>NC_136623.1:24223708-24558495 GCF_933228915.1 Telmatherina bonti
CCGCTGGCGGACCTCGGCTGCTTTGTTTCCGTCAGTGTGCTGCAGGACAGCTGTGGCTACACATGTTGCTTACTATCACAAAGTATGAATGAGTGATGGATTAAAAGTAAAGCACTCTAATGCCTTGTAAGGCACCATATAAATCTAATAATTTATCACGATTATTATGCGATCTTTGCGTTAGCGTTCACTTAGCATGCTAGCTTGCTAGCCGCTATGTCAACAGATGCTCTTCCAGCCAAAGTAGCTTTGGGTTATTTGATTGAAATCGGAACAACATAAGAACACAATAATCGAATTACACTAAACAGTCACACTTACCATAATGAAAATGTCGGGAGCAGACTTTCAGAGATGTTGGGATGTTAGTAAAACTTAAGTCGGTGCGTCTTACGGCAGATATCCATCCATCTCCTCCGGGTTACATCAGATACAAGACTCCCTTGGTTCTGCTTCCATGTAGGAAATGAGTGAAAAGACAAGCCGTTATCTATTTTTTTCCCGATTGATCGTGTGCTCGGACATTGCAGCCGACTACACAGGAAGTTCTTCCCATATTTACTGCATCCTTCTCTATGGCCTCAAACAATGGCAACTTTTCCCATCAGTCACTGCGTGGCCAACATCGTGACATCATGTTGCCAAGCCCCATAATCAAAATATTCTTGGATAGCAGCAGCTATGTTTGGGCTACGGGCATAGACTGTATATAAAAAGCTACGGGTTACGTCTATGTTTTGAAAACTACACAACAACTTCCGGTTCAAAAGCCATCTGGCACCATCGTCCAATCAGCGATTTCTCTTGTTGCCTGCTGATACCTACCTCTTCCGGTATGTTAATGTTGTTGTGCGTTTTCTAAGTTCGTTGTCGTTTTTTATTTGTCATCGTGTTTTATCATTTTTTGTGGGGTTTTTTTATTTGTTGTGCTTTTTAGAATTTTTTGTAGTGTTCATTAAATTTGTTGTGTTTTTTTAATTTGTCATCGTGTTTTTTGTAATTGTTGTTGTCATTTTTGATTTGTTGCTGTTTCTTAATTTGTTGTTGCGTTTTTTTGTTTGGTATTTGTGTTTTTTGTTTTGTTGTTGTGGTTTGCACTTCAGGGCCACCATAATTTCGGCATAGCACGCCATCTTACAAAAATTTATCCAAAACATTAAGAGAAAGAAGTAATGACACATGCTTGATGAATGATGATGAAAGGACATACAGAACAGAATAAGGAAATATATAAGGAAAATAATTTGTCTATATAAAATTAATAGAGCAGAGCAAAAGATAGTGAAAAACACATTCATACAATAAAAATAAATGAAAAACATTGAAATATTTATACCAATTTTTCTAAATTTTTCCTCATTTATTTACGTTTTATTTGTTGTTGTATGCATTTGTTTATACATTTCCTAATTTATTTCTTTACTGTTTTCCGGATTTGTTTGTTTTTTGTGTCATTCCTTTCCTTCCATAACCTCTGCCCTCGTGCTGCCAACAGATCGTTTGCTTGAAGGCAGACGTTAAGTACGCATGCGCCAATCAAAGCACCCCGCGCCTTCTGCAGCTGCAACTCAACCTCGCAGCGCTGTTCCTCCTCCTGGCACAGCATCACATTTGTCCACCATAGAGCCGAGCTGAGTCGCGTTTCCCTCGAGAGTTTATTCTTTGCATGGACAGATGTCGGCCGGGCCCTTTCCTCTCCCCGCCTATGTTTTTTGCCTTTGTAGCCTCTCTTCGACAGAAAAGGCTACGCTTCTGTGACTGGTGAGTCCGTGTAAATGCAAGCGGGCGTTTACTGAGCTGCTGCTTCTTCATAGGTCAAGGTAGACCTAGCTATGGTTAGTTGTTCTCCTCTCCGGCCTGCTCAAGAACGTGGCCGGCCACCTTCTCCTGGTTAGCTTTCATTAGCTGCCCCCCCCCCCCCCCCCCCCCCCCCCCCCCCCCCCCCGAGATGTTTGAGGAAGACCCGGACCCGGTCTATGGTAGAGCTAAATGCTAATCTAGCACAGGAGCATAATAAGCATAAGTGCTAATTTAGGCAGTTTATTAGCTTAAAATGGGCATTGACGAAATTACCAAAAGTCCATGTATTGGTGATCGAAAACATTTCAAAGTAAAACGGAATAGTCATGTTTCTTTTATCGATTTGATCAGTATTAGCAAGCTAAGGTAGCTGGACATCTTCAGCAGCGTTTTCCGTCGGTCTGTGTTATTCCTTTCCTCCTCGTGGTGTCTGGAGGGCTTTCACCAGACCTTCTTGACATCTACTAAGTCAATTAATATCAGGCTTACAATTAGGCAGTTTACACCGTACATTTAAACCAAATAATATGTACATATATAGTTCACATTTTAGGCTTTTGACTAATCACTTATTTGTCAACTTACCTCCATTCTTCCCTCATAGTGACTGTTATTGTCTTTACTATATTTACAGTCAGTTTGCAAACATGAAATAATTTTTTTTTTCAAAAGGTCCCATCAGATTATTGCAAACCTTCAGTTACAAATAAAATTAAACTATCAAATCTTCGCAGTATATTTTCAGTGGAAAAATGCTCATTTCCAGTGGTGAAAACTTCATAATGTGCTGAGAAAATATTTCTTTGGCTTTATATTTGGCTGAGTAGAGGAGAAACCTAGTGGATGTTGTTTAAAATATGCGCAAAAATTTATTTAGGGTTGTTTTCACACAGTCATTGAAGCACTGTAATTTCACAGGCAGTACCTACAGGTAATATGTGAATCCAAAACCGTACACAGGACAGATTGACCTAATTTTATGAACAGAGATGGTTACTGGATGGAGAATTTATGGCCAAGTAAGTCTGCATGCTGATTATACTGATAGTCTTTTTATTTTCTTTCTTTTTGCTTTGTTGCAATATTACTTTTTACCTTTCTGAAATATTTCTGATACGTGCATGTAATAATGAAATATAATAGCCTTGTCTGCATATATACTTTGACAGTATGCACTGTGCATTGATGATTAGTCAGTGTAAATACTGACTGCAGGACTTGTGGCAAATAGTTGAGCTGATACTGATGGATTTGAGAGATCTTTCCGAGCAGCAACCGAAGTTGTAACATAGGAGAAGCTTCCTTTTTATGCCTAGTATCTCAGAACTTGAAACATCTTTAGTGATTTTATGCTGCCTGTGACCACAGAAATATTTTAGAGTGCATTACTCTTTAAATGGTTATTGCAGTGTTGTGGCACTCAAAACGGGTTTGCAGTAAGATCAGTTACACTTTAATTTGCAATGAAATAAAATTTGGCAATCCTTGTAATGGTAGTTGAAGCAAATCTGTAATCTCAGGATTACAAGAATCACCACTAGATTCCCCATCCTCCTACTTATTAATAAAACTAAAAGTGTATTTAACATGTTTTTGAGCAAATGAAATATTAGTTTATGGCAACGCCTCACGTATGTAGACAGTCACTTGTGCTCAACAACACGAGACAAGTCCACAGCATCACAGGTGTGTCAGGATAAAGTCAAAGTGCTTCTAATCATGCCAGTAGAAATCAGGTGTGAATTTGCTGCTTGTGGAGTCAGATTCCTGTATCTGCCAAAAGACCTGATGGATTTACTGTCTACAGGTAGACATGGCTTTCTCTTCACATTGGAATTCAGGCCATGGTTTTGGTGCTTTGGGGTGAGATTTAAAGGTAATTTCAGAACACAGGAGCTTTGACTTTGTATGCTGTCTTTATTGTCATATTCACTGGATAAAGCTGAGGACTGTTTGGAAGTCACCTGAAAATGCATTTGTCCCATAAGTGCACACTGACCAAAACTAGAGCTGGTGTAAATAAAATTGAAGGCACTTAAAAGCAGTTTAGTAAATACTTCTTGATAATTGAGTGACTGCTTTTTAATAAGTGATGCTATTTTCTGGATCTTATATGTGGATTTTTCTTTTTTTTCTTTTTTTCTCCATACAGAAATCTGCCAAGCGTGACCAGGACAGCTGCCCCTCCTAGTGTATGGTTGACTGCCATAATGCTTGGGTTACAGGGAAATGCTTCATCTCCCAAAGTGTATCGTTGTGTGGCATGCTCTGCCACCTTCACCGGACTGGCTTCATTGCTAGTTCATCAAGCAACCCATGCAAGTACACTCTCCAAGGTCTCTGGCCCGCCTCCAGCGCAACCTAACGTCAGCCCACATGACACACAGTCTGCAAGTACGGACTCAGCTAATGAGCACCCCGGTCCACCAGCCGTCTTACCCGAGAGCCCTCCACCTTCTTTTTATATTTGTGATTGTGGAGAGGAATTTCAGGACTTTGATCTTATGCTAGAGCATAAACGTTCACATGTCCCTCCAATGCAGCTGCTGCAACCCCTAAATGATATTTTTCTTCCTAGTGACACAGGGTGTGATAAGGTTTTTCCCAGCCAGCAAGCATCACTCCCTCCTGTAACACAGACAGATTTGGTTCTTAGTTGCCCCTCCACTTCCAGTTCCCCAGTTGCGGAAGTGCAGACATTAAATGCCCATAAAGGAGATGTGGCCTTGGAGGAGAGTGTTACTATGGAAACCGCTGCTCAAGGCCAGTGCACACCTCCTCAAAATATCAGTGAGGAGCAACTTGAGGACATTTCTCCCATTGCAGACCAAGTACCAAACACTATAGAAGACATGGATTTGCAGGAGGAAGATTCAGTTCATCCGAGTGAAAAGGGAGAGAATTTGCCCAAAAATAACACACTAATGAAGCTTCTGGCATCTGCATACATGAACCGTTTTCCACGTCTTCCACCTGAAAATCAAAGCGATGACACTGCTGTGTCCAAGCAAGAAGGTTTTCCGGCTGATGTAACGCCTGCAGCCAAAGCAGAAGTTTCTCAGATCAACGATCTTTCAATTACTCATTTAAGACGTCTGCTTACCAAACCTGGTGTAAAGACAAAAGCTCCATCCATTAGTAGAATTCTGGAGTCAAGTAGGAAGAGGGTTGTCTCTCTCACTAAGACTTTCTCTCCTGTTGTGGTTCTTGAGACACGCCAAAAGCTCATGGATTCAGTCAATAAAGGCACATATGGCAGATATAAATGTGGTCGCTGTCGAAGGGTCTTTCAGAACTTGGACAGATTGACGGAGCATCATTTTTTGCACAAAAAAGAGAGGATTAAATGTTGTCGGCGTTGCAAACAGCTTATCATCGGGCGGTCTCCTTTGCCTGATAATCATGTCTGCCCTCAGTTGGCAAACAAGAATGTACTGCCATCTGGCTCTTTGAAAAGCAAGTTCTCATTTGCCCCCAAAATAGTGCCATTCCATAGTGTCGGTAATGCAAAAAAGGTCTTCTTCTGTCCTTTGTGCAAACACAGTTATGCACGAAGGTGGAACCTTAAAACACACAGGTGTCATGGTCAAGTGTCCCACCGCTCCAGGCAGGTCAGTCCCTCAATGCAGAGAATGCTGAATCTGAGTTCAAACAGTAATGCCAACACTGTCATGGATGTGGGTCAAAATGGATGTGAAACTACAAAGAATATAGCTGTAGGCACTGAAGTTACTGCCCGCATAAAAGAAGAGATGATGTCCTTAAATTCAGAGCAGTCTGCAGTTTCACAGTTAGCCTGGACTACTCCAGCAAAATCCTTCTACCCATTCCCCTTCAAATCCTCTATAGTGGATTTGAATAGTCAAGATTCCTCTCTGCATTTACTGCAGGAAGGAGAAGAAAACAGCTGGGATGGAGAAGAACTTGATGATGAAGACAGCGATGAAGGGCAGTGGACAGTCCCCTTGAATGATGAAACGCAGGAGTATAAAACTGAAGGTCAAGCTGGTAATGATGGCGAGGACAAGCAGCCTGGAGTGGCAGAAATGGCATCCCATGGCTTACGCTACTTTGTTAAAGATGGCGTAAAACGCTACCCTTGTAACATGTGCCAGAAAACCTACAGTCGGGCCTCCACCTTGAGGCGCCACCTGCGACTGTGTGGGTTTAGGCCCCCTGGGTTTGGGAGCGCTGTGGAGAGAGACGGTCAGGGGAGCATTACACTAAATCCCAGTAATTCAAAACAGACGTTTCCTTGTTTTGTCTGTGGGAAGACTTTCAGTCGTAAGGATAACATGATGGTTCACAGAAAAAGATGTCAGCTTCAGAGAACACTGCCAGATGTGGAAAGGGTGGCTGTGCAGGAGAGTTTGCCAGGCAATGCAACAGCAGACTTGCAAACCCAAGAGGAAAATGCAGCAAACTGGGGCATTATGTCACTCCCTTCTGTTCTTCCAAGAAGGGTGACATGTGAGTGTGGAGTCGGATTTACATCTCCAAGACTTCTCCTGGAGCATTTGCAGAAGCATGCCCAAGAATCATACACATGTCCAACTTGTGGAGAAACGGTTAATTCCTGGGCTGCCTATGAAGTGCATCTGCAGATCCATATGCATCCTCATCATCAGCTTCTGCAGGGCCTGCAACCACAGCGATCACAAGCTCTCTTGCTTCGGTTCCAGCAGCAACAGCAGTCAGCTCAGACAACACTTCAGCCTCCACAGAAACAAGCACACCCTGAACTACTTACAGTTCCAGCAAAAAAGCGGATTGTATGCACACGATGTGGGAATACTTTTGCGACTCGATGTTCCCTTCGGAGGCACGTTGCTTGGAATCGCTGCAAAGGTGTTCGGGCTGCAAGTGTTGTCACAAATCCCCCTAAATCCTTTCGCTGTTCACACTGCAACTCAGATTTTCCCAACACTATCAGTCTGATATTTCACCAGAGGAGTGGAGCTTGCAAACCTGCCATCAAGCCTGTTCGTTGCCCTGTTTGTCTTCGCTGGTTTGGTACTGTAGACAGTCTGCAAAAACATCTGCTCACTCACAAACAGTCGGAATCATATCGCTGTGATGTCTGTCAGGGCACATACCCCAGCCTTAAGTCACTCAAGAACCACCGCAGGAGGATTCATCGCATCATGGCTGGAAGCACACAGCCTAAAACACAGGAACCACTAACTGCTTAATATACCTGAAATTTAGCTCAAAATTTTCATAACTGTCTGACATGAGTGGTACATTCAAGACCAGTGCAAATATCTTTTCCTCCTTTTTTTTTTTTTTTCCCCGGATTTGTGTGTTCATATTTTTTAATGCATGAGATACTTGGAGATTGTGGAATTATAAGATGTTTTGTTTTTTTTTTTTTAAAAAAAACAAAAAAAAAAACCTAAATGTAATTTTAGCTTCCCATTGTTTGAAAAGAGAAAAAAAACCTTTGATATACATTACATTTTAGCTTTCCAAAGGCAATCCTTGTATTTCTTAGACTTGTTAGCCTCTAAATGTAACTGGCAATCAGACTTATTTCACACAGTTGGTGATGTAGCTTGATGTTATGGGTGTTAATAAACAAGTGTGAAATGTCATTTTCATGTTGTCTTTTCATTAGATCTTGTATCGTAAAAAGTTACACAAGGGCCAACAAACTTACTCTTTCACATTTTGAGGTTAAATTGAAAATTATATGTGGAGTCATGCATAGAACTGCGCATATGTCAGCACAGTGCAAAACACTGAGCAGAAGTAAATATTTTTTAAATTAAGGGCAAAGTTTTAAGTAAAAATAAACGGGTCACTGCTCATTCTTGATCATAAGAATTTACTGTTTTGTGATGGGCTACAAATTATGCATTTTTGTATATATAATATAAAGAGCAAGAGCTGGATTCCAGCTCTGGGTTGGACCCGACAAAGGCTTCATAATTCAACCTCATATACCACATATAGAGCTGATCTGTTGCAAGTTGGGGCTTCTGTCATCTTATATTTGTATCTGGTTTGAGATGCAGCTTTCACCTAAAGTTTTTTACTCAAATTCTGCTCAGAGTAGGGATAAATACCTGCAGTACAAAGCTAAAGAAGTTCAGTATTTCATCTGCTTTGTGAAAAAACCAATGACTTCTTGTCACAGTTGTCAAAAGTAACTATAGATGCAGTCCAGTTATTAGGAATTTATTGGGGAGAAATTTGTGTTCTTTGCTTTTTAAGTAATATTTTGATGTATAGGCCCTGCAATAGACTGGCGAATTGTCCAGGGTGTACCCTGCCTCTCGCCTGAAAACTGCTGGGATAGGCTCCAGCAACTTCCCGTGACCCTGAATTGGATTAAATTTCAGAAAAAGAATGAATGTTGATGTACATTATATTTTATTGTGTTCATGAGGAATACATGAAAGCCACACAAAGAATTAGTAGCATTGTTCAATGCAAAACCCTATTGGTAAAATTTGTATTTGTGGATGAGGAAATACTATAGACAGAATTGATTCCTGATCAAAAGGCTTGTCAAAAATATTTTTTCTGAAAGTATCCAACAAATAAATGCCTCATCACAAACCAATTATTAATGTATTTTAGTCTGAATATGTTGTCTACTCGTATGATTTAGCCTTTATTTTTATTTTTATGCCAATTCATAAGTCATACGATTCACATTGAATGAAATTGCAGCAGTTAACAAAGAACTTGTTCGAGGAAACAAAATAGACAATTGTTTGCATTTAAAACAGTATAAAATTATAACATTCAACATTGTAAAATAAAAGTTAAAAGTAAAAGTAGAAAAGAGGTTGTTAGTTTAATGAAGTATGACCAACGACATGATCTGAACTTAAAAGGCAAGACACTTAGACATTGTTTTATATAACTTATGTATTGATTCTCCTCTGCTAATACTTTTAAGGATGTTATATAATTTTAAATTTCAATTTTAAAACCATTTATGGTGGACTTATTGTTCCACTTATTTTAATGTATATTAAACTTTCCCATAACAAAAATAATATTTACCATTTTAGATTTTTTTTTTTTTTTTTTTTTTTTTTTTTTTTTTACAGAATTTCTATATAAATCACCACTTGATGTGTTTTAATTGAAAAAAGTTTATTCCAATATTACCCATTGGTAAATATCTTTCTGAAACAACGTTGTGACTGAGCAAGAAAGGTGTTAAATTGTTTAATTTTATGTTCCACAAAAAACAAATGGATTGACTTCAAAATTGAACCTTTTTCCTATACTCTCAGCAGCAGGATAAATATTATTTATCCATTTAAAATTTATTTTCCACTTCTTTTTTCTTTGTTATTAACTTTTGGATTTCGCTCATTTGCCTGTGCAAAATCAGACGAAGAAGAACTTCGACCGACAGGAGTCAGTGTAACGACAGATAACCGGATGTTGCGCTTTTGAAGGGCCCTTTCCGTAGAAGAAGACGGTTTCCCCCCCACTTGTTATTTGGTGTGGTTGGACGGTAATTTGGCGCTTACTCGTGAACAATACCGGTGAATGAGCCCAAAGGTAAATATCCTCCAAAACAACAGTGGAAAAGCCGTATTACATATTGATTAGGATGTGTTGGTACTCATTTAATTTTGGCGTAAAGGTAAGGTGACGCTTACGACGGAGAGCTTGTTGAAGCTAACATTAGCATGGCATGCTTGCAGCCGAGATAGCCCGCGTTTAACAAAGTACTGATGTGCTCTAAAAACTACAACATGTTTAAGTATTTCCACAAATAACTGTGTATAACGTCAATGTAATTGAGATACCACCACAGTACGTTGTTAATCCAGAATATAATTTGGCGTTTATTACAGTCTAAACGGAAACGTAATTAACTAGATTAAGAGTGTGATAGTAGATATATATGAGTTTTATGTACGAGGAAGTTCTCTTAAACCTTTTAATAAAGCTGAAATCAAACCAATAAATGATCGAGAAATTTTCCTCCAACTTTTAAACTTTGTAAACAGTAAGCATGTACATTCATAATCTGAGTTGTGTCATATGTAGGGAAATGTTAATTACATCCAATGATACTGTATTCCTTTTTCCTATGTTTTTAATCGTAGTATCACATATTTTGTTTCAATTGACAGCAAAAGCCTCCCTTGAGTTTCTCAACGGTGGATAAATGTCCATGCCAAGCTTGATCATGAGGAAAGGAAACCTAAAATTGCAGACCCTCCTGGGTGATGGCTTGAGCAAAGGCTTGATGAACACTGGCCACTTTTGCTTCAGTTGTGAGCAATTATTTGCAAATCAGAGATGCCTGGAGGAACATGTGTGTTCATCTGTAAGTTTCATTTGCTCCTGTGGAACTGAGTTTACTGAATACAAAGACATGCTGGAGCACAGCACCACACATGAACCAGGGCACCAAGTGCTTGATCACGAAACCATTAAAAAACGCAGAATTGAGAGGCGCAAAGAAGAAGAGGAAAAACTGAAAAGACTGAAGAAAGGTGAGGTTGTCTGGAAGTCCCCTGGTGTAAGCAAACCATCAGTTTCCTTCCCAGTGAAACTTGACCAGCAAGTACCTAATACTTCATCTTTTAGTCCATCAGTTGCTCTCCAGCCTAATCAGAATCAACAATTGCCTGAGTTGCATCCCTCTTTGTCAAAGGCATTTTTGCTTTCAAATCCTATGCCTGCCCTCCCAGACATGCAGAATATTTTTGCAGATGTTGGTGCACCAACAGTGGATCTTTGGACACTTTATCAGCCGGTTGTATTGCTTAAAAAAATTCACAATTTAAGCGAAAAGCCGTACCTTTGTGGCAAATGTGGGCAGGAGTTTATTTCAAAGTCTGCTCTCATCTTCCATCACAGCTCACATGTC
This sequence comes from Telmatherina bonti, assembly GCF_933228915.1. Classification (NCBI taxonomy): domain Eukaryota; kingdom Metazoa; phylum Chordata; class Actinopteri; order Atheriniformes; family Telmatherinidae; genus Telmatherina; species Telmatherina bonti. The sequence goes on from NC_136623.1 coordinate 24,234,360, forward strand.
ACAGCTAAAATTTCTGGATGTATCGGGTGTGGGCTGCTGCTCTCTGGGAAGAAGTTTGTCCCTCGCTTCCATGATTGCAAATCCCAGAATAATCAGACCAAACACAGACTCATCATAGCAAAACCTCCAGGTTACAAGCCACCAAGTGAAGGAAATGCATTACAGAATCAAATTTCCCTGCCACATCAAGCCACCTCCATCCTGCAATTGGAAAACAACAATACTAGTCGAAGCAGCCAGGCACTTCAAATCACCTCTGCCCCAATACCAAATAATCAGAATATCAGGACATATAACAACCACCATGGATTCAATAACACTGCACCTTTCCAGTCCAAGAGTAAGAATCTTAGTGCATCCAAACCTGGTTTGTCCTTGCCAATGAAGAGGCAAGTCCCTACTGTATTCAGTCAGGGGCTTTGTTCCACTCCCTCTGCATTTTTAAACGGGCCCACAAACTCTGCATCAGCTTTACTGAGCAAACCTATGGAGGCTTCTTCACTCAACGAGTTCGCATGCAGAGTCTGTTATCTTCCCTTTAAAACACCTCAGCTGCTTCAAAGGCACAAGTGTGCCAGAGCCCAGGAGTTCATGGCAAAGCACATGACAAGTGGTAAACGGCATTACAAACTGAAGAGGATTACACCAGTACAGACCCCAAATTATGCTCAGATGAACGGAGAGAGGAAACTAGGATTTTCACCAGGTAGCACAACTAGTGAATGCATAGCTGTCAGTCTGGAGAAAGGGAAAGGGGGTGTTCCTGTCAATGGAACAGTGTCAGAGAATGTGGTTGTTGATGATGATGATGATGATGATGATGACGACGACTGTTACATTGTTGAGGAGGAATCAGACAACCCTGCTGAGATGATTTACAAAGTAACCTCATCTGTCCCTATCAAGACATGACTATTAGTCCAGTGAGGCACATCGGTTTGTGTGTCACCTTTACTTTCACCACAGACCCACTGCACAGAAATGGCTGTATGTAGTTTAGTGAGTCATCATGCAGAAACAGTTTTTTGGATGTCTCAAAACTGCTTTAAATGATAAATCTGTAATATCCATTCATCGTTTTTGGGGTTTTTTGTACAGTAAACATTCATATTAATGGACAAAAGTTTTTTGCCCCTTGAATGGTAAAGAAGATGTAAAATTTAGTTATTCATAAAATGTATGTGCATGGTTACCCATGTTTGGGACAACCAGGTACTGTGTAATAGTCTTTGTTGTTTTTATAAATTTTTTAGACAAGAATGTGTTGTGACGCTCTGGGATTTGACCACCATAACGTGCGTGTTATTTCCAGCTTTGTTGAATTTTATGAGTACGATATATACTGCATTAAAGTATATTTTCAAACTTGTGAATTTTTTAATCATATTTTTATATCACAAAAATTATAATGCATGAGCTTAGTGCATACTTGTTTTGTGAAATGACAGAAAGTTGAATGTTATGACTGAGTTGGGGGCAATTTGTACAAGAAATATTTTGGACAAATTTTCTCAAATCTCTTACAATTGGATGAACGATTTTATGGCTTTTTCCCCATCGTAATAGTATAATTGCATAACATGTTCTTTTGCTTATACAGGCTAAATTCTTATCGGCAGCTTTTTCTAAACAGGAAAACTTTGTTCCAGCTCTTAACATTGCCCGGTATTTTCAGAGTTTACAATAGTATGCTTCTTGTATTTAACGCCAGCAGAGGGAGCCGGTTAAAACTAATTAAAAACAGGCCATGATGTGTGTCCATTTATGATGATGTAAACCCTTTTGGGCGTCATCCAGCTGCGTTTATGAGGCGTTCACGAACTGTCTTTAACCTCGTTTGTGATGAAAAACGTGATCCTAAAGCAAGCGGCGTTAGGATTAGATGTTTACTGTTTGATCACGTGCTGCCAGTGTAATCTAAACAGGACACTGCCTTTTCTAATTCCAAGTTTTCTCCTCTTGAAATCACACCATTAACAGATTTTTTAAAACAGAAACCACTAACAAATCTGTACATTAGTGACTAGACCTACCAGTTCCTTGCCCCAAAGAGTTAACAGGGCCAACTATATAATCAGTTATCCTTGAAAGATGAAACCTAAATAGACAAAAGTGTACCATTACCTATATGACAACAAAAAGATACATAAAAATTCAATAATTGATGAAATGTAGCCAATGTACACAAAAAACGAATAGCTTTAACCTGTTGAGACCTATTTGGGGTTAGGACGAGCCAACATGTAACAATTTTATGATTTACCATTATACATATGTTAATTTACTTTTTAATGATAAATGATGTAGATATGAATGTGATTTTAAATGAGGGAGAGACCCCTGCACTTCTGACACCACCTAATGGCAGGTTAAATGTTCAGAAGGTTATACAAAAATTGTATTATGGTGCAGACGACCAGAAATGTAATGTCCTTGTATGACAACGCTAGGACTCAGGAGGATAAAAGTGCAACAAGAACATGTAAAACTATCTACAGAAATGCTAAGATTCGCCACATGAGTACAATACTCAGGAAACACAAAACAAGCAGAAATTGTATGTTCACATTTTTTAACAAGTCGTTTGTAAACAGAATGCCATTTCATTTTGTTTATTTACGTTCTTCTGAATATTTATTTTTCCGACAGCACCTAAAGCAGTCGCTCTGTGAGCCGCACAGCGTGATTGATACTTGTCGGACTGCTTTGTGCGTGGATACCGAGTGTCAGAGTACTACAAACTGTTCTGAAAAGAAGACAACATCGTGTTTGTCGTTAGCAGCTCAGTTCCCAGGTCATTTCCCCCTGTTATAAGTCGCCAAAAAGCCACGGAGCGACAGAGACTGTCAGGTTTCAGTTAGCCATTGCTAGTTAGTAGAGCAGCGGTCCGTGCATGGCTACGCAGAAACCATTCCCGATGCTCCCCCACCCAGGCAAGCACTTTGCGTTTACTATCAGCAGTCACATACCGCAACCGAGTTTAAGAAATATAATACACACATATTATTATTATTATTATTATTATTATTTAAATCTATACGAGTTGAAAATGAAGAGAGCAGTTTGGTTTGTGTGGCCTGTAAGTGAAGCTAGCTGTATGGCCTACCTGACGAAAACGCGTCTTATTGTTAAACATGTCTTTTTTTTAACTTAGCTTCTAACAATAACTAGCAGCTAACTAGTCTAGTGAATCCTGCCTGAAACTTAAAACGGACATTACTCGTTCCCTTTTAACACGATTCTGACTTATTTGGTTCAATTTTGAGAGACAAAGAAGCCATCTGTTCCAATGTGCTTCGCTAAGTCCTCGTCATGAAATGTACCTATAAAAGAGAAGAGCATTGCTGATGTTTATCTGTAAAAACTTTGCATACTTGGTTACATTTTCCATAACTACAACCTCACACTTGAGCTCTCATATGTCACTTGCTCCTTATGCTCAGGCACAGTACATTTAGGAGCTGTAAAGTACCTTTTCTGTAGTAAGAAGAAAGTGTTTAGATACATGAATTATGTGAACTACCTTTTCTGTTTTTGTCTGAGCTGAATACGTTCAAAGTATTTGTGATGCCGAATATCACTCTTCTTAAAATAACTTCCTTTCATTATTAATGGTTCAATAATTAGTCTGTATTCTTATTTGACTGGTTTTCATTAGATAAAGTGAAAAACAGTGAAGTGTTATTTAATTTGTACTGCTGTTTTTATTAAAACAGTTTCTCAAAGGTTCATAAACAGCTAAACAATCAGTTCTTTAATTATGTTTCATGAAAATGTCTGTTATCTGCAAAAGCGTATGATAGTCTTAATTTCTGTGAGGTAAATTGTTTGGTGTCGTGATGCAGTATTTCTGTTTTAAAGATATCGCTGGAATAAATAGTGAAGATTGTTTTTTGAGACTCTTTCCATCACAATTCGCTGAAACTCTTCAGACTGTGTCTCTGACAGGTTTTAGAAAATAACCTATAAGGGTTTCTTGTTTCTGCGGGTCTTTCAAGATGTGCTGGCCTTGTGATCTCATCCAGCAGCCTCCCTCTGCTCCAGATTTTTATCTCGCTGACAGTGCCTGTGCTTGCTTATTATGTCTGAACAAATCCAGTGCAACCAGTTGAGGCTAAAAGCACTACATACATGCATGCAGTATATACAGAATTTAGATTTCTTTGTCGGGCTTAAAATTAATTTATTTCAGTGCTAACATGATAGCACTTTGCTTTAGACCGTTTTTATGCGTTACAGCCTCCTTGTCACTGTTTAATCCGCAGACTCTTGACATGGGGAGCAAAATGTCCTTCAGCAGAGGAAGCAGTGACCAAAATACAGTCTCTGACTTAACTTCTGTGGCACCTCTTCCCCGCAGTTCCATTCATGCCCCCTCGGACTGCAAGCAGGTAGTCAGAGAAAAAAACAAATAAACACTTCAACCCAAAATGTATGCTGTTTGAATGTACAGTAGTATTTAAAATGGGACAATTCGGGAGTGTGTTAAATTATAATGCTGTGCCCATGCATGTCTTTTTTTTAACTCTGGCATTACATGCATGTATGAAAAGCTTTGATCATGCAGTGCACCATATTGGGTGACATGCTAAATAAGTTATTAATTGCACTCTTTATAGATGTGTTTTGGTCAGTATTTTGGGGGAATTGCACAACTGGACTGTTAATACATTTATGACACTTTTTCCTCCACAGATACCCGAGGATAGCAGACCCAGTGAGGAAGATCTGGACACCAGGTGGAAAGATGAACCAAAAGTAACACACCAAAATCCCGCCCTTGAATTGAACTCATCTGGCCGCCTCGAGTCTGACAGCCATGTCAGCTCTGAAACAGTAGGCAGAAAAAATTGTCAACAGGGTGAAAAGGTGCCATCACAGGTGAGGATGGACTCAGTGTCTCAAGTGACATCTGCAAGTGTGTGCAGCTCCACAACAGACAGTCATGGAAAGCCTGTGGAGGTCTGCAAAAAACGTGGGAGGCCTTGTAAAAGAAAGCAGTTGTTGGCAGAAGACAAAATAGATCCAAGTGCTGCTGGTGTTGATGCAGTTCAACATAAGGAGGTCAGCACCACGATACCTGTGCCAGTGTCTATAGTAAACCCCAGCAATGATGATGTGCCTGACAAAGAAGTAGATGATCACTTAATCAGTACTTCACCTCATAATGAGGTGTCAGCTCCTGAAGCTGTCGTGGATGAAAAATTAGAAGGTAATGTGTCTTTATTGGTAAAAAGAAAAAGAGGGCGGCCAAAAAAAACTGGTGCAGTTTTACAAAATGCCACACCTAAGACTGCACCTGCCCGGCGTCCTGTCACATCTCCTCGTGTTGTTGATGTAAGTGGCCCTGTACGGAGTCTAAGAAGTAGAGGACTACAACCTCCAACCCAACCTGAAAAGCCTCATAGTAAGGAGGACCTAAAGCAAGCTGAAGTAACATCCACAGAAAGTAGTGGCACACCCTGTTTAGAAAATGTGAAAAGAAGAAGGCGTAGGTTTCAGATTGATCAGTCGGTTCCAGCTAAAGTGTCCAAGCTGTGTGATTCGCAGGAGACATCATCGGTGTTGAACTCATGCACTGTGGAGAGAGCAGGCGCAGATAAACAGCTGGAACCGATCACTGACACATCCGAGACTAATACAGATGGAAAGGTTGATCAGTTCTTACATTCTGAAGAAGTACAGGAGCAGCGGACACAACCAAGTGAAGATTTGTTACAGCAAAGAGAGCTCCACAGTCTACCAGAGCCTGAAATCATGTCTTCAGTGGATCTGAATCATGTAAACACAGTAAACCCCACTCAGACTGAAGCCCCTGAAATAAAGCAGTCAAACAGCAGTGAGGAGAATCAGTCAAAACCTCCAAAGTCCTTAGATTCACTAACAAATGTGTACTTGCAGATAAAAGAGCCCATTAACAAAGATACTGTAACATCCTCTGAAGAAATGTGTGAGCCTGTTGGGAGCAACTCTGCTGTGAAAACTGAGAATGTCAAGCTAGAAATGGTTCATGTGAAATCTGCATCACAGTCAGCAAGTCCTAAATCTATTAAACACACTGCCAACACCACAGCTGAAGGTCCAGAAAGGCAGAAAACTTTTTTTCGGCGCAAAAGAGGTGGCAAGAGAAGGAGAAGAATAATCAATGTTTTGTTACCGAGGGAGGAGGTTGTAGAGAAACATGCTAGTAATGACACTGAACAAAAAACAGACTGTAGCGACGTAAACACAGAAGCCAACACTGATGACACCACCATCATCCACGTTAAGAAAGGTGATAAAACTCTTTTAAAATGTGGCTACTGTGGTCGTCTCTTTAAATTTCAGTCTCAGTTTGTCATCCATCAACGCATTCATACAGGAGAGCGGCCTTTCAAGTGCACTGAATGTGGAAAAGGCTTTAGCAAAAATTCCAACTTAAATCTTCATCTCAGAGTGCACCAAAAAAACAACACGCATCAAAATTGTGATTTCTGCAAGATCAAACTCTCTTCCTCTGAGTATGCTTCTCACATGAAGTTGCACGAACGCGAACTCGATGACGAGTACCCGGACAACAAATCTGAGAAACGGAGCCGAGGAGGCGATCATGAAGCCAGTGAAGTACTTCACAGAGCATCTCCACCAGAGAAGAAGGAAAGGAAGGTTTGCCAGTACTGCAGCAAAACGTTCTCGTTCCAGTCTGCCCTAATAAGGCATATCCGTGTCCACACAGGAGAGAAACCGTACAAGTGCGATATATGTGGCAAAGCTTTTGGTCAAGCCTATTTCCTTCGTGTTCACGAGCTGACCCACTGGTCTGTGAAGCGTTACAACTGTACGCGCTGTAAAAAATCCTTCACTCATTACAGCAATGCAAAAAACCACACATGTAGACCCGTGAAAGACGGCAGTGATTCCCAAGCCAGCAGGCACATAAAGCCCTCGCTCACATACACGTGTCACATCTGCAAGAATATTTTCGACAGTCTGCAGGAGTTCAACAGCCACATGAAAGAGCACACCGGCGCAAAGCTGATACGCTGCTTGCACTGTGACAAGCTGTTTGGTACGCTGGCTGAATATGAAGCGCATCGCAGTCAGTGCACAGCGGACAAAAACGTTTCTGTAAAGGAGGAAAAGACGATGTCGTTGATCCAGTACACAGTTCCTGCACTTCGGTGTTCACTCGGACACAATCCAGTCCCTGTCACCCCCTCAAATTGTGAAATGCAGAAAAAACAATTGCAGGTTTGTCGCAAGAGAAACGCTGACAATTTAAAGAAACCGTTCCAGTCAACAGCCCAACCGTCTCATCATCTCTCGCACTTTGTGTCAAAACTAAACAGACTGGATAATAGATCTGACCCCAGACGATATCTCTGTCCAGGCTGTGGGCGACTGTTCAGGCACATGGGCAGACTGCGAGCACACATGCTCACTCACGCCCCCGGCCAGAGTTACACCTGCACCTGCTGTGGTAAGACGCTAAGAAGTTGGAAAAAGCTATGGTATCACCAGCGAGTCCATCGGCAGAGGAGTGGTCGTTTCACGTGTCCACTGTGCGGGCAAGGGTTTCGGTTTGTCGGTCCTTACAGAGAACACATGAACGAGCACCCGGAGTACCACTGGGTTGAAGACAAACCTCAGAAAATGTTCTTTCCTTATCAGTGTGAGCAGTGTAGGTGCAGCTTTAAGACTCTAGACTTGCTGTTCAGCCATCAGCTCTGCCACTCCTCCACTCAAGACCTGCGCAAGGACTCCGATTTTAATTTATTCATTGATGAACACAGTTCAACTCCAAACAAGAATACGCCTAGTTCTCCCAACAACAAGCAAATGTCACATCCAGCAGCTGAAGTAAATAACTCTCTTTTGAGCCCCTCACGTAAATATGCAGACACAGTTTCTCAAAAATCACCTCAATTACCCATAATTCCCTTTGTCCCTGGTCAGGATCTTGAAACTGATTATTCTTCTCAACCATCTCAGCATCCACAGGCCCAAAACAGGGAAACCAGTCCTGATAGAATAAGTGGAAATGCACTTGGAAATCCCATCATGCCTTTCAGAGCTCCAAAGAGACGCCTGACTCAAAATACCAGCAAGTCAGAAGGGTCTTCAGACAATGTTACCTGTACTGTTTGTGGGAAAGCGTTTCCTGCCATTTCAGACCTTTATCATCATTATTTGCAGCATGCTAGAGGTCAGGTGTAACACCCTGCATATAAACACAGTTTTTGTATGTGAATTAGTGTTTTCAGCAGTGTACGACATAAAACTGCTGTTGCATACCTGTTATATGTGGGACTCAAACTACTCAGAAGATGCTCATTCACAAGGTCATTTGTGTCAGTTTGATCATTTTAAAACTGTTTTCTTTAGTTTCAGTAAAGTACATCAGGTAGATGTTATTTCATGTTATTTTTGGACTGAATAGCATAGACTGTAGACAGAGATAAAGTCTGATGGCAGTTGTTACAAAACAAGCCGAAGCTCAGAGCCAGAAATTGTCCAGATAATATGTATATTTTGAGCATTGATGCCCTGAGTTATGTCATTAAACACTATGTCATAGTACTTACAGGAACTCATTACATAGACACACTGCAAGTACAGAAAACTGCTGTAGCCACTGAGTGTTGTTGACCTGCATCTTTTATTCCATTGATTGGTTGAGGTCATTCACTTTAAATAACCTCGCAAGTTACTGTGAATTTAATAATAAACTCCAAACCATCCAGGTGTTTTTCTTGCCCACAAGTCAAACTGTTTCAGTGATTGTATCAAATTAAAGATTTGTTTTGATATACCGTACATCATGGACGTGTAACAGCCTTTTGTATTATGTTTTAGGTGGCTATCAACTTTGCACATGTTTGTCATTGTGGAAATGTGAGCATATGACGTTTTCATAAAATAATGGAAAAGATTTCAGGCCTGTTGTTTCATGCAGCGCTTTCAGATCCTTGTTTGCTGTTTTTTGGAAAAGAAATTTTTGATTTAGACTGTCATCATGTTAGCCTGGAATTCAGGAATGGTTAATAATGAAAAATAACAAAAAGCAATTTTCTGATCAACACCTTGTTCTGTTGTATATAATTGTATGCTATAGTTTGTCTTAAAAACAATAAAGTTCTTTTTTTGTAAATACGTGAAATACTTTTTTTTCTTGATACACACTAGAAATAGCTTCCTTGTTCTATAAAGTAAGACTGAATATGTGCAGATTTGCTAAGAAGTAGGAAAATCTGATCAATTGTTTTCATTATAGCTAAAGAAAGATGCCCTCAAATTCCAAGAATGATGAATGTAATGTATAAATAGATCTCAGCCTCAAAATTGCTGCTAAACGTAGACTAAATATTTGAATTCTGTTGATCTGAATTACCTTAAATTTTATAAAGTGAGCTACTTAAAATCGGAATGTACTCATTTGTTTTGAAAGTTAAAATCTTTAAATCCTTGCTCTCTGCTTTGAATGAATCCAAAATTAAAACTAACAAACATTGAACTCCTGCGTCACGCTTAAAGAATTTGCATCCTTGTAATTGTTCTTGTACTAAATACTCATGAAAAATATGATTGGTAGTGTTTTTTAATCATAGATTAATATATGACATTCCATTTAAAAAGAATTGGTTTAATGTTTATAATGCAGTGTTTTTCAACCTTTTTTGTTCCAAGGCACACTTTTTTTTAAACTGAAAAATCACAATGTTTTTTTCTTTTTAAAAGTCCATATTATTAATATAAAGTCCATCTCATCAAAGCCTCTTGAATAGAGATCAGATAAACACAAGATAAAGGAATTTTATTCTCTTTTACTAGAACCTGTTTGGATGAACACAGAGCTGCTTTTTAGACTAATTAGGTGAAATTGGAAAATTTCTCAGGGCACACCTGATAATCTCTCACGGCACACTAGTGTGCCACGGCACAGTGGTTGAACAACACTGTTATAATGCACTGATTCTCTATCTGCATTATCCAGCAGCAAACACAAGAAATGACAGAAATAAAAGATTGACCATTTATTTTTTCAGAAGTTGTCTTAGTTGTGGATTCTTTTAGTCCATGTTGGATGAAGTGACTTCAGTTCCATTTAGTTGGAGGACATGGTGTTGCGAATCCAGGTGTTGTAGTTGCAAACCTTGGCGTAAACTCCAGGCTTGTTCCTCTGGGCACAGCCGTAACCCCAGGACACAATACCCTGCAGCTGACCGTTGCACACCACGGGGCCACCAGAGTCACCCTGACAGAGAAAAACACAGATGAAAACCACAAGTTGTCCTGAAGTTTGATCTGTCTGCTTTAGGAAGCAGCAGCTTTACCTGGCAGGAGTCCTTGCCTCCCTCCAAGTATCCTGCACAGAACATGTTGGAGGTGATCTGTCCAGGGTAGGAGGATTTGCAACTGCTGTCACTCAGGATGGGAGCGTCCAGGCACATGAGGCGATCAGGGTAGTTGCCTGGAAAAGAAAAAAAAATCCTGTAAATATCTCTCCCACCTCATCATGTATTAATATCATTCCCTTTCACTTGTGATTTCAGTGTGTCACTGACTTCCAGTGCTGCTGGTGTTTCCCCATCCAGAGATCAGACAGCGGGAGCCAGCGCTGGTACAGCTGGAGGGCAGGGACACGGTGCGGACGTAGCTGTTCAGGCTGGCGGGCTTGCTCAGCTTGATCAGCATGATGTCATTGTCCAGGTTGTAGCTGCTGTAGTGAGGGTGACGGATGACCTTTGCAGAGTCAATGAACTGCTCAGTGCCCTCATTGACAGCAATGTTGTGCTCACCAAGACGCACCTGGATACGGCTGCAGAGAGAGACATCAGGGTAAACACCTGATCTGCTGTCAGAAGGATCATGAAATCTGCATCTTTAGTTCAAAGTATGTATGTGTTGGCCAAAGGGGCCAGTCAGCAAATGTGTATTTCTTTAATAGAGTTGACTGCATCTTACATCAACTTTATCTAATGCCCAGTCACTTGACTTACGACTTGTAGCAGTGAGCAGCAGACACCACCCAGGTGCTGGAGATTAGGGAGCCCCCACAGAAGTGGTAGCCAGAGTTCAGAGACACCTGGTAGGGCACGGAGTTCTTCCTGCACTCATAGCCTCCAACAATCTTGTCATCCTCAATGGGAGCAGCATCTATTTGAGTTAAAATTTTTCAATATAATAATATTCAACAGCTTCTCATTAAATGGACTGTTGTACACACAGTAAGGTATTGTACTTACACGCCACTGCAAAGAGAGCCAGAAGAATGAGAGCCTTCATGGTGGTTTCTGTCCTGCACCTCAGTGACTGCTGCTCAGTTCTGCTACAGCTCTTTTAAACCCACCATGTCCCTCTGCTATCTGATTGCCCAAGGCCACTGATGTCCATTTTTACCTTTAGCTGTTAGGCAACGTGTGTAAAAACACATCTGGAAAACACGAGTCAACATACTGACGATATGTTGTTTAACTAAATGCCTGTGAAGTTTAGGTGCATACTTATAAACACGGCAGGTCCGATTTCATGTTTTAGTATCGTCTTCTACCTTGATTTATTGTACCTAATTCTTTAGTTAAAAATGTCTGCATCAGAAGTCTTCTGATTGGATTAAACATACTCTACTTGTTTACATAAGATAAATAATAAACACTTTATATTGTTACCTGAAGGAAATGCAAAGGACAATATTTCTAAATATCTGAGAGCTGAATCTAAAGAGATGATGGGTTACAAAAGAGCATTTTGAGCCTAAGTACACGAGTTTTACTAAATGATATTTAAAAAAGTATAAATGTAATCATTTGAAACAGTTTCGAACTTAAACCATGGAAATGTTGTGGAGGGAGCTGAAATGATAAGGTCATGCGATGAAACCATTCACCCTGCTGGAGTTGAAGTTGTTTTCCACTAAGGAATGGTCTTGTATTCCTCCAAGCTGATGTGTTGGACTGGTATTCACAAATACAGTGAATTTGTTGCTGGAAATGCCTCAATGCAATTATTAGAGCTAAAAGACGCAGAAAACAGTGATCATGGCTACTGATCACAGATATGTAATTAAATGAGGAAATGATCAAAAATCTTTGTTTTGTTTGTTTTTATTTCTTTATTCAGTGTAATAAAACTAAATAAAACATAACAGAAATACAGAAAGGAAAATGGAAAACCAAATGACTGTAGGAAGAAGGTTATAAAGCGCATACTTATTAGTAAAAATATTAAAAACAGAACTAACTTTAAATAAAGAATAAATTAACAACATCACCGCCACTCATAATAAAAGCAACTTATGAACTAAAATACTATCATCCATAGCAAAATCTTTATAATTCCGACTGTCATGATAATTCCTTGCCCTGTGATGGACTGGTGATCTGTCCAGGGTGTACCCTGCATCTCACCCAATGATTGCTGGGTCAGGCTCCAGCTTCCCCGCGACCCTTAATTGGACTAAGATTTTCGGAAGATGAATGAATGATAATTCATTATTTTGTCATTTTTATGTTTTCAAAGATTTCAAAGCAGACCTTGTTTTTATTAAATCAGAACGACTGATCCACAGTTTGACAACAGACACAAGATAGGCTATGAATGTTCATTTATGTTTGTCTAGACCTTAAATTTGCCAAACATTCGATTTCCTCTGAGTTCATAACACTTTTCCTTCTTTTCAAACAGCCTCTGGATACAAAATGGCATTTGGTTTATTAACCTTACACATCATGTACATTGTGTTGTACTTTACGAGATATCCAAATTTCACTGTGTAACTGAATACAGTGAATTTATTGGTTCCCAATACTTTGTTTTTACAAACTATATGTAAGCCTTCTTTTGCTTAAAAACAAACTAAACTAGTGTTTGTATGATAAGCATTTACCTGAATCCCCACATATGTAATATATAGAAGAATCCATTTGTTATATAAAATGTGGAGTGAAAAAGTCCTTTATTTTGCACAGGATTGCAGTAGATTTCAACTACATTCTTGGCGTCCATCGCATCCTCATGAATGAATCTGACTTTTTGTTGTCTGTGTGGCTAAGGACACAGATTTCCTTTTTTAGTGCATTTTTTGTGGTCAGTAATTTATTCAAAAATGCATTGTGTCCTAGAGGTCCCGCAGACTGATGTCTTAAAACTAGTGATGAACACTTAGTTTATGCACACTGTTAAATAAGGGGTTTGTTGAAGGTCAATTAACAATCAAATTATGTTGCTCTTCATATCTAAATGTTGCATCACATACAGAAAACCCCTTAACTCATAAAGTATTATCTGTATTTGTTTATAACTTTATATCTTCTTCCAGTCAGACATTTCTTTTCCTGTCTGTAGCCTGTTTGACTCCTAATTCATGAACCAATGACAAAACAGAAAAAGTGTGTCTGAAGTTTTTAAACTACTTGTTTAATAACAGTTTACTTGGAGTTATGATTACTGGAACCATGTCCAGGGTCTACCCTGTCTCCTGGGGTTGGCTCCCACCTTACCACTACCGGTATTGGGAGATATAGGTATGGCCAATGAATGAATGGATGATTGACGTTAGAAATTATGTTTATGACGTTGCAATTACTGACACACAACCAATGTGTGTTTCAAATACAGCTTGACTCTGTTCTTAATGTCTGTGTTGTCAATGGGATGAATAATTGGTCTTCAATATTAATCTGGATTGTTTGGTATACATATAATAATGTAAAAGATGATAGGTCTTATTCTGTAATAACACAACTCTGTAATCCTAATGTAAAATCATGAGTATATCTTCTTTTTTTTTTTTAAATTATATTCTTTCTTAAGCACAATTAATGTTTTTATTCTTTTCATTTTTAAATTACCTTAAATGTTGGAAATTTCCTGATTTAAGCAACTTTATATCAGGATGTACTCATTTGTTTATAAAGGTAAAATCCAGCAGTTATTTTTTTCTCTGTTTTGAATTATTTCAATCATAAGACAAACAAATGTTGAACTCCTACGTCACACACAATTTGCATCCTTGTAATTTCTTTTGTACTAAATACTTATGAAATTTATATGATTGTTAGTGTTTTGTTTATCAAAGATTATTATTTATTTTTACATAATTCTTTTTTTTTTTTTAAATGGTTTTATGTTTATAATGCATTGATTCTCTGAGTATCTGCATTATCCAGCAGCAAACACAAGAAATGACAGAAATAAAAGATTGACCATTTATTTTTTCAGAAGTTGTCTTAGTTGTGGATTCTTTTAGTCCATGTTGGATGAAGTGACTTCAGTTCCATTTAGTTGGAGGACATGGTGTTGCGAATCCAGGTGTTGTAGTTGCAAACCTTGGCGTAAACTCCAGGCTTGTTCCTCTGGGCACAGCCGTAACCCCAGGACACAATACCCTGCAGCTGACCGTTGCACACCACGGGGCCACCAGAGTCACCCTGACAGAGAAAAACACAGATGAAAACCACAAGTTGTCCTGAAGTTTGATCTGTCTGCTTTAGGAAGCAGCAGCTTTACCTGGCAGGAGTCCTTGCCTCCCTCCAAGTATCCTGCACAGAACATGTTGGAGGTGATCTGTCCAGGGTAGGAGGATTTGCAACTGCTGTCACTCAGGATGGGAGCGTCCAGGCACATGAGGCGATCAGGGTAGTTGCCTGGAAAAGAAAAAAAAATCCTGTAAATATCTCTCCCACCTCATCATGTATTAATATCATTCCCTTTCACTTGTGATTTCAGTGTGTCACTGACTTCCAGTGCTGCTGGTGTTTCCCCATCCAGAGATCAGACAGCGGGAGCCAGCGCTGGTACAGCTGGAGGGCAGGGACACGGTGCGGACGTAGCTGTTCAGGCTGGCGGGCTTGCTCAGCTTGATCAGCATGATGTCATTGTCCAGGTTGTAGCTGCTGTAGTGAGGGTGACGGATGACCTTTGCAGAGTCAATGAACTGCTCAGTGCCCTCATTGACAGCAATGTTGTGCTCACCAAGACGCACCTGGATACGGCTGCAGAGAGAGACATCAGGGTAAACACCTGATCTGCTGTCAGAAGGATCATGAAATCTGCATCTTTAGTTCAAAGTATGTATGTGTTGGCCAAAGGGGCCAGTCAGCAAATGTGTATTTCTTTAATAGAGTTGACTGCATCTTACATCAACTTTATCTAATGCCCAGTCACTTGACTTACGACTTGTAGCAGTGAGCAGCAGACACCACCCAGGTGCTGGAGATTAGGGAGCCCCCACAGAAGTGGTAGCCAGAGTTCAGAGACACCTGGTAGGGCACGGAGTTCTTCCTGCACTCATAGCCTCCAACAATCTTGTCATCCTCAATGGGAGCAGCATCTGCAATGCAAAGTTCCACACCTTTGACCTTATCTTCAAATCATCTCGATATGAAGAAATTCTCCACAGAAACTTACATGCTGCAGCAAAAAGGGCCAATAGAATGAAATACTTCATGACTGTGTCCTCTTCTGAACAAGTCCACGCACAAGTGGAGTAGATAAAGAGGCTTTATATAGAGGTAAACTACCTATCTATGCACATTTTTATCTCATACATTCTCTCAGGATTTTTCCACGCATCTTGCATCATGATTAAATATTATCCTACGTGGGAAACAGCAGCATGGTGTGAGATAAAAGCACAAGAAAATTCTAAATCACTCTTTTGTGACTCTAGTCTCTCTTACTAGAGACCAAATGTCTTAGTGGGACAACTTTTATAAATGAAAGTTAAACAAAAGAGAAGAGAAGAATATATTAGGCAAATAGGGGAAAAGAAAAAAAACTCCAATTCAGTTTTGTTTCTTTTTTTGTTTGTTTGTTTTTTGTTTGGCTATTTGTCTTTTGTTTTTTTTTTATTTTTAGTATTTATCTGTGCTGCTGCAGTCAGGCAAATGTACCTCTTGAATAACTAAAAGATCATTATGTTTTATGTTTGCACTCATATTGGTTGGGCTATATTTACACGTTTCAAATTTATTTCCTTTTCCTTCCTTTTGTATGCATCAGCATCATTCTCTCTTTAAAGCAGTAGCTGTAATAAGATCCATCATCAATAAAAATATTTTTTCATTCCTGTAGTGACAGTAAGACTAAGTGCCTTTAACAAATAACTAAAACGTTTGAAAAGCTTTACAGATGGCTGTATGCAGTGTTTGTGACAGGCAGGTTCAGAGTAATTATAAAGTCACTGTAACAGAACAACATCAGCTGTCAATAAACTAATCGCGTACAGATCTACTTTCTACTGATTGGTCCTGAATGCGCCACGTAAGTGACGTCAACTCAAAGCGACTGTCCACGGTTTGTGTCTCGGCGGCTGAGCTAACAGCTGCACCAGCCGTGTTTTGGTTTGGTTTTGCCTCCCATGTGGAGCTGTCTGGAGGTAAGACAGTCTGCAAGGTCATCTTTTTAACCGCGTATGTTGTTTTCTCGCTGACAGCTCTGAGAAAGCTTCTGCTTCACCTGGGGCTGTGGTAGCCTGATAGCTAACAAGTAGCTCCATTTCAAGAGCAGCACCTAATGTATGCGGAATGCGCAACCATTGCGGATGTGGTGCAGAAAAAAATGCGCATCGATGCGACATAGTGCTCAAGTCAACATCACGTAGAAAGCCTAAAATGTGTATTGTAATGCACGTTGTGATGGTTAGACATGGTATTAAGCATTGGTTTGTTTTGTTTGTATTTCAGCTTTGGAGGCGACTGTCAGCCTGGATGATGCATCTCGATGCACAACAAGCAGACGTGTATACCTGACTGTCAGCCTGCTCCAGGAGGTTTAATATAGTTTATATGGGCTTTTGATAGCATATGATTGTAAATGAAAATGGGGGACTTTTAATTAAGTAGCTGGAGCGTGCCATTGAAGTCTCTTCATAAAAAAAATACAGACTATTATTATGTTTTTAATCTCTCAACAACAATGTCCAATATATTTTGAATAATATTACATATGTATATATTTTTAAACGGTATTTAAGGGGTAAGTTTATATGTTTCATAGAGGGGAAAAAAGTCACTCTTTAATGTTTATGGCAGCCATAGCAGCAGCATCTTTATGATCCTGCATTATGCTGAGGGTTTATAATGGCTTAAGTTGTGAAACTTTGCACTTATGTTCATGGGGCAGAAGCTGTCAGTAACAGAATTGACCCGCCAGTCAGTTCTCCTGTAAATCAGGTCTGATCCATGACTGAGTACTACGAGGAGGGGGGGCTGCTGTATGAGCAATCACCTCCCATGCACATCAAAGTGGAGTCTCCGGAGGGACCCTTTGGAGGGGGAGCCTCAGAAAATGGCTTCCCCAGGGATGACGATGACTCAGATGGTAGCTGTGACCAGAACAGCTCATTACCAGGAGGACTCCCCTTCAACGTGGTAGTGGTGCACCCAAACATCATGGCACCGGGCATGTCGTCGGACGACCTTTTATCCATTGAACAAAGTAAGCCTAAAAGAAATTTGGGTCCTTGTTCAAAACTTTGTGGGATTCAACAGTTCTGTGGATATTTTTCTTTTTTTTTTTTTTAATTGTTTTTAGATGTCTGAAATTTTTTCTAAGTTGTCCTAATGTATGTTATTTATTCTGTTTCTTTTTAACCCCCACAATGTGGCACTTTGGTCAACATTGTTGTTTTTTAAATGCCTTATAAATAAAGTTGTATTGTATATTTGGGAGCTTATGCATAGCCTTTATCTACTCATAGGACATTTATGTATGTAGCTACAAAATAGTGATTTAGGGGAAAGAGAATAATGTTGCCATAATTGATACAGTTAAAGTACCAACTATTCTCTTGCTTTTCTCTTTTCAGACAGAGCAATGTCAGCTGCACTGGCTGCTGGCGGAGCAGGAAAAAGAAAGAGTCGTTTCAGTGGAGCAGAACTTGAGGTGTTGGTGTCAGAAGTCACTCGGTGTGAGGGAGAACTCTTCGGACCCGCAGGGAGGCTACGGAGGCGAGAGAGGGAGCGCATTTGGGCAGGAATCCTAGAAAGGGTCAATGCTGTATCTAGAGTCCCACGCACTCTTCGAGAGGTAAAGAAGCGCTGGGACGATTTAAAGAGACGCAATGGTGGCAGGCTGGCAGATGCTCGCCATCGCAGTTGCTACCTGCCATCCAGCAGAGGGGCATCAATGCTTGGACATCCCTCTCACCCAAGCCCTAGGCTTCATCAAGCCCGACAAAAGCAAAACACAAGACCAAAACCCAGTTTTCCATGCTTCCCTGACTCTGACACAGGTAACATCAATGTGTGAGAGAAGTAATCTTTTGCTCAAAGATATATTAATTTTGGGGGGAAAAAAATCAACTTTTTTATCTACTTTACACAGGTGTAATGGTGGATGGATCAGAGAGGGATGGTTTGGAGAAAGATGATGAGAATCCCGAACGTGAGAGAGATGTTGGAGAACCTGACTGTGAGCCAGTAGAGAACAGTATGGAAGACAAACTGGGATTAGGACTTGGTTTAGGAATAGGACCACCCCCTCCGTCAGAACGATGGCTGCCTCCTTCCCCCCTCTATAGTGCTCCATTCCTCAATGGCAGCCCTCAACCCAGCAGTCCTCAGCCATCACTTGGAACGCAAGGTCCTCTTGAAGCTCCCCCACGCAGCTCTTGGCTTGAAGATGAGCTTCGGGGATTGGGAGAAGCTGCACTTCAGCTGGGAAATCGAGTAGAAAAGAGTCTCCGGGAGTTTGGCGAAAGTTTCAGACAGGACATGAGAACCCTTGTGGCTTCGCAAGAGGCATTAGCCATCAGTCTTCAACAAAACAATGTCCTCTTGCAAAGGCTTTTGGGAGTGCTCGAGACCCAACAACAACCACAGCCACAGCAACATCGTGTGCAACAAGCCCACCCGTCACAAACACCTCAGCAGCACTTACAACTACAGCCTATTCAGCAGCTACAGCACACAGAACCACATCAGCTACAACAACAGCAGGCTGAAACCCCTCAACAGTCACATGTTGGACAGCAACGGTCCCAACAGCACCAAACTCATCTACAGCAGCAACCTCAGGCCATTCAGCACTCCAGTAATCACTCAGCTCTAGCACTAGCTCCTTCACCATCATCCCCATCATCCCCAGATATACCTGGCACTTTTCCCTCTGAGCCAACCACCGGGACAAATGGAAATATTCAGAGGCCACGGCGAGGGAGAGCTGTAGACCACAGGCGCAGAAGAAAGCGCTGAGGAGAATGTATTCATAAAAAACTGTTTAAAGTGCGTATTTGATGTTTTTAAAATGTGACCTGACACAAAGCTCTTTTTTTTAAAAATCTCAAAGTACTTATAATTTATAGCTATAGCAGTTTTCCTTCCTTCTCTATATGTGTTATCCATTTCACAGTTAGGTTTGTATTTAAGGACTGAAGCAGGTGAGTGAACTATGTGCAAGTTCATAGGTGGCCTTAACATTATATTAGTTTATCATATATATATGTACATACTTTTGTCCTTGAAAACTTTATGGAAATTGCTGATCTATGGAACGACAGCTTCGTTCATCAATCTTTCAGTACCCAGAGGAATGACAATGTAGATGCAAATCTCTAATATGCACGTGTCTGCATGATTTGCAGCGGAGCAAATCATGATCCTTTCTCTAGTTCCATACCAGCTCAGTTCTACGGCTAAGCTAACCACATCGTTATAAAGTATCTGTAACCTGCAGTTGTTATATTATAGTTACGCCAATATCGTAATTACCTGCTAATGTTTGCTTGTGTTTTTGTTTTATTCTTAATTCGGGGAGTATTTTTATGCCTTTCACAAATAGAAACAGGGAGGGCTGTGGGAATGACATGCCCCTTAGCCTCACCGCTCAGGGGCATCCGTGCCCCTCGCCATTTGGTCATCAAATCCCCTCGCGCCTGTGCTGTTTTAAAGATTTCATAATGCTTGTCCAAATTTTGGTTGGACTATAAAGTTAGGCTCTGTTTTTGTCAGTGCATTTTGGAAGTTTTATTTTTTTAAGTTATGAGTTTTGGAAGATATGTCAGACAAATGAAAAAAAACTGAATTGATGTTTATGGTTAAATTTAAACTGTAGGGCAGGGGTGACCAGGTCTGGTCCTTGGGATCTACTATCCAGCAACTAGTATATGCAGCACATCTTAATCAAATGAGTGGCTTGTTGCCAGGTCTCTGTGGAGCTGAATGGCATGCTGATGAGGGTATTCAGCTGGTTGTGTTGGAGAATGGATGCATCTAAACGTTGGGAGGATAGTAGATTTGGAGGACTGGACCTGGCATCCCTGCTGTAGGGGGCTATTGATTAATCTTGCATGCAGTATTATGGATGTGTTTGTAAATAGTTGCAAAGCAGCAGCATATGGTCATCTATGTAGATTTGCACAAATTATATTTTGTAGATAGCCATTGTTCTGATGAAATGTAACTAAACTTAATAAAAGACACCCATGAACTGCAAATGAACCCAGCTGATCATTTCTGGATTTGTTGCAGGATTTTTTTTTTTTAAAAGTTTGCACTTTTGCAGAATAATGTGAACTGTTAGTGTAGAAAGTCTGTGTTGAATGAATTAAGTTGTGAAGGAGTTTGGTGTGTATGGCAATAAAACCAGCAAAGGAAAGTGGAAATGTATTACTTAAAGCTTCAAAATATCTCATCTGAAATAATGAATCACATCTGGCTCAGTGATGATCCGCTTTATTGTGAAGGTTTCCACCGGAAACGTAATTCCTGGCTCGTCTGATCCCTGAGTGCTGTGGACAAGGGGGTGCATGGGTGAAACATGGCCGCCGTAGACCCACCGGAGTCTCCAAAACGACAGAAAAGCCCTGCGGAGGAGGTGGAAACATCTGGGGAAAAGGCCTTGGCGGTGGAGTCGGGATGCAGCACAGACCAGAAAGAAGAACCAACATGTGATAAAAGCAGGAGTAGTCCAGAGAAGGAGCACAGAGACGATGTTGGCAGCAACGGAGGTTGTGTTGCCAGCCATTCTGAGGTTAATGTCGAGTCCGGTGCCGGAGCAGACAAAACGACATGCAATTCACCGGAGGAGCTAAAGATGGCCGAGGCCTCTGGCAGCGAGAAGCAGGCTTTCGACTGGTCAGAGGCTGAAGAAGACGTGGAGACGCCGATAAGAAACACGGAGAAAAATGATAAGTGTGGTATGCTAACATTGTTGATATAATTTACCGTTAGCTTTAGCCTACAGGCTAACCTGAGCTGCAGCTCTCACCGCGGGTTCCCTACAAACCAACAAAAATAACAATAACAAAATCTAACTGGCAGCATATATGTGTATTATCCGCTCTTGCAAGGGGTAGCTTTGTTATTAGCTTGCAGTAAATCACTGTATAATAGTTTACAGCTTATTACTGTGATGTTTTTCTCTTTCCTTAGACTATAAAGGCGTTGCTGAGGCTGCTGAAGAGGAGAAGAAGGACAAGCATGTTGACAACAACATCACTACAGATGCAGAGGAGACTAATGAGGGGGGAAAGTCGCATGGTGATGAGAAAAGTGCAGAGAAGCCACCAGCTGCAGATCTGACAGAAGCTGATGGCATGGAGGAGATTGTTGAGGATGAAGAGGAGGTGGACCGAGTTGAAGATGCTGATCCAACAGCTAAACAGAAAAGGTGCCGTTTAGTGTGTAAGGAATGTGGGAAGAGGTTCAACCGCCGCGAGACGTTCAACCTTCACCGCCACTTTCACGCACACGAGGATGAGCTCACGCCCCTCACCTGTAAAAAATGCGGCCTTACCTTCCAGCACCGCAGCAGCCTCATCAAACACAGAAATGAACACAAAGAGAGGGAGGAACGGCTTTTGAATCTAAAGAAGGAGGTGCAAACTAAGGAAGAGGGTAGATTTCAGTGTGCCGAATGTCGGTGCATCTTTTCTGCGGTTGGTAGGCTAAGGGACCACAGCTGCAGTAATACAGTAGAAAAGCCTTACCACTGCCCCCTGTGCCGCCAAGAATTCCAGTTTAAAGTATCTGTCACTAAGCACATGATGTCTCATTCCCAGGAGAGCATCTTCACCTGCCAAGAGTGTAACCAAACTTTTCCAAACACCGCAGCCCTGCACTTACACCAGAGATGTCACACTGCTCTCAAACCCTATGAGTGCCCAGAGTGTGGCATGGTTTTCAAACACTACTCCGTCATGGAAGACCACCGTCGCAAGCACACAGACAACAGCCGCTCTCATCTGTGCAACATCTGTGGAAAAACGTTCAAGTACAGCAGCCTCCTCCATCAGCACCAGTATCTGCACACAGGCCAGAAGCCCTTCCGATGCCATGAATGTGGCAAAACATTTGCTTTTGCACAGAACATGAAGGCACACTGCCGTCAACATAGGCTGGGTGAAACTAACTCTACCAGTGAGCCCCCCACTAAACAGGCCCCTGCATCTGGACATGATGTGGTTAAAAAAGCGGGGAAAGAGAACACACAACAGAGTGAGGAACCAAAACGCATATTCAGCTGCCCTCTTTGTCCCGAGACCTTCTCTGTACCAGCCAAGCTGAGAGCCCACATGCTTATTCATGAGGCAGAGTATGAAAAGCTGGATAGGACTCCTCGACCCACGAAGGAGGTGAACAAGTACTGGGAAAAAGGACACATTTGCCCACACTGTCCTAGTATTTATCGCGATGAGTCTAGTTTAAAAGTACACTTATTAAGCGTCCACAAGACAACCACACAATATTTAGAAAAGTTGGCAGAACCGCCTCAACAGCAGTTTACTCCAATAGCTAATGACAATGTGCAGGGGAAGTGGAAGAATGAAAACTTAAGTATTAAGTCGTATAAGTGTTCGGAGTGTGGTAAAACATTCCGCCATCGCTCTGTGTTAGAGCTGCATATGCGCATACATTCCAAGGACAAGCCTTACCAGTGTAAAGTGTGTGGCAAGGGCTTTAGATTCAGCAGCTACCTGCAGCAACATCTCATCATCCACACCGGCAAGAAGCCATATAAATGTTCTGATTGTGGGAAGGAATTTGCCTTTCTGCAGAACATGAGAACGCATCAAAAGCTGCACCAGGAAAAGCCGTTCCGCTGCACCAGCTGCCGCAAAGGCTACAGCGACGAAACCCAGCTGCAGCAGCATATGTTGTCGCACAATGGTGACAAACCTCATAAGTGTAACCTGTGTGACAAGAGCTTTGGCTTAGCATATTTGTTACGTGATCACATGAACACACACACAGGGGAAAGGCCTCACCGCTGTGATGAGTGTCACAAAACCTTTTCTTGGTTTAGCAGCCTGTTAGTTCACCAGAAGATCCACACTCGTAAGAAACAGCATTCCATCCAGTACAATTCCCTCCCTGTAGGAGCTAGGATGAGAGGCAGAGGTAAGAGAGGGGGGAGGTTAGTGTGGAGCTGGTCTAGACCTTTGGGGGTTACAGGGATGGTGAGTCATCAGCAGCCTATGTATCCCCTCTCTCCATTAAGAGAAGCGGATTTGCACAGAAGAGTACCACAACCGCCGTCTTCCATGCTCCCGAATCGCATCGATTCACAGAGCAGGCAGCAGAAGGAGCCGTGGCTGGCTGAGTCCCATCCTCAGCCGGTGCAATGGAAGGTGGATGGCGGCGAGGTGATGCCCGTCCCATCTACACAGCAACAACACAGAGCTCCGCAGCAGGCGCAGTTTGACAGTCCAACGCCGGCAGGGCTGCAACAACACCATCAGAGGAGTCCAGGCTGGGCAGATATCCCTCTGTTAACTCAGTCAGGCCCCACTTCAGCTCCAAGCTCAGATGCACACTTGAAAGAGGGGGGCTCTTCTGTTGTCAGCTCCCACCAGATGAACGTGCCAAAAAAATCCAGCCCTTCATCGGTGACTGAGATGGCGCAGCACAGGCAACACAAGCCTCCCACTTGGAGCAGCAACTCCACATCCACAGCGCAAGCTTCCACAAGCTCTGTGCAGCACGACTTCTCCGTTCCTTCCTCGTACATGGATGGAGCAGCACTGTGGAGCATCAGGCCTGCGCCGTTAGCAAACTCCCAAAGCTCTCCGAACAAGCTGGGGAAAGAGCTTCAGCTGCCTAGGTGGGCCGGTGCCCCAGTGTCATCACAGAAGGAGCCGTCCACGCCTCCCAAGAAAGAGGACAGGGTGTGGGACGTGAGCACTTCTCAAGTTTTGTCTTCGACTGTTATGCAGCCAGAGAAGCTGTGGAATGGCTGTGAGCCACAAAAGCCGTGGGCTTCAGGCTTAACAGGTGTGTCCACCGCGGCTCAAATAGACCAAAGCAGTGCTATGCCAATTTCAACTCCTGTTTCTCATGGGGTCGGTAACACCTTGTGGGATATTCAAGCACCTCCAGGGATTCCAAAGACTATAAACTCGACTGAGAAATTATTAAATAACCAAGATTTTCAGCTGCAGCAAAAACAGGTGTCAGCCGGCTGGGGCAGTGTCCAGGCGGCAACGCAGAAAGTTCCCATCTCCATCCAATATGAGCCTCATCGTTTTGGTCAGGGGTTGGGAACGACAGTATGGGGCTTCCAAAATAGTCCTGTGGGTCCTCAGTCACTGCTCTCTGGGCAGTTAAAACCAGGCAGTGGACAGGAGCTGCAGCAGCAACCAATGGTAACAGGCACTCAAATAATTATAAATCAGCCTTCTCCTTTTTTCTCGCCTCCACTTGCTCCGCTCCCTCCTCTTGCTTTGCCTGGCCCTCACCCTCTTCACTCAGTCGCAGTTGGTGCACTTCCAAGACCTCCACACCCAAATATTTTTTTCACACCACAGGCAGTCATGAACGAGAGGACACACATGCCACAGACCCTGCCCCTACCTCAACTTGCCCCGCAGACTGAACCTCACAAACTTGGATCCCGATTGCCTTTTGCCCCAGAACGGCTTCTCCAATGCATGATATGTGGGTGCTCTCTTACTCGAGAGCTGGATCTACAAATGCATTACTTGCAACATGCACAAGGGGAGATATGACATTTCTATAGTAGTAACAAAACCATTATGTTTTCATCATTTTTACTCTGTGGAACCTCATTTGTGTGACACTGTTGTGCGGATGTACTAGCTGAGTGGATGGGCATTAAACATAAAAAGATAAACATGAAACCTGATTTAGTTTGCACTTTTGATTTTAAGACTTTGAGCTTCAAATATGACTGTTCAGTGTGTTTCAAAATGGAGGGTGTACACACGTTCCGTTAAACGGGTTTCACTATCTTTTGAGTGCGTTTAAGCTTTGGGATGGGGTGCAGATTAATGAGGTTCTACAGGTTATGTCTCATTTATTGCCAATAACATTTAGATTTAGAAAATATTAGTACTTTTATAGTTTTGTTCATATGTCTTGAACCATTTGTACCGTGTTTCTTTATGTACAGTATACTGTGTGCCTTTATATGAGTACAGTCTGCATGTCTGCTGTCTTGGTATTCTAGGCCCTAGTTTGTGCTTGAGGTAGACTCAACAATGTGACCTTACTTCCAGAAAAGCAGAACAATTATTTCAAAGATAATGTAAAGACATGTAAGGTTTTGCTTTCAGAGAGGTGATGGAGGTTGCTGTGCTCACAAATTACATTTGTCAGAACATAGAAAAGCTGTCCACATACAATGATAATTCTGTTAGAAAGCACTTGTACTCAGAGGACCATGGGCTGGGTCCTGATATCTCACCAGAAACACTTTCATCTTGGTTATTTGGTCAAACCAACAGTATCTGTAAACAAAGTATAACTTGAAGGTCCATTCACAATACAAGTTTTCTGTAAATTGTAATTCTTGGATTATTATTTGAAACTGAAAGATTGGGCACCATTATATAATTAATAACACTGTTAAGTAGTGAGTTTTGTAATAAACTAAAGTTGAACATATATGATGTTTTGTCATTGTTTTTTTTTTTTTTTTAAGGTAATACAAACATGAATGTTATACTCCATTTGTTCCTGTAAGAATCCCTCACCGGAATGACCATTTAGGTTTGCAATTTGTCTTTCATGTCACCAAGTCAAGTTTTGAGTTCTGAAATGTGTTTTTGTGCATAATATAGAATTTCTTATCTGTAGATTTAGCTAATTACAAAATATATTTTTTTCACTTTTATAAATCTGTACAGTTGACTAGCCTTCCTAGCCCTATTCAAGACTGAAAACTTTTAACACTGATGTACAACTACACAATAACACTTTTACTTTGTAAAAATGCAAATGAATATACCTTCTTCTGTGAATCCACCATTACAAAAATCCTGCCCTACCTTTATCCATTGTTTTGGCATGGACAAATTTTCCCATGGTATCTAAATATTGATTTAAATAAATAGATTTTAAAAACAGCCTTTTTATTTCAAGTTTGCATGGTGCACTATTTCACATAGAACTTAATTCAAGGTTAAAATCTGGATATTCCTGTTATGCAGATATGAAAATGTAGAAGAAACTCAATACAGTTATTATTGGAAATGTTTTCTCTTTAAGTCTAAAAAAGAGGATTTTTTTATTGCAAAATGTAATAAATTACAATGAGTGGACTAAATAAGGTAGTGGAAATTGGAAAATGAATACATTTTAAACTCACAGGACAGGAAAAACATGGTAGGTGGACTAGGACATGGGTGACATTCAAAAGCATGATGGTGGCAAAATAGCATTAGATTTGAGCACACAGGATTCAAGAAGGCATTTGAATTATGTTATCACCTTGCAAAATAATTTGAGACTAATCAGCTAGAGTCTGTCCAACATGTAGATCAATAGAACAGATGGTGAAGAGATGAAGAAAAGCATTTTCAGAGGTGACATTTCTCTACTTCATGTGTAAATATTCTTCCTATAGAACCACTGCAGCAAAACAATAGTGAGAGTTTATGAGAATGTAGTTTTGTATCCTCTTTGTTATCAGTTTCTGCCCCTCTGCAGTAGACGGCGGTAAGTTGACTGACAATAAAACAAAAGAATATAAGAAGACTTAGTCGAAGAAGAAGAGTTGCCGGGGCGGGAACTGTTATATTGCGCATGTGTGAAACAGCTGGTTGTTTTGTTCATCAATACTCGCATTCATTAAGTGGAGTATGCTGCATTATTGCGTGGCATTTAAGTAGTTCGTTGCATTTGTAAATGGTCACGTCGTCTTTACGTCTGAGCGGACTGCGCAGTAGTTTGAAAAAAGCCTGTTTGGCGTTGTTTAGCTAGTGAGAAAGAGCTAGCCCAGAGCTAACAGTAGGAAGCAACCACGCCAAGATGGACGAATCTGCTGCAGCATCGACCAGAGAAGACAGCGCTGAAAACAAACCCTGCAGTGCTGACAGAGCACCCCAAAACAACGCCGATACATCAGCTAAAGACACATCTAACAGTAAGTATCCAATAATACACGGCGATTTAGTCCAGTCAGTCAGTCATCGCGTCGATTTTCACGTGTATCCTTATACAAGTTTTATCCAGAAAACACGAGCAGACCTATGGCTTGCATAAAACATGCAAACTCTGAAAACAAATCCGCAAAAGCAGAATTGAACGTCATAAACGTCATTCCTATCTTTGGCCATTAAGAACAATGGGCATGAGGTGTTAAGTTAATACAGCGCCTCTTTTGTCAGATACAACCGGGTTATCTGCATGAGTTAATTACAACCTGTTAATTTTAAGGTTGGAATTTTAACGCGTTAATTGTGATTGATAAGAAACATTATTTTTAAAAAATGTATGCATTTAATCGCAAAACGTTTGTCGGTGCACAATTTTCCTGTACTAAACTGATGCACGCAGTAGACGTCCTAAAACTCAGGCATTATGTGTATATGTATGTATGTATGTGTGTGTGTGTGTGTGTGTGTGTGTGTGTGTGTGTGTGTATTTATATATATATATATATATATATAAATATATATATATATATATATATATATATAAATATTTCTGTTGTTATCAGAGACTTTTTGGGGAGTAGTTTACAACGTAGCTCCTCGCACGTCCAAAATAACACACGAGAGCCTTTACTGTTGAATTCCTGCTGTCAGAGCAGAAGGTGATCACTTTTGCTGCATAACCAGACTGAAGTTGCTATGAATTGATCCTGCTCTGGTTTACTATTGGGTATTAATACTTCTTAATGAATAGTATGGATGAAAACATTTTAAAAGTGAAAATTATTGTCACGTTGTATATTTTTGATTTAGTCATCAACTAATAGCCATTAAAAAAAAAAAAAAAGTTGCTTCTGGGGCAAATATTGTGATGCGATTAAAATGCAATTGTTTATATCCAGTTCAAAACCTGTTATAAAATAGTTTGTTTTCTGTAATTGAGTCCTACCCCTACTTTAATTTACTGTTTTATATAATTTTAAAAAAGCGACAAACAAGGAATGAGCTCATGTTCTGATGTAGCACAAATAACCCACAGTTAAAAAAGTATCAAAAGTATAGTCATATTAAATGATGTAAGCAACACAAACTCAAACAGTGTAGACACAAAAAACTAACCTGCAATTTTCATCCATTTTAAATCTTCTTTTTTGCTTGAAACCTGAAGTTTGCCAAACTTCAGTTTTCAGTACTGAATTATAGTGATTTTACTGGATGTCTTTCAGAGGTAAAGCTTGCTGTCAGTTATATCTTTGTATTTTTGACTCACACAGTTATGCGTTATCTTGTCATTTCTTTAATTATTATGTGATCATTCAGTACCTGATTCAGTAGCTGGTCATTCTTGACTTCTTGGTTTGTTTTGATTCTTGGTTTGTTGGTTGGGGAAAACCATTTTAAAATTTTTGCTTTGAAACAGGAAAAACGGTCATTTAGCTTTAGCTGCTCATATCACGTGTATGAAAACTTGTCTCTTATATATTTCTTCTTTTTTTTTTTTAAAGAAAAAAAGGGCTATCAGGTGCTTTTTAAAGATCATATCAAACTTTCTTTGAAGTTGTTGCCCTGTCCTCATCTTGCTGGTATCGACCCAGACTAAAGTGGGATATAACATGAGCTATTTTGATATGAATGAAACGTATACATTTGGCTCTGTTTTGCCGCTTATTAACATCAGTTTTCATTTTTTGTTTTTTCTAAATGGGATTATATTTTACTTTTTTTTTTTGTTTTATGTAGAAATTCTGTTGTATTCTGTAAATTAATTTTATTTTCAATAAAAGATGCTTTGCACCTGTGTTTTTGATCAGTTTTTATTCTTTCTATCCTTTTCTGAAAGCAGGAGTGGCTTTGACCTCCTATTTTCCCATTTCTATTTCTAGGGGATGGGGTTTTCTGCTGTCAACATTGTGGAGAAACCTTCAGAGAGGAGGCAGCCTTACTGGAGCATCATCATCAGCACCAGCAACAAAACATTTATCTAGGCAACCAGACCGATAGTTTACATGATGCTGAAAAGAACAGTGAAAAAGCCTATTTCTGTGCTTTCTGTTCACTCTCTTTCCTTGATATGAGTGAACTCCACTTGCATATGAAGAACCATGATCAGATCTCCCTGAAGGAGTTGGATGTTGCGATGAATGCTGGAGAAACAAAGCAGCATAGTTATGAATGTCCAGACTGTGGGAAATCTTACGTTGTGATTGGACACTTTCTCAACCACCAGCGCTCCCACAGACAACCCTCAAAATCAGTTTTTCATGACCTGGAACATTTGAAAAAGAAATCATTTCAGTGCGAATCTTGCGGAAGGAATTATTCTCGCGCTTCAGCCCTTGATGCTCATCGACGCTGCCATGAAGAAAAGTTGGTAAAGTCCAGAAACAGAAATTCAGGAGATGCGTTTCAGATTGGAGAGTCCGAGGTGGAGATGAAGCCCAGTGAAGCTCAGACAGAGGATGCTTCTGAAAACCTTCACAAATGCTCATGTGGTAAAGCTTTTTCTACAACGTCACGACTGAAAACCCATCAGCGATTCAGCCGCAACAACCAGTGTTCCTCAGAAGAGATGAAACAAAAACCAAAGAAGAGTTCCAATGAATTCTACTGCAGCGAGTGTAAAAAGGCTTTCAGTGGTCATATTGCCCTCTTTAATCATCAGAGGTGGCATGCTAATCACTCTGATGATTCAGCAAAAAGGTTTCCATGTGAGGAATGTGGAAAAGTTTTTATGACTCTCACATTCTACTACAAGCATCAGCGCACAGCTCACAGTGATGAGACGCCTGCAAAGTCTTTCCTTCATCAAGTGTGTCAGCTTCAGAAAAGGGCATTTGAATGTAAAGATTGTGGGCTGAAGTTTTCCAGGGCGTCGGCACTTAATTCTCATCAACTGCAGCACACTGATGTTTTCAGAGAAACGGAGAAGGAAGCCACGATTCGTTCCTCGCTGTCATCACACAACAAAATACCAGAAAGTAGGACTGGGCATGTGGAGTCTTTAACAGAAGAAAACCTGCAACCTGGAAGTTTTCTTGCATGTGATACAGCTGAAGAATCACACATTGGTGAGACTGATGAAGACATGGAAAGCTATGAGCCTGGGGACTTTAATGTGCAGGTGATCAGTGCCAGTGAATCTGAAGAGGAGGCAGACCAAGAGGGGAATCCTGATCTTGAGCTGTTGTGTGAATCGGACCAGGAAGTAAGAGATGATGGCGACACTGTGTCAAAACCAGAGATGGACTTGAAAATCGTCCAGATTGACTTTGAGCAAATTGATGAGTCTGCACTGTCAGTAACAGACGCCGAGAACGAAACGGCTGAGGGACGTTATGATTGTTCAGACTGCTATCGCTGGTTTTCTAGTCCTTCGTCGTTACGTGTTCACAGAATGTGGCATGACGTGCATAAGAGAAGACGACAGGCTCGAGGTCAGTCAGTGGCAGCTTATACATGTCAAACATGTGGCCATGAAGCTAGTAGCTATGATGCATACTGCAACCACGTACAAAGCCACATTGATCAAAACTCAAGCAATGTGTTGAATCACGATGAGGGCTTGGAGATGAAAAATTTAACATGCCATGAGTGTGGTGAAAGTTTTTCTCATTTGTCTGCTTTGGTCTCCCATCAGTTGCAGCATCCCAAAAGAAAACAATTTCAGTGTCTAGATTGCACAGTGTCTTATTCGCATGCATCCAGCTTGTTTAACCATATGAAAACATGCAGCGCGCAAAAAAGTGAGCATACTTTTGTCACTAAAAAGGAGTACAATCCAAAGAAAACCCTTCTAGGTCCAAAGATCTATCATTGTGAGCAGTGTGGAAAGGGTTTTTGGTCTTTAGGGGCTTACTCGCACCACAAGCAAAATCAGACTGAGTGTGTAGATTTGAGGCTAAGAAAAGGCATCCCAGGATCTTTTACCTCCGTTAATGGACGTTCGCGCTCCGGCATCAAGGTTGCATGTCCAGTATGTGGCAGAAAGTTCCGCCACAAAGGCATCATGGCGTTGCATATGCGCAAACATGAAAATGGAAATCACAAATGTGAACTTTGCCATCGATCTTTCCGCCTTTTCTCCAGCCTCCTCAGACATCAAGTTGTGCACAGTGACCAGTTACTCCCACCACCCATCAAGTCTTTTCAGCATCAGATGGAGCAGCTGAAAAAGAACACATACAGCTGTCCCGACTGTGGGAAGCTATTTTCACGGGCCAAAGCGTTGCAGTTTCATATGAAGAGCCATGGTTACGAGACGGGATACACTCCATCATCCACGACTGCACTGGAGACTCTGCAGTGTGCAACATGCCTTGCACATTTCAGTAACAAGGGCTCTCTGAGGGCTCATCAGAAGCTTTGTGTTAAAAGAGAGAGCCAAGTAGCCATGAAGACAAACCGACCTGAAAATAACGAAGCTGCTGTGGAGTGCTCTGACCAGCTTAAGGCACAAACTGATGCAAGCGGTGAGCTGAAGATGGACGGACATACAGACGTGGGAAATGTAAAAGATCACTGCTCAGCTGATTCAAAATACAAATGCAATATGTGTGACAGAAGCTTTTCAGTGGTTGGAGCTTTGAATTTTCACAAAAGAGTACATGCTGAAGATGAAACAACGAAATCTAGCTTGGCCGTTTCTCTGATGTTTAAGAAATCTAAAAAAGAAGAGCCAAGTAAAGGGCTGTTTCACTGTTCGGAGTGCGGGAGGCGATTCACAACCAACTCGGCCCTGGGCTCCCACAAGCGATGGCACAGAGAAAAGAAGTGTTCACGATCTTCGCTAAAAGACGATGACTCAAAACCTGTAAGCCACAAGGCTGAAGATGGACCTTTCCAGTGCAACAAATGTGGCAAGCAATTTTTCAACCATCGCGTTCTGCAGCGCCATCAGATCTTCAACCTTCAGTGTCAAACCAGAACAGAGCCAGATTCAAGCAGAAGTGCAGAAAACGGCACTCCAAACCAGTTTCCATGTATAGAGTCTGACAAGACAGTTGAGCAGGGTTCACTTCCGGTCTCTAATTTAGAGGATCAGCACATTAAAACTGTCGAGTCTCCAGACCATCATGAAAACAAGCTGTTGGCGCACATCCCAGAAAGAGGAGATGTGACTTGCAGTCAAAGCAAATCACTGACAGCAATGCTGAAACCAAAAGCTCACCGTTGCCCTCTCTGCTCCATGACTTTTGCAAAAGCAAGAGGTCTGCGTGCTCATAAGTGGCAAGCCCACTCAAAGAGCACAAACAACAAAGATAAGCTTCCCCTGAATGCAAAAAAGGAGCCGATAGACTCAAACCAAGAACTCAAGATGACAGAAAATTTGGGACCAGTAAACAATAGTTCTGTAGGCAGTGGAAAGAAGAAAATCAGATCGGAGTCACATCCTGTGAAAACTTTTGACTGTGGGAATCAGTCCAGCTCTGCAGGTGACCACCCTGACCATAAAAAAGTTTGCTTGGAAGTAAAACAGGAGCCTAAACTGGAGATCCAAGCATCCACAGCAGAGATTCCCTCCCCTCTCGGCCGTCTGTCGGAGCACTCGGTCAAATGCCTCTACAAGTGTGGGAAGTGTGGGAAAGCTTTTCAAACAGAGGAACAGTTGGAAACGCACAAGCTCAAGGCAAAGACCCGGCCATACTGCTGCGCTCTGTGCTGCCACGGCTTTTGGACAGAGAATCAACTACAGCAGCACCTCGCCTGGCACGACGAAGTGCGCTGCCGTCTACCAAATGAGGTGCGTTTCAGGCTCAGCGCTGCTATGAACTCAAATCCTCAAAAACCTGACAACAGAAAGTCTCTCCCACCTTTTACCACGAAGCAACCTACGCTTTTGCCAAGCAGCCAGACACAAAGTGGCCATAAGTGTCAGCATTGTGGCAAAATCTTTCCGTCGTCATCTGCATTACAAAAACACAAAACTCAGCAGTGTAACGACAGCGGCTCTTACCATTGCTCCATTTGCCCCAGGACCTTCAGTCAAATACAAGACCTTATTGATCATCACTTGGAATGTTTCAGTGACGATAAAAGCCAGAGCACAGCCTCTGCTGCTGTCTCATAGGAGGCGACGGCGGCCTTACTTTGAATGTGGAACTACTTTTCCTCAAGAGACTGATTTGCACCAGCGTCATACATCATATTGAAAATGCCCGTAAAGTGTTAAAAAAAAAAAAAGGAAAAAAAAAGGACCTGTAGAATGTGGATTTCTGTTTCTTTCTGAGACCAAATGTGTTAAGCTAAAATGTTCTTTCTTTTTCCTCAGGCTTCCCTTTACACTGAACTAGCACATCTGTATTGTGACAATATAACCTCTGTTATAATAGTAGGTTGTTATAAAGAAATATTGAGGTTTTTTTTTTTTGTTTGTTTTTTTTTTAAAACAGGCCTGTTGCGAATGTCAGCTGAACCTTACTAATCCTTTTGAGGTCCCTTAAGTATTGAAATTTGTATAAAATAGATGTATAAAAAGTATTGATTTATGCCTGTCCTCATCGGTTTAAACTAAAAGAAATTAGATGAGTTGTTTATGCACTGCAAAGTTTATGAAGATGTTAAAATGATGCTGAACCCCAGCTATGTAAAAATCTTGCTGCTGTTCTTTTTAATACTGGAAATGTATCAGAACTAAAGTACTTAAACATGTCTTACAAAAAGTTAGAAGCAGCTAAAACTGGTAGACAGAAGCTCTTGGTACTATTAATTACTTCTGCAAAATGTAACACTTAAGTAATTGTAAGCTGTGTATGATATGTTTTCCATTATTTTGTTTCTCGTGTTATTTTTTTCCCTGGTGTATAAACTAAAAAGTGTTTCTGTAGGATAGCTGTTAAGTTTTCCTTTGTTAATTTATAGATATTCTTCTTTATGACCAGTACACTTTGTGACTTCTTGTTAAACTTGCTGTTAGGAAGATTTAAAGAAGATAAAGTTCTTAAAAACGTGATTTACTGGGTCATGTCGTTGATTTACTGTCAGTTCAAGGCAAGTTTTTTTCAAGGTGTTTATGGATTAATGCATTTTGGGATTTTTAAAAAATGTATTTATTTACTTTTTTCTTCGGGTAACATGTTGACTTGCATATTATAATGTAATATAACCACTTCCGATTGACTTAATATCACTTTTTACACAAGAGCTGCCAGTAGTAGAGACCGTTACTAATCACTATGAAAGGGACTAACTTATTTTTATTAAAATGACTGAATCATTATTGTGATAAACCTTCAAGAACAAACACCAAAACTTGAAGGAATTAAACAATTTTTAGAAGAATCGTTCTGGTTTGGCAGCATTGCCATGATTAATATTATAGATCTAATTAAAATATTTAACAGTCAGCTTATTGATAAACTTTGATAAAAGATACTTCAAGCTTCAGTTTTCAGGAACAGGGTTTGTTATTTGGGGAGATTAACATGTTCAGATGTTAAAATCTACTTTTGGTTGAGCAAAGTGAAAAGTCAGTGAAAGCATCATCTTTATCTTCTGTCATCCTTTACACATAAGTCTCTGGATCAACAGAAAATCAAGTTGCAGATTTGTTTGGTGTTGAACACAGTTTAAATACTAGAATAACCTTAAAGACATCTTCACAGCTTCCGTACCATTATCATGAGATCTATACAGAAAACAGCATCTTCTCAATCGGCTTTTTCAAATTATTCTTAAAAAGGGTTTAATAAAAAATGCGGGTTATTTTGGTGCAGGATATCTTTTACTTCTTAACAAGTGAAGATTTCTCTGCTATTGTGAAATGCTCACTTTCCACACAAGTTGTAGATATCAGTAATATTCAGGCTTCTTGGTTCTGTTCTGTTCCAAAATTTCAGATGCAATTAAACACATCAGCCAGTTGGACAGCAACATAAAATATGCTTACATATGTATAAATGCCTCCTAAAAGTCAATAAATTGAAAGAAATTGCTTTTAAAATATCTTCTTCTTTCCTTTTTAGTAAAGAAATGCAGCGTTGCATGTAAGGATTGTGGACTGATCTTTACAAACTCAGACGCCTACAAGACTCACCTGCACCAGCATGCCCTGGAGGAGGAGGAAGGTCAGATGGGAGACAGCGGGACTCCTGGGGCAGGTATCATTTCTGCGAGCAAAGATGTAGGACAAAACAAAAATAAAAACAAAAGTGGAGTTGGAGATGAGTGTGACATGACTAATACACCATCAGAGCTACTTCAAGATTCTGCTTTTCCCACACCTGCGCTTCAAAAATTTTACACCTGTCGAGTCTGTGGGAAGATTTATACATATCTGGTTTCGTTCAAAAAACACCAAAAGCTGCATGAAGCCCAACCTCCTCCAGAAAAACCTCCAATTCAGAGTGACCAAAACTTGCGCAAGTATGAGTGTCCAGACTGCGGGATGTCGTTTATCAGGCGAACACGTCTGATTGGTCATCTGAGAGTTCACAGGTCACATAGACGACACAATTCAACTCCACCCAAGTGTGACCTGTGTAACAAATACTTCACATCTGCGAAGAAATGGATGGCTCACCTTGAACTTCATAACCAGAAGCGTTTTTGGTGTTTAAGCTGTGCTCGAGGCTTTGAAGATGATGTGTCACTTGATAAACATCTGCAAAGTCACAGCCTGAGGCAACATAAGCCAAACACCAGTGAAAAGAGCCTCCGTGCAGCAAAACGGCGCCTGGGTCTACCAAATAAAATCTCCAGGGCAAAGTCTCACCAGTGCACATTCTGTGGGAAGAGCTTCTGTTATTTAAGAAAATTGATTGCACACAAAAGAAAACATTTCAGAGGTAAATTGGGGCTGTACCGTAAGTCTCTAGGGATTGATGAGAAAGAAGGAAGTGTTCAAACAAATGTCCTTTCCACCAGTGTAAGTCATGACCCAGAGGTTAATGCAAACATGGAGGCACTTTTAAGACAGACAGAAACCATGCCAGAAAATGAGGATCAGGGTCCACTTGAACAGATTGATTTTGTACACAGTGAGGAAAACTCTGAGGAGTCGGACTGCGGAGAGCCTGTGCATTGCTTCAAGCTTCCTGAATTGCTGAGCTGGCTTGATCCTTCCAGTGATCAGAAATCAGAAATTGTGCAGTCCCAAATGGTATTGGAGGTGGATGAGAGTAAGCCAAACAAACACAGAGAGCACAAGTATTGGGAATGGGAGTGTATTGAATGTGATATGGGCTTCGATGAAATGGCCATGCTGCATTTACATTATGTGAAACATGCAACAGGGGAGGTACCGTTACCACAAGATGACACAGAGTAATGAAGCATGGAAAGAACTTTTAGAATTAGCCTTTGTGCAGCTGAATAAAAATCATGTCAATTAATGAATTTTTATCATACCTTTATGTTTTTTTTCTTTGAATTATTTTTTTTTTTCAAGTGTTACAGTACATGTTTGATTTTAGCCATCATAAAGCTAACCTCAACACTCAATGACAGCCCATGTTCATACCATGTTTTTATGTGTATTTTTTATGTGTAGGTGTATCAACCAGAAGAGAAAGTGGAAGAAATAAAAATCTAAAGCCAAGCAGTGCATCATTCTCCTTAACATTTAAATGCATTCACTGTGATTTCATGTTTTTTGTGTGCAGTCACTCGAGTCGTAAAACCCGGGAGAGTTAGTTGGATACCTGACACTGTTTTGAATGAAAATAAGTTCAACACACCACTATAGTACAGTTACAAATATATTTAATATTGAACAAAGCAACAGTAAGTGCGGGACTTTTATGCAATCCATAGCTTAGCGGTCAATCCTGGAACCATGTGGTAAGTTGGATAAATGTGCCACAGTTAGAGGTTTGAGATTTTTACCTTTTATTGTGTGAAATAATTTTTAACACAATGAGCAATGTTGTGGATAACTAAAGTAATATACTTTGTATATGTATATACATATGCGATTTATCAGTTTATCACAGCCGTTTCTGATTCCTATGGTTTCAGCCACACCGAAATGGTAAATGTTGTTTGAAAAGTTGTGATATGGGTGCGCAAATTCATTCTTTTCAATATGTAGATCTTTGTGTATACATAGTATTTAGCAGTCTATGCATCTGTACTGCAAGCTTTCATGTGGTAGTAACCTAAGCTCATGGTTTTTACTAGAGTCAGGGTTCACATCGATAGAACAGACTAAAAACTAGTAATTCTAATGGAGCAGAATAGTGTTTAGTGTATATTCCACTGTGATAATTCAGGTTAGCAGCTAGAAAATGCACTTTGTTGGTGGTGAGTTCAGACAATCTAACTCCTTTGTATGTTGAAACTTAACATATAATCACCAACTTACATTAATGATTCAAACAAAGATATATCAAAACAGAAATATCATTTCAAGTAGAAACAGGACCTGTGTAAACTTTATGGATAAAATAGCCTGATGAGGAACACTTGTCCGGTGTGTAACACCCCCCTAGTGGTATAGAGTCCAGGTTAAACTATTTGACCATCTACATTATACAGTAGCTTACAGTTTGTGGTATAAAATCGGGTGGATAAAATGATGCTTTTATCCATTAGATTGGAAAAACCACAAATCCCATGATTCCCCCTACGCGCCGCTGGTCAGACGTGACGTCACGGTGTCTGCGGCTCCTCCGTGTTGGCTTTTGTCAGGACCGACGCGGAGATGCATGGGCGGACGAGTCAGCTCAGGTAACCTTGTTATGTATCATCTTGCTTCATAACAGATGTACATGTGTCTGTGTTGAAGAGTGGATGTGCAGAGTGTTGGAAATTTTGCGTCTCTGGCGCCGTAACAAGACAAAATGCTAACATTTGCACTATAAATTTAGCCAAATATGTGAATAAGGCTAACCAGGCTACCATTATCTGGATATCTGATGTTATTAGCGAAAGCTTGTAAGGGAAAAGGGATATCATTCTAAAAAAATGTGTTGTAGCACCATACCTACTTACTATTAAATGTTATAATGTAGAAAACAGCCTCCAGCAGCAGCTGCCCTACATCTCCTTGTGTCAGCTATTGTAATTCAAATGTTATAAGTAGTCTGCCAGCTGTCCTCAGATGGACAACAAAGATGCCTATTATTTTCTTTTAAACATGTAAGTGCAAGTCCTGTACGATAGTGACCCTAATACCGTTTCGTGTGTTTTATATGTGAAGGACCTGATTTCTCAAACATCTATAAAGCTTTGAAGCGGAGAGCCATGCAGAGTCAGATTCAGACACACACCGAATCAAACCCTGTGACCACATCAACCTCAGAGCAACAGCTGAGTACTGCGGCTCAGCCTCAGCAGAGTGAATCAGATGCACAAAGCCAGGAGAGCAGGTCAGCTGCTCCCACTGAGACTGAAATGGTAATGACACCAGAGAAATGTCAGACAGGAGAGCAAAATGCAGAGATATCTGCAAATATGGATGTCACAGAACTAGTGGAGAGTCCCCCTGGAGTACAGACACATACAGAGTCCTGCGAAGACACTGGAAAGATGGACAGGGACTCTACTGCAATGTCAAGTGCCCCAGCAGAACTGGTAGCTGGCACAAGTACAAATCCTGCATGTGATGGACAAAAGACAAAGAAGCAGGAAAGAGGTGTAAGTGATGGCCGGAAGTATGTTCCTTCGAAGAAAGCCATGATCGATCCTCTGAAGATGGATATGTCCAAACCAGTGGTTA
Source organism: Telmatherina bonti (assembly GCF_933228915.1). Classification (NCBI taxonomy): domain Eukaryota; kingdom Metazoa; phylum Chordata; class Actinopteri; order Atheriniformes; family Telmatherinidae; genus Telmatherina; species Telmatherina bonti. The sequence continues at coordinate 24,273,332 of NC_136623.1, forward strand.
TACCTCTCACATGTAAGTATTTTAAGTTTAGCTCTATTCCATTTCTTCAATTGCCATGATAATCGCATTAAACAAATGCACATTAGTCCAGTTTATAATATAAAAGCCAATTCATAAATAAAATATCCTAAGGAAAACCAACAATTAAATCTAATCTCTTGAGCATCTAATCTAGGTACGATTAAGAGACTTAGTTGGAATTTAATGTCATACATTCCCAAGATATGAACTTCAGCATCATTTAAAACAAATTTTCCATGTTATTTTCCATGTTATTACATTTTGGCATTAATCTGTGGAAGTTAATTTGTAGTATGTCCCCTGTATTTAATCAGTTACTTTCTACATCTATTTTGTACCTTCAGTGTTGAAGTGGACACAAGTTATTATGCATAGATGCAGGAAAACTATTTGTGACAATGTACTGCCATGCACCAGTTTAAAAAAAAAAGAAGTAATATTTTAAAATATTTTTTAAAAAAAAGTCAGATATTACAGCAGGACCTGGAAAAATTAGTCAATTTTCTTATCTTTAGTCAGCTTGATAACTAAAACAGTGTCTTTACACATCTTCCTAAAAATAAGTTAGTTAGTTGCAACTGCAACTAATTCAGAATTCTGCTCACTAAAACTAAAGTGGACCACATCAGTCCAGTTTTGATGCTGCCTGTCTGTCAGAGGACATACTTTAAAGTTCTGCTGCTGGTCTATAAAGCGCTGAATGCTTCAGGACCAAAATACATCAGAGACCTTCTGTCCCAATATGAACCTATCAAATCTCTCAGGTCATCTAGTCTTTTTTCAGTTCCCAGATTCAGAACTAGACATGGAGAAACTGCATTCAGCTTTTATGCTCCACATGTCTGGAACAAACCCCCAAAAGCCTCAATCATCTGAAACACTCATTTTATTTAAATCCAGGATAAAGACCCTCTTTTCTTCCTGCTGCATTTCAGTACATTTTATTTGAAGTTTTTTTTAAGCCCATTTTAAGTCCAAATCTGCGTATGTTTCTTTAAATTGAGATTAATCATGATTTTAGGTCTTTATCAACTTTCGTTTTTTCTTTTCTTTCTTGTTTTAATTTTAATTGATGTTTTATTATTTTGTAATGTTTTAATATTTTTGTAAAGCACTTCGAATCAACTTGTTGAATTGTGCTATACAAATAAACCTTCCTTGCCTAAAACCTTTATCAACATCAACACATGAAATATTGAAACAAATGTTGCTCCCTGTGATTATAATATACATTCTTAAATATTTGGAACAGTGCAGTTCTTCTTCCTGTAAACCATCACTCTTTTTGCCTTTTAGCAATAGATTAATTTGAATGTTTCTTCATAACCTATTTATCATTTTGCATCCGTGATTCCTTCAGAGATGTACAAGTTGTCCTCGCCTATGTGCATCACTGCAACCTCATAAAAGTTACTGATGATCAAATTCTTTATTTTTTAGCTCAGAAGGTGTGGGGTCCGAGAAATTTTTTTCAAATTTCAATCTGTCAGACCACAGGAAAGATGCAGTTCTGTGTTGACATACAGTAATTGTTGCTCACCAGCATACACGGATGTGTTGCCAGTACATCTTCTGCTCACAGTTCCAAATAATCTCAATTATGCACAGTGATAAAAGTAATAACATGTTTTTAAATGTTTGGCTCCTCGTGTAATTGTAAATGCCTGGAGCACTATGTGACTGGTAAAGTGAAGAAATGGAAGAGAACGAGTCTTTATTTTTGTCTGCTGCTGCTGCCGTTGTCCTAGTTGTACTTTTATGTCAGCTTACACACTTTTTCTTTGAACACTTGTTTTTACAGGAGAATATCGGTATACTACATGTGAATGTTTTACCTCTCCTTTCATGTCGTCCTGCAGCATCTCAACTCTCCCTGCAGTGCATTGAATGCCATATAATCTTCAGTGATCACAAGAGCAAAGAGCGTCATCTGAAGCTGAGCCATCCAGCAGAATATGAGCAATGCATTCTGAGGAATGCTCTCTTTGCCTGTTATGTTTGCGACCGCCACTTTACAAACTCCACAGAGCTCATGGCACACCAAAAGGCCCATATAGAGAAAAAACCCTTCAAGTGTCCAATTTGTGGTCTGGCCTACAAGAAGTCATCAGAGCTCACTGTTCATAAAAAAGTTCATTTTGGCCAGGATGGTTACGCCTGCACCGACTGTGGCAAAACTTGCAAAACACTGACATTGCTGAGGTATCACCAACGCACACACACAGGAGAGAGGCCATATGTGTGTAAAGAATGTGGAAAGAGGTTCACAATGTCTAAGGCTCTGCAAAAACATACGGTGGCACACTTGCAAGAGGGGGAAGCAATTGAAGGTTCTGCTAAAAAAGAACTTCAGAAAAACGATGGTAAGAAAAATGTCCTTTTTATGAGTATAATATCATTGCACAAGTCAAAATCCTGACATTTCTAAATACACATTTAGGTCATGTTTACGTATTTGCGTAAAACGATGCAACAGCTATGAAATCTGCTGCTTTGTAATTTGACTCAGTTTTACTCTATATGTTCTGTTTTTTTTACTGTTACTGTTTTATAGTTTTATTCATTTACCACTACATCAAGGCTTTTGACCTTTTATTGTCCTCAGGTACAACAAGGTATCCCTGCTCTTCGTGCAAGGCCACTTTCAAGAGTTTGAAAACACGGCTGCATCACATGAAAACTAAGCACAATAATTCAGCGAATAATGTGTTTCCAGCAGCACAACTGGGGAAACAGAGTGCACCCATTATAACGCCTATATCCATTGCCCAACCAACACTCTTACAAGTGGAGCCCAATGGACCTCTGCAGAAAGTTGATGCCAATATTGACACAGAACAGATTCGGAAACTCATTGAATCTTTGGGAAATGTGCAGAAAGTGAACCAAGTGGTGATATTGGGGCAGGTACCACCTCATGCCCCACCATTGCAAGTGCAGCAGTTATCACAGCCGTTGGAGCCGTTGAGTTTGAATTTAACTCCACCTCAGATTGATTTTATTGGACTGAAACAGACAGATTGTAAGGATGTTGAAGTGGACCCTTTAAACAACCCATGTGATTCTATGGAGCAAACAATCATACTGGAACCTATAACTCCTGATGGACAGCTAGATAACCCCTCCTTCTCAGGTCTTGGACCTCATGTGGCAGCATGTGAAAATATAGAACTAATGCTTGTTGAAGCTGAACAAACGGAGAGACCTGAGGGAGAGGTGATGCCACTGATACTTCAACAACCTGACATTAGTGCAGTTACTTCTGATCTCTTGGTTTGCCAGAATGAAGTTGAAAATCTCAAAGAAAACCTTGAACAAACAGTCATATTGGAGCTCACCCCTGCTTTGATACCAACTTTGGAGCTAGAACAATCCCAAACTGAACCACAAAATGAAATCACTTCTTCCTCCCTGGTGCTGAGCACTGACCAGGAGACTCTTGAGACCCAGACTGCAGATCAGACTGTAATCGATGAGCAGGAAACCAGTCTGTCAGTTCCACTGCTGATGTCCATTGTTGAGCTGGAGCTAACACCTTTAAACCCAGAGCAGCAGGATCTTTCTTCTTGCCCATTTGCTCCTCCAGATGCTTTCACAGAAGGGCCAAGTGAATCAGAAACTAATTCCAAACAAGACATTGATTCACATGCGAAAACAGCTGGGGTCGATCAGATCCCTGAGAAGGATGAAAAGACACAGGAACAGATTGAACAGGATGTGTCAGAGAATTTGCCAATAGAAAGCAAGAACAACACGTGTGAAGTAGAAGAGCCGTCTGCTGAAGAAGAGGCGCCTTCCCTATTACAGACTAAACCGGTGCCACAGAACTCTGAGTTACCCATAAATGTAATGTCGGCTCAAGAGCTTGTGAAAGTACGTAAAAGAAAGCCAGCCAGGACGTTTATTTTTCAAGGATACATGCAAGACTTTGTTGGGTCAATATACAAGGACGACTTCCAGATTAACGCCACACCTGCCAAACGTCAGAGAGCAAAAAAGTCTCATCTAGTTGTCAAGTTTGGTCCTCAAAGCAAAGACAAGAAAAGCAAGAAACAGAAGAAGCCGACACAGAAAGGCCAGCCAATACAACGTAAAACACCGACAAAAAAACGTTCAGAGAAAAAAGTAGCATCACAGAACAAGGGAGGAAAGGGGAAAAAGAACAAGACAAAGGGCAATGTGGTGTCAGGAGGTACCGACAACAAATCCCCTTCAACTCAGACCCCCCAGGTGCAACAAATCAATGAAGATAAAGGTAAAAGCAAAATGAAAAAGCAGAAAGTAGCCAAAGAAGGTGGAGCGCACACAAGTGAACACAAATCTTTTGCCCCACCTATGTTTAAAAAGAAAAAACAAGCTAAGATACTCCAGAAGGATCAACCCAATAATGTGAAAAGTGGGAAGGCAAAGAAAAACTTGGCAAGAGACGAGAAAGTCAAAACGGCAAATGTGCCCGGGCCACACATAACAGAAGACTCCCTGCTTCTACTGAAAGGTCATAAACAGCCACAGCTAAAAGTTTATAAGTTAGACCCTTCAAAGGCATCTGGCCAGACACCAGAAGCTTCACCTAGTGAGTCTCAAGCAGGATCTCATCACAGTACAACTGAGTCCACCAATGAGCTTTCATTAGAAGGTAAAAAGAAAGGAGGAAAAGCTAAGAAGAACCAGAAAGCTCTGTCCCTGTTATCATCACTGAAGGTTTCCCATGAGCCATCAGAGACACTGCTCACTAAACCAAAGACCACCAGGAAACGTAAAAGCTCCTCAAAGGTGGAGACAGAGGGTGTCATAACTTCCAAGCGTGCCTTAGAGTGTAAGGACTGTGGGGAGAGATTTAGTGACGTGTCATGTCTTCAAAAGCACAAGATGTCTGCACATATTGTGGAGAGTCCGAGTCTCACGTACACCAATGGGAACATTTTTGAGGGTGTCTCTAGATTAGACCTTTACCAGCTTCCAAAAGCACATGAAAAAGTCGTTCATGCGATGAATGCTGCGACAGACTGGGATATTGAGCCTGAGACTGGAGAGATGGCATTGGAGGACAGAGAGCGAAGTGTCTCCTTTCCAGCTTTGATTCCATCTCCGTCTTTACATATTCCTCCTCAAGATGTTGAAATGAGTTCGTATGAGGACAAAGGTAGAAGTAAAACAGGATCAGATATTCAATCTGATGCCTCTACAAATGTTCTCTTACCATCTGATGTGGTGAAAAGTACTGAAGCACAACAAAATGTCTCATCTGAAGCCACTTCACTAACCTCTACACAGACAGGGATCTCTGAGACAGGAGGAGGGCCTTTGACATCAGATGAAGACAAGCAAGAAGAGGATGCTGCAAAGACTCCTGGGTCTGAGTCTGAAGTTCATGGTACCAAAGATGAGGATATTAAGGAGGACTTGCTTCTAGAGGTAGATTTAGTCACTGTTGGAGAGCAGAATGAGAAAGAGGATCCAGTTTCAATTGCAGACACTGCTCCCCAAAACGAACCAGATAGAAGTTGCAATTTTGAGAGTGGAAGCCCAAACAAATGCTCTGAGCAAGTTAGTGATGGGACAACTGAAAGAAGCCTAACTTCTCAAAATGTGTCATGTTCCACTCATGAAGTGGAGGTCAAAGAAGAGGAGGAAGAAACAGTAGTTCAGAAGAGAAAAGAGGGCGGGAAAGGAGTAAGGAATTCTCCAAAAGGTAGGAAAAGAGGACCAGTACACCTAAAAAGAGATGCAACATCAAAGAAAAGTTCAGTTCGAGATGCAGCCCGAGGAACTGAATCAGAGAATGATCAGGATTGTCGGGTAGTTTATGAAAAACATCCTCTTTCTTCAGAAACGATGGCCCATGAGATCAGCACAAGATCACCGACCAGTCATGAATTGGAAGCCATAAAGGCCCCTGGTACATCTTTACCTTCCATTCCTTCTCCATTAGAGGAATCAAATGGAGAGCCAGTTGTGTTTGAGCTGGAGTCGCTCACCACAAGTGTTGAGGAGGTGATGAAAGAAAGAGGACTGGAAGGAGGAGAGGAAAATGACAGAGAGACAGATCAGTCTCCAGGCATCATCCTGGAGAGGTTCCTTACATCGAGACAAAGTGCAGCTACTGATGAGGAGATGTGTCTGGTGTCAGGGAGGAGCAATCAGAAACAGGTAAGATGCAGTTTCTGCTGTAAAAAACAAACTCGATTCAGCTTAGGAAATGTTTACAGCAGTTCTTCTTGCTCCAGGGACTGGACAGAGTTTCTGAGGACGAGGTACAAGTTCTCGGAAGTCAGGAGATCAAGGTTGAAGAAAGCAGCTCAGATCCCCTGCTTGTTGCTTCCACTTGTCAAAACAGACAGCGTGCAAGTGTGCAAACGCAGCACCATCGAGATATAAGGACTGTTCTGGTAAAGGAGGAAACCAGCTCTATGGTGAACGATGCTCAGCTGGTGCACCAAGGCAGCAAACGCATGCAGTGGAATTTGGAGCCAGTCAGTAATGAGAAGACAGACATCCCGTGTAAGTATTAAAGAGTCTATACAGTTCTTTTTGAGTGTATATTGGCACATCAGTAATGCAGAGAGAGAGACAAGGATTCCATACATTGTTAAATGTTTTATTCTTGTTCTAATCTAATATGCAAAGTTGTATATTTTTGGGTGGCTGATGATAAAATTTGCCCTTGTTGTGATCTCTGTTTTCAGTCATGGAGTGCGGGGAAACAAGGGACCGTCGTGTCAGCCCAGAGTTCAGTAGCAACCAGTGTATCTTTTACCCAGTGAAGGAAGAAGAGAGGGAAGTCCTGCTAGGGGCTGCACAGACCAATGGAGGGAGTTCAACCCCACAAGGGTCCGGTGATGCAAATCAGACTGAACATCAAACTGCAGATTGTGATGCATGTGAGGAACTGTTTTTACCACTTATTTTTATACATACATACACACACACACACACATATTATATATATATATATATATATATATATATATATATATATCACACACACACGCACAATGTATATTTTAATAGTGATTACTGTTGCTGTGTAATCAGGTGAAGGAAGACATTCTGCTCCAGATTACCAGGAGACACTAGTTAGAGGTCTGTCGTCGGAACCAGGGGTTACTGACTTTGCAGAGAGGCAGGGTTTGTACAACTTTTTTTCCAATTTGCAACTATTTCAGTTAAATACTTTTGCAGTTCAATAAAAATATTAATTGATCTTTCTGTTGCAGCATCAGACTCTGAATGGCAGAATCCATCTGACATCAGGGACTTCCTCCTCCAGAGTTTTGATGAGAAAGACACAAGCGGTTTTGAATTGTCTGATCCTCACGTTGACACAGAAGCAGATGTAATGGCCTGCTTCAACAACAGTAAAACCAGTAGTGGACAACAACCAGATCAAACATCACCAAGGTGCGGGACAACTACAGAGTTTAAATGTTACTAAAACTGATTAAGAATTTGCTTCCATTTTTTTTTAGTAATAATAAATAATGCAGAAGTTTAATAAGTGAAGCATTTGTTCCTACATGAGACGGTTAAGGATAAAAGTCGTGTTCATGTAATTATCATACATGTTTTTTCCTTTCAGTGTCCCAACTTCAATGAGTTGGCTTCAATCATCAAACCAAGAAAACACAACCAGGAAGCCCATTGACCATTTCTCTAAATATTTTGGTTGGGATACTTGGGTATCAATAGCCACTTGCACAAATAAACTTTCCAAAATGCCAAATCCTGTCACGTGCAGAGAGGTTGCTCGCTTTGTTGGGATACACATTGCAATGGGAACTTTAAAGGTCAGTATTCCTGTTGAATTGATCTCTTAAATCATTGTTTTGTTCTTAGTTTGTTTTCAGGCTTCATAAAGCAATAACTCCTTTGGTATGTTATTATTTTCTTTTTAGTTTCCCAGTCCAAGGCTTTACTGGGACGACTTCACTAAGGTGCCCCTCATTGCTGAAGCCATTCCTCTGAACCGATTCCTCGAGCTTTCTCGCACATTGAGGCTAACTTCTCCCTCAGATAATCCCAACAGTAGAAGTGTTGACAGCCAACAGGAAGGTGAAGCTTGTTCAAGCAGTCAAGGTGTTATTTCTCAGCATGATGACAGGCAGTGCCAAGGCAGTAATGAAAACCACTTCGCACAGGCTGATCCTCTATGGAAAGTTCAGTCATTGCTGCGTCATTTCAACACAGGCTGCCAACCACTGACACAGCACGCTGATTATGCCATTGACCAGTACAGTCTTCCTCTGACCAGTAAGGTTTCTGACAACAGGCCGTCTCTCCTCTGCACTACCTTGATTGGATTTGGTGGTCTACTGTCACATGTGGATCTCAAACTGGATCTCTCAGACAAAGAAGATGCTGTAGAAAAAGTGGCTCCCACAGGCAGTATGGTGTTCCTTTGCAAACAGGAACTGTCCACCCCTGCAATGCTGGAGCGCCTTTTAACTGTTGGGGTTCATGCAGCAGGCAGGGTAGGAGGAGCGCGAGGACAGATTGGAGATGAGTTTGTGAGCTCTGATGGGAAGTTGATGTTGCGCAGGTCACACCGTGGCTTCATACTCTCTACTGCGGGGAATAACCAGAGGAATATAGCTTCACTCATGGAGAGCTTTGAGACAGCCCAGATGTCTGCTCGTCTAAACAGAGATTTGCTAAATCTATATTCTATCCCCCTGATGGCCTCTGCGCCAACTTGCTGGCCACAAGCGGTGCTCTGGTACCTCATAGATGCAGCTCTGGTAAACTCCTGGCTCCTGTACCGTCAGGACAACAGAGCAGTGTCAGAACCTTTGACTCTCATGGCCTTCAGATTGGAGGTGTCCAAGGCTTTGATCCTCTCCAGCAGCTCAGACACCCAGGACTCCATTCCCCCTCAGCCCCCCTCAGAGAATGCTCATGCCACAAGCGAAACTCCCAATCCCATCCTGTTGGAGGAGAGTCCTCTGCCGGATGCAGCCACGCGGTATGATGGTTCAGGCCACTGGCCAGAGCAGCTCACAGAGGGGGAAGGGGGTAGGTGTCGTTTTGGGGACTGTCATAGAACATCACGAGTCCTATGCCTTAAATGCTGCGTTTTTCTTTGTATCTCACGCAACCACAACTGCTTTTTAAATTTTCATAATCAAGGCAGTTTGGAAAAAGAGTAATGTTTGACCGTTATCTTTACCTCTTTTTTATGTTTTGCTCTCCAATTTACACCGATCAGCCGCAACGTTATGACCAACTGAACTGCCTAATAGTTAGTAGATCCTCTTTATGCTGCCAAACAGTTCAGTCAGGGTTTTGATGAAGAACGCCTGGGGGGATCATGGAGTGGAAAGGTGTCATTAAGATCCCATCAGATCGACGTCTTAGAATTTTGAAATCCAGGTGTTCTTTGAGCCCTTTCTAAGCTGTTTTTGCAGGGCACAGTGTGGTGGGAGGCTGCTATAGTAGGGGAGGACTGTTGCCATGTGGTGGGATTTGACTGATCTGGAAATTATTAGAAGCAAACATAAAAGCAACTTCTATTTAAATGGATGCAGGTTTTCCAAGCAGAACTTTGTAGTGTAACATGATAAGCAGTGTTACATCTTAATATTGCAGCTGATCGATGCAGAATGTAGCTGTGATTTTTGGTGTACGTAAACCCGACTTCTTTGTCCTTAAAAAAAACTTTGTAGTGCATTTTAAAAGGCACCACAATTCCTCTTGTAATTCCATTTAAATAGACAGGTGGTTTGTGATGTCTCATTAAGTCACTGATCAAATGTAAAAAGGATTTGCTTCTGAACCTTTTTTAACTATTTATATTTTAAATGATCAAGTTTACATTCGCCCTGCGATGGACTTGCGAGCTGTCCAGGTTGTACCCTGCCTTTCGTCCGAAGATTGCTGGGTTAGGCTCCAGCTTCCCCGCAACCCCTCATCGGACTAAGCGGTTGGAATAATGAATGAATGAATGAAAGTTTACATCCCGTAGTGAACTGATTTTTAGTTATGTGAATTTCTAATTTGAATTTCAAATGTTATTTATTCTGATTTTACAAAACAATAAAAGACAAAAATTCTTGCTGCTTTTTTCTTTCTTTTTTATAATATAATCTTCACACCCTTTTTACTTTTTGTCCAACATGTCAAATGGTGTCACTAATAATGGCAATGGATTTGTTTGGTCATAGGTAGGTTTTTGTATGTCATAATGATATAAATGTGGGTTTGGACTGCAAGCAGGTCATTCTATCTCATAGATTTTACTATAGAGCTATGCTAATGTAATACATAAAGAAAAATGGTTGCTGAAGTTCTTCCATGAAAAGATGAGATAATTCAGACCAATGCTAGCTCAGATACTCTGAGGTGTACGATGATAGCACTCCTACAGATTAAAAATGTAACAGTTTTCAGTTTTATGGAAGGATTTCCACAAGACAAGCTGTTTTTAAAGGAATGCTACATGTGGGCCTGAAGGCAATGATCACTGAATACTGGGTTTCAGCTTTGCTTGTATCTGTACAAATTATCCTTATTCTTTGACTATCCAGAATATGTTGTCACAGATAATATGGATATTGGATTTAGACAGAATTTTGTTATGAAGACCTATTTACAATTCACTTAATTTTTGTGTATTCGTGCATTCATAGCTTTGCTGAATACTTCCCCCTCCTTTTTTTGAGATAGCATTGATAATTTGGAACCCAATAGTTCGTTTTGGCTCCTCTGAATTGTTCAGTTCAATATATGACAGAAACTATTTGCATATCAGCCACGATTACATCGCTTGTTGCAGGCTTATTTTTCCGGCTGTGAATGAGTAAAAAAAAATCAGTGCAATGAAAAAAAAAAAAAATTCAAGTTCTTCAGATGAAGTTGTTTTGCGTCACGTGACAAACATCGATCATAGATTTGTAGTGTATAGAAAATTAGTTTAGTTGGTTGTGCGGTCTATAGTAAAAAATATTTATCCAGACGTGTGTAGCTGTCCTTTTATGTGCTGCATGTGAATTTAATTACATAACACAGCATATTAATGAATAATATTTTCAGAGAGACCAAACAAACCCCCATGTGCAATAATGTTACTTGCTATAGAGTCATTAACGTCAAATGGTACAATTTTTTTTATTATTCTCTACAATATAAATAGTGTCCAGTATTAATGAAAGTAAAGTTCGAATCATGAATATCTCACATTTAAATGTTTTGTTTAAAAATGTAATCAATAACACAGAAAAACTCACGGCAGCCATCTTAGTTGTGCCAATAGCGCGCAGGAAGTGTACAGTCTAGTAGATGCACGTCTAGGGTCAACTCTTTCAGCCAAACTACCTTCAAAGAGCGGTAAGAGGTAACGTCTGCTGTATTTCATATTTGTTATTAAAATGTATGCTGGAGATACGTGAAGTGTCTCATATCGATTCTCGTCAAACACTTGTAAACCCCCAATAATTGGATAAAACTTAGGACGTGAGCAATCACGGAGTGTACGGTCCTCTTTTGAATGGCGAGTGTTGTTAGCGCTAACTAGTGGAAAGCTAACTAGCGTTAGCCCGCTCAAGTAGCCTGCTACTTTGTTATTAGCCGTAGCTACGTGAACAGTGGGTAAACCACAGTAAGCGTAGTTGGCAACTGAATCGTTTCAATCCATTGGCTCTATTCGTTTAAGCATTTTAAGCAGGCTTCGTAATCTTGGATACTTGTGGGTTTGTATGGAGCTAGTTAGCTTAGCTGGCGGGCCTCCGTGTGATGTTTAGCGTCAGCTTGAACCTAAACTTCTGTAAATATGGGAAATTGTTTTAAAAAAGCCCAGAGTTATTGATATATTAACATAACCCAATATTTATTTAGACTTGTTTACTTTAGTTTAACCTTGATGTTTTTATGCTGTCATTTGCTGTATGTTAGTGCTTGCAACTCGGATTGTGTTGTTTCCCGCTGTTCATCAAATCAATTATTTCTGCAACGTATCTTCCATTTACCTCATGCCTAGTTTATGTTATGTTCTGAAGTTTAACTCAGAAAAATTGCAGCCTTCTAAGGCCATCCACTACCACGGGATGGACTCTGAAATTTTGAACATTGAGGAGATAGTGATGGGCCGGGGCTTACCAGATCCACCTCCTGAAGCCCCCCCTGAAAAGCCAGCCGAGCCATATAAACCCATCACTCTGAATGGCCCTCCAACATCTACTGTTCAACCTTGTAAGTGGTACATGGCCCATGAATTCAATTCAGCTTATCAAAATGAACTAAATCATAACTACGTCTGCCTGCACTTACAGACCAGCATGAAAACCTCCAGTGTTTCCAGTGCTTCATCACATTCTGCAGCGCCAAAGCCAAGGAGAGGCACATGAAAAAGAGCCACCGAGAGGAGTATAAACAACAGCTTCAGCAGGTAGCATTTGAAGGCATTAAATATTTTCAATGTCCCTATTTGTGTTTTGTTTTTTTTTTGTCTTGTTTATGTCCTCAGTTGGTATATGTGCACTTTTATAACTAAGGATTTTATTATGCATACAATTATTTTCCAGTACTGAATATGTAGTATTTTTAAGGTGCATCTTTTATATTATGACCCCTATTTCTAATTTATATCCTTGTAAAATAAATTACAGTGGTCAGAAAAAAATGGCATGCTAATTGTAGTTCTTTTACGTTGCTTTGTTGTGTGAGGTTGTTTTCATATTATGTAAGCACTTGTTGCTTTCTATTAGATCAACTCTTACTGTTTGGCTTAAAACAAATTTCTATATATCGTCCCTGCTTCATGAATAAAGTCATTTTATCTATCTTAAACTGCCTGAATTTTGACCTGTTTATTTTTTTTCTTACAGGGAAACACTCTGTTTACATGCTACGTGTGTGACCGGACATTTCCATCATCTGAGGAATTGACACAGCACCAGCCAACACACAGCAAGGATGACAAACCTTTCAAATGTGTTCACTGCAAGGAGAGCTTCAAAACGTTCTCTGAGGTGAGTTTATTTTAGTCCAGTGTAATTCACTATTTATTTAAAGGATGGATAGCACAGTGAAAATGTCAAGTATATTAAATTAGTGTGTCGTATCAAAGAATTTCTAGCTTTAAATGTTGTGCATAGCATATTTGTACTTAATAATGTTTATATTTTTATTTCTTACCTGTACAGCTTACTGCCCATAGAAGACAGGTGTGTCCCGAAAGACAGATGGTTTGTAAAGATTGCAATGAAACCTTCCGAAGTGCTGGACTCCTGCGTGCTCATCGTCTGACCCAGCATCCCCGTCCAGATGTAGATACTGCAGAACAACCAGAGGACCCTACAAAAACCCATCGCTGTAAGAAGTGTGGTCAGGGATTTGAAGTGGAATCAGAGCTGCTAGCACACCAGGAGAAGTATCCTGAAGGTCAACAATGCAACGGCAGCGCTTCACCTATCAAAAAGCGTGGACGGCCTTCCAAAGCTGAAGACCCTGCGGTCGGTGAGAAAAAGGGAAAGCGGAAAAAGAAGGAAGAGGCAGAAGTGCCTGAGGAGGCTGTAAAGGCCAGCAGCCCATCAGAGCCAGCAGCAGCTCCAGTGGAAGAAAAAGGGAAAGGTGGCGGAGTGAAGCGTGGCCGTCCCTCTAAAGCAGCGCCAAAATCCGAAACTGAAGATAAAAAAGGTTCTGAAGAAGAGAGTCAAGCTTCAGCAAAGGAGAAGAAACTCAAACCAGACCCTGCTCCTGCTCGTCAGCACCCCTGCCCCGAGTGTGACCTCACGTTCCCTGGCTTGGTTCAGCTCCGCACCCACAAGAAGGAAAAGCACACTCCACGGAAAGCCCACCCCTGTGAAGAATGTGAAGAGAGCTTTGGCCGTCCGGAGCAGCTGGATGCCCACATGTCGCGGGCTCACGCTGTTGGTCGCTTCTCCTGTCCAACCTGTGGGAAGAGTTTTGGCCGTGAGCGCACCTTGAAAGCTCATCAGAAAAGTCACCCAGATGAAAAGCCAGAAAACCCAAGTGCAAAGAGATAATTGAAAAAAGCAGAAAATTTGTGGTTTTTTAATATTTTGGTCATGAATTGTTCTTTTAATTTTTTTTAAAAACTTGGGAAACCTTACAGTCAAGAATATGATATAAATCTGATTTTAGCAGGGTCCTGGAATAAAATTGTTTGGTTTTGAGCAGTTGAAATTTTGACAGATGCATCTCATAAATTGACTAACCAAGTATTAAACCAATATATTACACCATTTGTCAAAATACATCATTTATTTGTATAAAAAACACATTGAATAGTTTTTTTAAATGATTCTTTTCCCTTTTTCCCTTTTTTTAAAGTGTGAAATGTGTGTTATGAATTTATTTCTTGGTGTCTTGAGTTTATAAGCTCATTTTGTGATTTAGAAAAACAAAAAAAAATCCTCATTTTCTCTTGACAGATTGATTTCGTACATATTTCTAATCTAGTTGCCTCATAGAGATATTATGTTGGAATGTTTAGGCAGTTTGTTAAAAACATGTTATGTACAGCTTCTTTCTAATTTTTACACTTAATATTTTCATTACGTAACTTTCTAAATTAAATTTGAGTGTGGATTTATTTTTAAAAGTACTTCTCCTTAAAGCCTATTTGGCTAAGTGCTCCAGATTTAACATGGGGTGGTTGGCACGTGGACAAAAAGGATCCACTATAATCCAGATTTGTTCTACACTTTACGCCTTTTCTTTTTGTTTTTTTTCCCTCCCACTTGCTAAATATTTCATGCATTTTTTTTTTTTTAAAAAGCACTCGTGGCTGTTTTATGCCCTGGAGTGTAATAAAGAACTGTGTATATCATGTTATTCACTGACTGGATTGTTTTTCTTCTCACTGCAATGTGTCTGGACACTGCAAAACTGTAATAAATCATGCTGTCCTGAGGGAGGCTGCTGAAGAAACGAGTGGATTTTGTGGGGTTTTTTTTTTTTTCTTAGTTTTAAATGAGAAAGATATGCTGTGATGTGGAATTGGACTTTAAAGTCCTGTGATTAAAATTGTGCAGCAAATTCTAAAACAGTTTTTCTCATAATGTATAAATGCACATTTCTGACAAATATTGGGTTTGATTTGCATCTTTGATGCTGAGGCTCAACTGTTAAATAGCTTTATATTAAACATTTTGTGAGCTCACAGGCATATCAATCCTGAACAATATGGAGAAATCTTTTAATACCATTTATTTTAATGGAATATACATGTACATGTGTATTATGAGGTTGCACAAGGGGATTGAAATCTTAACATCAAAGTATGTTTTTTCTTTGTGAAAACCAGTCAAGATACTGTATGTGTTTTATAACAACTGGTTGTGTTTACATGGTTTTTAATGTAGAAATCTGTCACCAGGATGATGCACTAGAGCACATTTGATTATAGATTTTACTGACTTTAACCTTTATATTATAGATAACAGTTTAGAAAGTGCTACATTTCTGCGTGTAAAACCATTTACATACAATAAGGTCAGTTTAAACTGGCTCCACAATGATAACCAGGACAACATTCAGTGGACAATACTGAATATTATTTGAACAAGGTTGCATTTGTGGAAAATGCATTTAAACTTCCATTCATGTGTGGCAAAAGGTGACCTTTCTGTGTGGACTTTGCATGTTCTCCCAGTGTATGTGTGGGTCCTCTCCAGATACTCCAGCTTTCTCCCACTGGCCCAAAGACATGCATGTTAGGTTAAATGGTTTCTTTAAATTCTCTGTAGGAATGAATGTGAGCGTGAATAGTTGTTTGTCTCTGTGCTGGCCCTGTCATGCACGAGTGACCTGCACAGGTGTACCCTGCCTCTACCCAATGACAGGCTCCAAATTTCATAATTAATAGGTGGTAAATGATCTCAATATTTATTAAAGTCACAATTACAGAAAAAAAAGAAAAGAGCTAGATGTTCACGGCTGCTGGTATGACATGTAATACCGCTCCAAGTCACCAGGAGCGCTCAAGAGTTCATTTGTGTTTTCCTCCTGCTACTTCATTAGTTTGTCTTTGTTGTCTTATTAATAGATCGCTGTTTATGTGGGAGGTGAGCGCAGCTAGCTAACCTGCAAGTCACTACTTTCATTTGCCACCCACTTTGGGCAAATACGGTTTTCTTTTTTAATACACACATGTATGTGACTTGTTTGGTTTATAAAAGCTAGCATCGAGAGCAAAGCCTTACTATTGACCATGTGTGCCGACAGCGTTGGAGGGTGTACCACAAAGGAATTTTAACTGAGGAGGAAGAGTAACATTTACCAAGATGCAGAGTTGTCTTAACAATGTAGTCGCTTGAGAGGTAAGGTAAATTAGATATTTATGTCAGTATTACCTGTGTGGTTTTGTTTTACTCTCGAGTGTTGAACTGACTGATACTGCTTTGTGTTTCATGACGGCGATCAAATATTGATTCAACACCTGCTCCTCTTTGTTGAACGACTTCCGCTGCCTCAGCCAGCAGTCATGTCCATTGAGTACACCCTTGATATCCAGCTGACAGAGTTGGGATTTCCAGACGTCTTACAGCCGGAAGAGGGGGCTTCAGGTAGACAAAAGCCGTCTGATGACTCCCTCTCACCTGCTGCTTCGTTGTCAGCTGCACAGAAACAGAAGGGATTGATCCGATGTGGAGAAACAGGTGTAACCAGAACGTCTCATGTGCCCCAACACCTAACACAGACATTACCATGTGAACAGCTTGATCTTACACAGAGTCAACAAGATGGTCTGGTTATCAGCGAGGCAGGATCTGCTGAGTCCACAGTGAAAGACCTAACTACACAGACCCCCCAGGTGGTTGGTGAGGAGGAAGAAGGTGGACAAAAAGGTGATGAAGACAATGTGTGGGAGGATTCAACAGAGAAGCAGCTGGAAGTGGATGTTGACACGGATGACAGTGAAGTTTCAGATGTTTATGATGAAGAAGAACTGGAGGAAGAGGATGAGGTGGATGTAGAAGAGCTAAGCAATGGTAAGATTGAAAGTAGGAATTAGTGATATTATTGGGAAATGTGAATTTATGTTTGACATCTCATCAATATCACATAAACTAGTATTATTAATATTTGTAAACATGAAGACTAAGTTTATCATTAACTCATACACACACACACACACACACACACACACACACACACAAACAAGAGATTTAAATCCTCTGAGGGCATCTCTGTTCCATCTTTATAGTCTTTTAAATGACTGAGAAATGACAAGTTTCAGAAGACAAGTCTCTTAAAAAGGTTTTTTTTTAAATAGAAACCCTTTTCAGATGATTTTAAACAAAACCAAAAGTTTGACACACGGGTGTCAAACTCCAGTCCTCGAGGGCCAGTATCCGGCAGGTTTTTGTTTCCCTGCATTGACACACCTGATTATAGCAGGTTCTGCTCTCACTAAAATAAAATTAAACATCAACCAATAAAAAAAATTTACATAAAAAAAGGGACCTTAGAATTTTTAATTTACTGTGTGTACATATATATATATATATATATATATATATTATTATTATTATTATTTTTATTTTATTTTTTTTTAATGCAAACTTCAATTCAATTCAACTTTAATTTATATAGCGTCAAATCACGGCAATGCCATCTCAAGACGCTTTACAGGCAGAGAAGAAAATATAATGAAAGCCAATTCATAATAGCCTATATAAGGAAACCAACAGATTGAGTTGGGTCGAACTCAATCTCCCATCCTGAGCAAGCACACTGGCAACAGTGGGAAGGAAAAAACTCCCTTTTAACAGGAAGGAAACCTCTGGCAGAACCCGGCTGTTCTTAAACTTCTTAAAGATAGTTTTTTTTGTTTGTTTTTTTTAAATACATGCCCTATACTGTACTATGTGTTGCTTCTTTGTGGTGCTGTGAACTGTTTATTTTTGTTTAAGTCCTAGAAAACTGCTTACTTTCGCACAGGATCTGAGTGACTGGATCCATGTAGTCATCCTACCCACCCTGTTGTTTGATAACAATCGGAACATTTTGGTGAAAAAAAAAAAAGCATCATCTAAACCTTAAAGTGGAACTATTATGTGCATTTCAGGCTAATTTATTTTTATTTCTGAGACCAGAAGGGCTGGGATTGATCGAGTTATTGTCACAAATCGCTTTATTTACTTCAGACCGACCCATTCCGTAGGCTGTCAGATCAGTCTGTGGGCAAAACGAGTGGATTGAGACTCTTCCGCATTAAGCCCCGCCTCCCGCCACTGCACTACATCGGGAGCGCGCACCACACCTGCTTTCGCCATCATTGTAACATCTCATAAACAGAAGGATTAGGTTAATATGAACTCAATGTAAAAAAAAAAAAAACAATGTCAACACATAGCATACAGCCCTACATGTTGGAACCTGAATCAGACCCTGAAAACAAAGTGGAAAACAGCAACCCACAGCAACGAATGCAGCAGGATGTCTCTCTTTGGTAAACTCACCAGCCATCGTTGGAAATAACTTTATCCAACGTTTTCCACCCGCCTGATGTATTTGTACATGCCCTTGTTAACCAGTAGAAGGTAACCAATCACCAAACCTATCCCCCGGGACGTCACAAGGATTTTGAAGTAGAAAAAACTCTCTAAAACGACGCGTTTTTCGTCACCATGGAAACCGAACGGAAAGAGTGCTGGAACTCAAACTCAAACATGCGTTTAGGTAATAAAAAAAGAGTGCCGTTCACATGTCTGATGAGGATTCAACACTGTAACACTGTAGAAAGCTCAGAATACTTGAAATACCATAATAGCACCCCTTTAAAAGTTGGTCAAAAGAAGGCCAGGTTTAAAGAGGCCAAAATATTCCTTTAAATCAAGGTAAAATATGTTGCCTAATTTTAAAGATATACATTGAAATAAATAACCTGAATGAAACATTTAAAAGAAGGGCTGAAAGACATGACTGGTTATTTTTATGTTTTCAATGGGATTTGTTGGCGTATTGAAAGTTATAAAGTAGTGAAGACCACAGTGATGATTTAGATTAAGTCATCAGCGTAAACATCTTCTAACATGATATTAACATCAACCACCACTCTTTTACTTTCTTTTCTTCAGAACCGAATAATTCCGGCGACTACCGCTGCAGTGTCTGCGACCTCCAGCTGTCCTCCAAATTCAAGCTCCAAGACCACATGAACCTTCACATGGGAGCGCGCCCATACTGCTGCGCAGAATGTGGAAAGCGCTTCTGTCAAATCTATAACTACCGCATCCACCTTCGCACACACGCAAAAACCAAAGCGGAGCGCCACTGGTGTCGTATATGTCTGACTGGCTTTGATTCACAGGAGAATCTTTCCGACCACTTGTCAAGAACTCACTTTGAGGACCTGTTTTACGAGTGTGACCTGTGCAAACGGGTGTTTACCTCCCTGAAGGATTGTGAAGCCCATGTGCAGTTACACAAATGCATGGTTAACATTAGGTGTGAGGTATGTGGCCACAATTTTCTCTCTGAAAAATCCCTTGCACGCCACAGGAAGAGGTGCCAGCGCAATTTTAAATGCACAGATTGCACAAAAACTTTCACCAGGAAAAACGATCTCCTCAAACACAGCTTCTCCCATCTTGGCTTGCTGCCTTACACCTGCATACGCTGCCGCTGCCACTTCCGCTTGGCTAAGCTGTACCGCCAACACAAGTGCGAACCGCAACGCATTCACTGTGTGGCGTGTCTGCGGGAGTTTCTAAGTCAGGGGGACTTTCAGCAGCACAAAAAGGACACAGGCTGCTGGGGGAATCAGGAGCCAAACCAGAAGACAGACGAAATCAGATGTTTAGAATGCGGACAGAGATTTAACACTTCGGAGGAGCTGAAAAAGCATGCTGGTGCTCACCAGAGGGTGCTGAAATGTGCTGAATGTGGGAAAGGGTTCCGCTCAGCCTTGCTGTTAATGTCCCACATGGGCGGTCACGCTGGTCAGTCACCCTGCTTTTGTCAGACCTGCGGTCTGGGCTTCCCCCATCAGCAGAACTACGATGGCCACCTCAAGACCTGTGGTCAAACTGCTCCTTCTGTGGTGAGTGATGGTGGTGTTATTCCTTCATTGGTTTTAGCTGCTTTACCTTTGAATCTTAACCCACTTTGAACTTCTGCTGCCTATTCTGTATCACAGCATACAAACAAACTGCAGAATTTACACCATCTTTTTCCCAGGGTTTATTTTACATTCACATTTGAGGTTATAGTTTTGATTAATGTTTGTGATATTGATTTTACATGACACATCAACAGCATCATCGTAATGATCTTTAAAGCAGAAAAACAGATTTTTATATCTTTGGATTGAAAATATTTAAATTAGTCTCTATGTATGAGCAGATGAAATATCTTCGTGTCAGAGTGGCCCAAATTACAAATTCAGCAAATGGGTTTCTGAAACTGTCATGTTTAAACTAACCAAGATACTTAGAAACAAAACATAAATAAAAATAACCATATCTATATTCAGTATACTTGTACGCAGTTAAATTCAGCGTAAACATGTTGAGGACGTAGGATTGGGTTCTGGGCTGAGGAAGAAAAGTGTATTGTGAATTAAAATGTGATTGATTGCATTTCCTATTACTTTGAGTCTTTCTACATTTAAGCGTGTTGAGCTCTGTAAAGCAGGTTGACTGAATGACTGAGATGTTTTTTTTCTTGTCTCTGCTATTTCAGAGTGTTTCTAAGAAGCGACAGAGCCTGAAAAAGCCTCTCCCTGAGAAAAGTAAAAATCAAACTGGAAACACTGTTTCAGTGCCTGATGATGTTCAAAAGAACCTTGCACAACCAGTGATGGACTCCATTGGTTCTGGACCTGTGGCAGGAGGCGCACCTACTGAATCTGGACCATCAAAAGGGTTATGGAGTCTAACTCTGGACAAAAAACCGCCTCCAGGCACGAACATTGTTTTGTTTCTTCCTGTCTGTCAAAATAGTGGTCTTTCACTCCCATCTGCAATCTCTCAAACACTACCAGTGGCAACCGTACAAGCTCTGCCTCAAGCATCTTCCTTTCTGGGGACAAGTGAGCTACCAGTGAATGCTTCCTTTGGATCGGTGCTTAACACCACCGTGCAGTTGTTGACAGGGGTTAAGGGGGACACAGTGGCACCTTTGGATTTGTCGAAGAAATGTAACTTATCTAAGTCTGTCGTGTCCAGCGCCCCTCTTCTTCGGGTTAAAAGTGAGCTGGAAGAATTTGAAGTGTCAAGGCATGCTAATGGTACTGAAAGACAAGAAGTTCAGAAGCGTGATGGCAGAGAAGAGAATGTTAAAACAGATGTAAAAAAGATGGACACATGCAGTGAAGTGAAAATGTTCAAAATAGATCCGACGGTTTCCTCCCCTCTTACTGCCGCCACAGCATCCCCTGGACTAATTGTGGACATAAAGAAAGAGCCTCAGTTTCCTGATTTTCCTGATTTTGATGCAGCATTGTCGACTTCCAGTCAGCTGACTGACTGCAGGCCTGTGAAAATAATTAAAAAAGAGGTTGACATTTCAAGCTCTGCCTGTGCAGACATAGACCAATGAAATGCACTTTGGATGGAGGAACAAAAAGAAAAAAAAAATTTGCAGAGGATGCACATCTTTGTGTTGCAATAACTGTAGCCACCTAAATTTAAAAAAAAATGGCACTGATGTTACACAGGTGGCACTAATTTATAGAAATTGTATACTTGGGCAGGATTTTCTTATTTCTACTTTTGTCATTTATATGAATAAATATGTTTTTGGTTTTGTCAAATGTAAAAACATGTTTTGTTAATCTGTGATTCAAAGAAAACTTTCCATATTTTGAGCCCAGTTTTTGTCTTTTTTTTTTTTTTCTTTAGCTTTAATTGTTGCTCGGGTTGGGTTTATGTAGTCTATGCAATGTGCGGGATTTCTGTCAGCATTAATAAATTGTTGATGCCTGCTATTATTTCTCTGTGATTGTATACAGAAACAAGCTTCTGTATTATTTTATTATTTTGTACACTTGACTTTAAACACAATTTCTTTTGTATACAATATGGATGTGATTTGTAGTGCTAGGTTAAATATTTGAAGACTTACAGTTGGTACTGACATTGGATTACTTTGTGATTTACTTCTATGTAATAAGTTATATATTATGAGATATATTCCAAAGCCAAATAAAAATTTATCCATTATTCAAGATTCCTCAATTTCATAACATCGGGTGTAATTCTTTTGTCGCTAAGTCGTTAAAAGTAGAGCGGTGTATCACCTAAAGATATCACCCAAGAAAGTAAAAGCTCAGATGAACAGATCCCAATCTCGTGAAGCAAATAGGTAATTGAACATCCTGTGATTTTGCAAGTTCTCCCACTTAAAAACTTAGAAATCATGGAGGGGTCTGACATTTTCATCTTAGGTGCATGTCCACTGTGAGGTCCATGATCTAAAAAAATCTGGACATCACATGTATGTTTTAAAATAATTTATTTGTATGTTACTGCTGCAAACAAGTTTTAGAAAGACCTGAGAAAATCAATGTTGATATTTGGTACAGTATCCTTTGTTTGCAGTTACAGAGATCACATGTTTTTTTTTTGTAGTATAATGGTGTAATTCTAGCCCAGCCACTGCAATATTGGCCGTGGGCACTGACTGTTTTCAGTGATCGATTAAAATTTCCCACAGCTTTCCGTATCTTGTTCCGAGTTAACATCAGACGTTTCCATCTGATGCAGAGGGCTGATGCTGAAATACTTGAGAGCCCAAAATTTACTGTTATGCCTATGTTAATAAAGTTTAGCTACTAAAAACAATTTTCGTTATTTATTTATTGCATTTTAATAGCTTATTTTATTATTGCCATAAGAAAGGAAGGAAAACACAAAGTGGAGTTATGTCACGTGACTGAGCAACCCGGAAACGGAACGTCGGGTATCAGGATGCTTGAAGTGGGCTGGACGTCGAAGAGCAACAATACATTTACAAGCGTGTTTACATGATCATTGGTTCGTTGCTTTTGTTGTATTGAACCGTAGTGTGTAAAGAGTAGAAATTGAGCCTGCAAACAGAGCTGCCAATTTTGTGCCAACGCTTAGTTTGAATTCATGGACAAAGACACAGGGGGCGACGTTGTAAGTAAGCTACACTGTCATTATGTTAATGGGAAACGTGGAGTTGTAGTCTGTTTCGTGAGTTGTGCAGTCATTGTTTCAGTTTGGGTCACGACTCTTTGGATCTATTGGCAGCTCTCAGTAACTCGTCCTTTAGTGTGAAATGGTGTTTGCTTTATGTACCTGTCTCAGCATGCCCAGTGTTCCTGGATGGAGATGCATCAGTTCATTGGTGACCTCCTGTCATCTGGAAACTCCTCTAAAAAGCAGCCAGATATGTTCAGCTCATCGTGGGGCGTGACTGCTTCTGGTTCTGCTGCTGGTCCTGCTGCTGTAGGGCTCAAGGCTTCCTCACTTCAACCTCTGCAGCCACCTCGACCTGTCCAGGAACAGGGAAGGGCAGCCCCAGGCAGGCCGATCCAGCATGGAGCATCACACAGGATGGTAGAAGTACGAGACAGAGAAGGTGGGAAACTTACCAAATATATCTTTTCACTTCTTTTCTTTCTGCAATATTTCTATCCATTATTTTCTGTGTGTTTCCTTGGTTTAGGTGTGCCTCATGCTTGCACCTGTCCTGGCTGTCCGTTCTCCAGTGCACATCCATCTTTTGAAACTTTACTACCCAGACAATCTTTGTCATCATCAGCACACCAGCCCAAAGACCTTAGCATCAACATTTGCTCACCAGACATGACTGCACACAGCAGCAGGAGCAGCGCCACAACATCAGAGCTGCAGTTCAGGCTGTCCAGCCAACGACAGAGTGAGGATGATGCAGAGAGAGGAACACAAACCCAAGAAGCAAACTCTGACGCTCCCCCTTCCAGAGCATCGGTGCCCCATTTTCCCATGTTTCCCTGCTTGTGTTGCCACCATAGTCTTCAAACCTGCTCCCAGTTTTTGAGCCACCAAGAGGGCACAGACTCCCCTTTTTCTCACACACACGCTCACCACCATTTTCATCACCACCACTGTCCTTTAACATCTTGCTTACCCTGTCCTCAAATTGCCCACTCAGCACAACTTTCTGGCCCCCTTTCATGTTTGTCCTGTCAGTGCTCCCTCCCTGCCTGTTCTCAGGTCTGCCACCGCCATCAAAGACAAACACAGGAACAAGATGAAAGAAGCAGGACTCTTTTACCATTGCATCTCTGCATGCACTGCTCAGCCTCGTTTTCCAGACCATCACAGCTGCTGCAGCACCAGCGCACCGTGCATGCTCACAAACCACCTGGCTTCCTGTGTACGGAATGCGGTCGGGCCTTCAACTCTCACAGCAACCTCCGCATACACCTCAATGTGCACACTGGTGCCCGGCCCTACTCCTGCTCCGACTGTGGGAAGAGTTTCAGCCAGTCAGGAGCTCTGAAGATCCACAGACGGATTCATACAGGGGAAAGACCTTATTCATGTGGCTTCTGCGGCAGGGGGTTTCCACATCTAGCAGGGGTCCGGGCCCACCAGAGAACCCACACAGGAGAAAAGCCCTACCGCTGTACCCAGTGTGGGAAGTGCTTCACCCAATCAGGAGCTCTTAAAATCCACATCCGCATTCACACAGGAGAAAGGCCCTTCATCTGTAGCGTCTGTGGGAAAGGCTTTTCCAACCGTTCTGGTATCAGCTTCCATTACCGCACTGTCCACGGACTGGCTCCTGAACACACTGGAGAGGGATCAGCTGGGGGTTGTTCTCCTGGTCGCCCAAGAACTCTGCCCCCAGCCAGTGGTGGGGTAAATACAAATAACGCCCCAGAGACTGATTCTCACACAGCTTCCCTGCTGTCCTCAGATGGGATTGCTGCTCATCACAGCTCCACTATCGCCAGTGGGAATAAGAGCAAATCGCAGGCAGAAGGTGAAGGCGGTCAGAAAGAGGGGCTTCTGTATGCATGTGAGGACTGTGGTCTGCGCTTTAAAGACGCACCATCACGAAACAGACATCAAACTCTGGCCCATTATTCCCATGAGGGGAGAGTAGAGGAGGAAGATCATAGGAAAGACTTCAGCACAAATGAGGATGATCGCAATCACAGCGATTAGGGTTGATTTAAAATTGGCATTAACTGACTGAATACTCTAATAACCAAAGTAACTTTATGAGTACTTAAAGTATTACTGTAGATTTTCTTTATAATGACTTCTGTCAAATATGTTGTATGTATTGCATTACATATTTCCTTTTGCTACTACATTCAATGGGTCATAATGAAATTTTGTGACGCTTACATCTGGGAAATTAAAAAGGTATATGTCCACAGTGGCATGGCCTAAAAACGCAGGTGATGTGTTTGATGTTAAAGACTTAAATCGTTTTTAAATTGACCTTGAACCACCTGTTTCTGTTGAATACAGCGACCAACTGGTGGTTTAAATGGGTCTTATTCAGTAGCAGAAGGTTTTTCTCATTCTATGAAAACACAAAACCAATCTACGAATCTTAATTTGTGGAATGTCTTCATACAGGTCTGAAATGTCACCTGATATAAAGACTTTTTGATATTTGGGGAAAAAAAAAATCTTTTACTTTTCATGTTAAAATAGGTTGGAATGAAATGTGTGTGATAAATTTATTTACCTGTTTAGATACATTAAAAAAATGACTGCATAGCATAGGTGTTTTAAGTATTAAAGATTAGAAAAACATTTTAAATTAAGTCAAATATTTCATTTGTGGAAAAGTTGTGTTGCAAGCTTAAACAAACAAAAAAAACATTTCATGCTAAAAAGCATGTTAAAAGGAGTTGTGATATGTATTTTTTCCTTCAGAGGTAAAAAGTAAACCATCACACCACATTATGTTTGTGCCTTTCTGTTGCATTATTACAATCAAAACAATTTTTAAAATAAATGTATTCTTTAATATATGTAACAGAAAGGTGATGAGGATTTACAACCAGCACACACATCATTACACATCAGACACCTGAAGCTCACCAGAGCCTCCTAGTGGTTATACAAAACATTCTCAACCACTTTGTTGCAGTGTACAACTTGCTGTGCTTGTTAAAAAAAAAATCATAGAAATCTACATTGTAAATGATATAATTTTTTGTGATGACAAATAACGTTTAGTTCACTGTTATGTATCAACCTGTTTGCATATAATCTGGTAAATATACTTGCATACATGCTGTATTCGTTTTTGGAAAGTGCAGCTTGTGATTTATAATTTGATCAGTAAAAATATCTGACACAACCAAGCCTGTTTTTTCTTTGTGCATCACAAAACAATTACTATACTAGTACTTATTTCCTGGAAGGAAATGTTTGCATCACATGGCTCTGAGATCATCCAGTACTCTGAGCTGTGTACCCTGATATACTCCATGTATAGTGGTCCAAAGTGGCTCCTGATCTCTGGGCGCATCTCACTGGCAGGAGAGCAGTGGTCCACTGTGCAGGACACTCTCTGGCTTAGTATCCTTTTGAGATTTCTTCACATGCTCCTGTGGTCCTACAAATGTTCTGGCTCTGGAGCCTCTTCATTCATATGTCTAAGGTCACTGCACTCACAGAGGCTCCTCATATGTGTGCTTCTGTAGTAAAGAGTCACTGGACTTAGGCTCTGCATAGACCACGCTGACTGGCCGCGGGCAGCTGGCATGTACAGCAGGAGTGCAGTAGCCATTGGAAAGCATCCTGTGTGAGGGACAGTCATACTGGCTATGGCTTGGGGTTGTCCTGACACCAGTGGAGGATGCTGGAACATGAGGTCTCTGTGTATGGCTGTGGGGTAGGACTCTTAAAGGTGGAAGGTTGGGCTCAGAGTGCAGCTCAGTGAAAGGTGTGGCATACTCAGGCTCAGGAGGAAGTGGCTCAGCGTATTCTGGAAGGTTGCCTGGAGTGTCATAAAGTACGCAGGGAAAGGGGGTGGTATAGCCCTCATCTGATGAAGGTCTAAATGTTGAACCAACTTTCTGTCCAACAGCTGTAAGTGCAGGAGCAGCGTAATCTGGAAAGGTAAAAAAAAAAAATATATATATAAAAAGAAAGTAGGTTTGGACAGTGTCTGTAATTACCACATGAAGAGTCCTCAGTTTCTCGTAAATTAATGGCTTAATAAATAATACAATTCACTACAATAGACCTGTCACACATGCAACCATCAGTTTTTTTACTAAGAAAGCTCTTAGTAAGAGTCCTGCAACAAGTTCACACTCAGTTAAAGTACATGTCAAAGTCAAGAAATAATCCAGAGCATACCAACATAAGTACTGTGGAAAGAAAAAAAGTACAAAAGGATAACTGTGTTTAGGACAAGTGCTAAGACAGAAGATGCTCTCTGGAGATACAAGACTTAAAAAGATTTTTGAAGGTAGAGAGGGGTTTTTGTTGCATCATCTCAACAGCACAGGTCAGAACAGAGTGGACTGAACCTGGGTTGTGTGAGGGTGGTAGTACCAGACAACATTCCTGAGAGGAACACGGCAGTCAAGATGAAGCATAAGCTTGTCTGAATGAGTTCAGATGGCTATGAGCAGACTCGGACTGAGCAGGTAGCTAGGAGTGGATTTCAACTAAATGACAGGAGGACCTTTAGTTTGATCAAACACCAGCAAGGAGATCTGCTAGATGTGTCCCTGAGAAGTCCATGGTTGCAAAATTTTATTGGCTCTGGTTATATATCAACTGGAAATAAAACTGTACAGTAATCAAAACAAAATGCATACTGGTGTTAGCATCATTTTATGAGCTTTAAATATGGTAGTAGATCCTTTTTATGACTTTAATAATATTTTTTTAAAAGTTATAAACTGGATATGAAATTAGTTATCAGTATGAGATATGCTCTGCAACCAAAGCAGTCTCCCACAACCTGGAGCAAATGCCTGAACTTACATGTCCACAAATGTCTCCTGTAATTACAATGATTAAGGTTAAAAATGCATCTTCTCCATCCAACCACACTTCACACACTCTTCCTCTTTAAAATAGTGTTGTGAGGTTTTGTGGAAAGCTTTTAATGTCTTAGTATTGACCCCTCTAGCCTTGTTTATCAGTAGACGACTGAATGAAGAGCTGCCTTGCTGGTAGAGGGAATCTCGGAGGGAGAGATGGGACTACTGGGTGGGTTGGGGGTATCTGGGGCGGCTTTTATCTAGCTCCGATTCAAGGGTCTCTTTCAGAGAAGCTCTGCGGACCAAAGAAAGGAATGTTTATACTGTGACTGGGTGATGGGCTGGGGCAGGGGGAAGAAAAGACAGCCTGCAGAGTAATTTGTTCGCCTGTCAGGCCAGTCATGAGCTGCACACAGTGACCACCAGAGCAGGGACTGAGCAAGATGAACAGAGGAGAGTAAAAACAGATGCATTAGTTATTTATAATTAATGTGCATCAATTCTCACCATTTACAGGGGGGCATGGTAGAGCATCATGAACATTTCGCTCCAGCGGGTAGGAGATAAGCTCAGACTGTGGACTCTTTGCCTTAAAACTCTGACAACCTGCTTGACACAAAGACACACAGTCAGCCAGTGTTTTCACCACTGTTCTAAAAACACGAAAAATATGTAAATGCTTGACTTACTTGTGGGTAAGGAGTACTTAATTTGTGACTCTTTTTTCCTACATAGAGAAAATGAATATGGGCCATGAAGGTGTTTTACATACACAATACAGTTGTACATATCTGAAAAGCAGTCACTTTGTTTGAGCTTTGAAGTTTCCATCAAACAAACACAAGACAGTCACAGGTTGTTCCCAAATATTCTATGACAAGCAACTAAAATATAACCCTTTTTTTTTTTTTTTTTTTTTTAATCTGTGCCTGTTCAATAAGTGACCAAATAATTATCATCAAAGAACCAAAACTGAACTATTTGGATTCTTACATCATGTGTACAATGAACACACAAATAAACACAAAAAAAGGAAACAATTTTTAATAGATGGTACCTCCGTTTCCACCAGATTCCAGCCAACAAACAACTCCCGCACATAATAAGTCCCAGGACCACTCCCACTATTGCTGGCTGGCTGGAGCCTGCAAGAGTGTAAACGTCTGAGTGACTACACAGCTGAAGGAGTGTAAAGATAAAGTACTGTTTACTGACATATACATAATGCATTAAGTGAACTTTAAATCGTACGTTGCATAGTTTTTACTGATAATATGTGCATCCCAAAATACTGGTAGAAAAACTACCATAAGCAAGTTATACAGAGAGAGTCCATACCTAGTGTTGTCTCCACCAACACTGAGCCCTCTGTGAGGGCAGGAGACGGGCTTGGGAGTGAGGTGTCCACGCTCGTTTTGATGGATGGAGATTCTGTTGGGCAAGTAAAAGGACAAACTTTACATGTGAAACACTTGACTGTGGAGTAAACAAATGAAATATACTTTGAGCGAACTGAAGTCTAATCGTTTTTGTTCACCTGCTGGCGGCCGTGACCTCGGTGTGGCCTTTGCAGCGGAACAGCCCAGAACTTGGACCTGAACTGAAGCTCTTCTGTGCCAGTTTAATGGTTTCAAACGAACAAATCGGGCCACCACAGCAGGAAACAGGCTGTTGAGCACTTTAAGGTGGCCATCGATGTAGGCCTGAAACACCTAGAAGCCATGAAGACAGAGCAAGCTCATTTGTATAACACATTTCATGTACAAGATTCCTTTAATTCTTTCGTTTTACTTGTAAAAAAATTAATCTCACCAACACAAGCTGGAAAAATATCGCAGATAAGATGCTAAATTATTCGACAACTTGACATTTTGTTCCTTTGAAAATGTACCTAAATATAAATGTTTTGGGGAAAAGAATTCAGGGAAAAAATATATAATAGTGAAAATAACAATAAAAAGAGAAGACAAAACAAAGAAAAAATCACTTTGGGTCTTACTGTAATTGTTCCAGCTATTTCGATGCACTTTTTTAGGTTTATTAGAGAAAAGCTGGAAAATTCAGCTGTTTTACATCTATGTGATTCATTCATTCTTTTATATTTTATTTTATCTTTTATTCTTTTGTGAAATAGACCTGCGACCCTGAATTGGATTAAGCGGTTAGGAAAATGAATGAATGAATAAATGAAATAGAACAAGTAAATCAAAATCCTCTAAGAGTAGTGATTCTGCAATTTTTCTCAGGTGTTGTAGACCAGACATTTTTGGAACAGCAGTTGGGTTCATTTCATTTCATTTATTAGTCAGTTTCTGGCGGTTTTGTGTTTAACAGTATTCAGTGTAAAACACAACACAAACCTTTTGTTCTTTGCTCAGAACACCCCTAAAAGGCTTCCAGCTCTTCTTGTCTTTACTGAAATGAAGACTGTAGGATTCTGTGTAGTAGTCATCAGATCCTGTTGTTATTATTCCTGAGAAAAGAGGGTAATGTTTTTTCCACATCCCAATGAAAGTACTTTAACATAATACTGCAGAAAAATGTTACAGAAATAGGACAAACTAATATACTTTGTTACTTTGCTCTATTCTTTACGATAAGAATTAAGATAAAAATACATGTAATGCTATACGCTAAACAGCTTCACTGGAGCACATTCTAGTGTTTTTAAATAAATATAAATGCAAATGTTTTACCTGTGACATTGCTTCTGTCGGCTAGCTCTATCTCCACCCATGGCTTGAGATCACTGCTGTCTGCTGTCCAGTGCAGGAAGTCATGACGAGGTTCTATGTTTCTGAATGATGAGAATATTCTGTGCTCTTTACTGTTTTTGTCCCAGAAAGAAGAAGCATTCAGACCAGAGACCGCCAGGATGTTATTACATTCTGTTCAAGGAAAAGAGGAATAAATTGACCAATGAACATGTTCCATTGTGTAACTGTGGCATTTCACATACAGCAACGTCAGCTGCTTAAAATATTTACATCAAAAAGATCATTTTTTTCATCATGCGCTGAAAGGAACAAATGCTTATGACTGTTGGGAGGGGTGGAAATATTCATTTTTACCCTCTAAAACACTACATTTGTTCTGAGACATAAAACAGCTGGAATGTGAATAATGTTTTCCTTGAGACAAACTCTTACAACATGCAAAAATATCACTGGATATCGCTGGAAAACTTTGCAGCCTGTCGTTGTAAACTGCTGCCCCATACCTTGGCTAAAAAGCAGCTTCTTCTCAGACAATGATCCCCTGCCAAAAAAGCAACAATGAAAGGTCAGACTGGCTCAAGACAGACATTGCTGTTATCTAAAATGTTCAATACAATCACAACTAACAAACATTTTAGAGAGGATCCCATTTGCAAAGGTGGATTCATAGAGAGTAAGACTTCTCTCTCGATTCACAGTGATGCGACCCCCCAAACTGTCTGACATGGCTCCAGCATGGACAGCAGATTTGCACAGGACAGAGGTCTGTGGAAGAGAAGTTGATAGGAGCAATTTAAAATATGCTTTATTCAGAAAAAACTAAAGAAAAAAACCCAAACAATTCAAACACAGCTTGACCAGATTAAATGTTGTGTGTGCTTACATCTCTGTAACCCTGTTCAGAGTTCCCCCAAACGTCCCCGGTGACATCCTTACATCCAGCCGGGCAGTATACACTGAGAAGCAGCACAGAAATGCATGAGACACACATGAAGTGCCACTGAAGTGTTCTCTATGATAACAGCTTACCTCAAATGTTGTGAACTAAAATGAGATCCTCTTTGTAAACAAGAGATAACATCTGAAAAAAAGAAAGATAATACAATTAATCTACACCTTCCTGAAAAGTGTTGGTGGATTTGAACTGTATAAGACCCTGTGTCTTGGACTTACATAACGATCCCACTCGACCATTCGCTCAGTCGCACAATCACAGATTCTGTGTGAGACAGTCTGGCATGCTCTAAGCGTTCTATATTGGGGGGGGGTCCATCACTGTTAATGTGACTGAACCCTTTGTTACTGTCCCTTAGTCACAGTTCACGAGTACAGGGAATGGTCCCTGTGAGATCACGGTTAATGGACAGTGGTTTGTGTGTCCGCACAGCTCCAGACACAGGATTTTATAAACAACTCAAGAGCAAAACAGGAAACTATGATACATACTCTGAAGCTGACATTATTTCTTTTAGAGAACACGAGACTTTCTGTTATTAACAGCATAGAGATCAGAGCAAAAAAAGTCTACACTGTCATTAACAATCACATTAAGAGTTTTAAACTTTTCCATCAGTTCTTTTTTAAATAATCTAATCTCTGCACACTTCAGTTTTGGCTCTTTGGTCCTAAATAAACGTGCGTGTGCACATATGAGAGTTTGCTGTGGAACTGCTAAATGTGCAGCCTCTGAGGTAAAAGATCATGGCATGGTACAAGGCATGGGATAGTTGTGGCCTTGCAGTAGTTAACAGTCAGATGAAGAAACGGGGGGGTTGGAGGGGGATTAAGTCAGTCCATGTGACAGACTGAAGCCTGAGGCCTCACTTCATTCTGTCTTAGTGAAGACTCCTTAGTCTTGTTTTCTGAGCAAACATGCCAGAGCAAAGATGGTGACAGAGGATGAATGCCAATAGGTCTGACTCAGACACTCAAACATCAACACACAAGCACATATACACAGATAAATATTAAAATTACAGTAGTGTACACTTGTATTTGAGCACACACAACTATTAATCAGGTCTTTGTGGACACTAGCCAAACACTGTACTCAGACACTTCACTTCATAACAATGATGAACAAGTTCCAGAAATGGCCAGCATGACTGTAGGAAACACACAGCTAACCTGGGTTCTGGTCTGTTGCGTACGACAGCAGGAAGCCTCGTCCGCTGCGGTGTGGGCCTGCCTTGAAAATTATGGTCACTTCGTTGCTTTTAAGAGTCACATTTTTCTGTGTTACATCAAGCTTCCCGCACACTGGACCTGCAAACAAACACACAACGCTTACTGATAAACATGGATTTCACAGTAACATCAGACCCTAAATAAACCATTAAAGTGAATGATGGTATGATACACACCTTTTATAGGCATAAAATAAATTGGTATGCTAGCTGGAATCTATTTTGCTTTTCTGACACCATCATTTGGTTTAGATTGTACAGACAGGGTCAGAAATTAATTTTCTTTCTTTACATGACTTTGCTTCTGATCACTTTGGGACTGTAGTCAGACAAAAGCTATATTTTTCTCTGCGCTGTCCAAACTACATCAAGTTTTGATTTGTAATTGCTTTACTCCCCTGTTGGAACACCAAACTCTGATCAACTTTTAAATATTCTTTTAAATACCTTGACCTTTCATTAATTTTCTGTGGCTTCAGTAATTCTGCCAGCAGCAGCATGACGGTACCACCACTATGATTATCAGCTATAGTGTTCTTGAAAGTTTAATGCCTCAGTCACTGCGGCCAAACAACATAATCTCCATCCATATGATGATGATCAAACTTGTGAAAAACAATAATTTTATGTCATAAGAGTTCAGTTCATGCAGATCTGTGCTTTGGTGATTTTGGGGTTGTTGTTCACCATCTTAACCAACGTATTTCTAATACAGACTGATAATTAAGGTAATCTTTTACATGTTGGCAAGGCAGCTACAACTCTGTTTACAGTCATTCAAAAACAGCTGAAATAACCGTGTCTTGGATCTGCCTAAAGCTCCTTGAACTACCGTAGTGTGCTGTCAAATCAACCCTTTTTATACAGGTATAAGAAAGCTATGAGGTCAGTTGTGATCATTACAAAAGGTTTTGCCAAGTTAAATGAAAGCTTGGAGTCTTCAACACATCTGATGTAATAACACAAGTTTTACATGTTTTATTTTTTATCCTATATGATTAATTTTGCCTTAGTGTTGACATCACAGAACCACAATTTCTTTTTTTTTTTTAATTATTATTATTTAATAAGACTATAATTATTTTGCCCAACTGAAAGAATAACAGAAAGAAAACTCTAAGATATAGAGTTGATCAACATGAGTGTTGCCACAATATAGCTGTAAAGTGTACAGTAATTAACAAACTTTACATTGAAATACAACGTTGCTGAAACATGGAAAACCAATGAAACAACAGGATTTTCTGAAGTCTAATAATAAATCCAACAGCTGCCTAAACAGAATATTTCTATCTTCTAACTCACTCAAACCTCAGTTTGGTGAGTTGTCAAATATCTATAGCCTCAAGACACAAATGATTACAGTTGGTTGCAAAACACACACGTCTCAGTTGCGAAACAGGGCTTGTCTCCTCTGTCTGTGTGTCAGCTGAATGGCATGCCCTGTGTGTGTGTACAATCCTGGCTGGAAGAACGTCGGTAATGGCATTGGTCTGTCAGCGAATATTTCAGTCAAAACTACTGAGGACACAGGAGAGACATCATCCAAATCAACCTAGAACCTACCCATGGTGTGTTCTCCATTCTTGTCTGTGATAACAACAGAACCGTTGCTGCAGCCCGGACCTCCCTCGATGTCAAAGTCTCCAAACAGCAGCCGAAGCGTTCGCCCTTCTGGCACCCGAAGCCTCCATTTACACCAGGCGTTGCTAGGATAGGTGCCTGGGTAGTTCTGAGATGCTACAGTGCCAGACTCTGGTCCCAGCAGTGTATGTCCACAACCAGTACCTGACAAAGATATAAGTATGATACGACATCTACAACAACGAAAACAACTCACATGACACATGAGAATTTTCTCATGTGTCGTTTGTGTATTTTGTGATCACTTGAATATAAGAGCACATATCAGAAACCAGCAACTATTCACACCTGGAAAGATGGAACCAGTGCATTATCTAAATAAGGAATAATAGTGTCATCTACACCGTGTGCTGTGCAGCTGCTCTCTGATAAGACATATTTATTCTTTATGCAGTTGGCAGATATGAAACTTGCTGCAACAGATAAACTGCATTTGTAGAAGAGCAGTGAAAAGCATCAAATTCATTTTAAGCAAAACCAAAGTGACATAACTACAGACTGTTTTATTGAAACAGACAGAATATGAAAGGTTTTGTTGATGTAAACAACAAACAAGTCATGCCCTGCAGACCTGGGCATGTTCATGGTTTGTAAATAAGCTCTGACACAACTGCCAATGAGGAAATTGTTTGACTCTTAAAAACTAAATTCTGCAGACTGGAGATGTTGCATAGAAGATTTAATCCCCTAAATATTGAAGCGTGATTATTTAGTGGGATTAGATTCTTGATGGAAAGGTGGAGAAATTACAAAATAGTTGCCTTGTGAAAAACATAAATTTGTTGTTGATTCATTATTTCCTCTGACCTGCAACAGTCATGACTAAAACTTAATCTGGGGACAGAAAATGCAAATATTTAGATAGTCCTGTTGGTCTGAGAAAATAAATGAGTCAGTTCCCATGATGGCTGCAGAGGTTAGTGTGGGGGAGGCGGTATGTACACCTCCTCTTCCCCTAAACTCTCAGATGGTGCAATGTTCCAAGAATGGTCAAAACTTGAAAAAGAAATCAGGGTCAGACAATGTCTAAGCATCACACCCCCATCTCTGTCTTCCATATAAGGCCCTGGTTTTTGTATTGAGGGGGAAACCTTAAGATAGCCTTCCGCTCACCCTGTGTAACACATCCTGACTTACACCGGCTGGTCTCTTACTTCCCAAAAGCTGTTCAACACCAAATACCCGAAACCCTTTGAATGTTAATACTTCCCCCAAGTCCCAAAAGGCTTCCCTGGAAATGCCACAGTGACATACTGTAACTGTGGGCAACAGAGCATGGATCTGTCACCTTCCGGTGGGGGGGCCACAGAGACAGCAATGCTGGGGAAGCTTTGGGTGGCCTGTAATTGTCTCCTGCTCACTGAGCTATGACCTACAGTCTTTTTCCACACTGGTCAGCTTCTAATTTAATTCTGAAACTGATATTTGTTCAGCTTGTCTCGCCCAGTTTCGGAAATCCAGACAATAAATCACATAATGCTGAAATCAAAATGGTTGGAATTAAAGAAGACATGTCAATGGGGACACCTTCAACACTGTTTTTCTCTTGAGTTTTTTTTTTTTCTTGCAGGTCTTTACAGGTCTGCACTAGCAGACAGGATGTTCACCTGTGCTACCTGTCACTACATAGGCTTATCCCCTCTGGCATGTCAATCAGAGCATTACTGCACATTCACTGAAATATTTCTCACAAAACCTGGTCCCACAAAAGCCAGCATACTTGACAAGCTAAAACTGTTTCAGAACGAATTATTTCTCCCGGACTTAATCATCTTCCGATGGGAGGAAACCAAAGCCACAGACACTGACAAAAACAACAAAGATTTGTGGTATGGTTGGAGTCATAGTCTGCAAGACTGATATTTGTTTTGTTTTTGTTTTTTTCTGTCTATCTGTGTCTACATAGATGATTAACTGTGATTCATACTGGGATTATTTATTGCTAAAAATAAAAAATAAAAATGAAAGAAAAAAAAAAGGGTACAGGAAAGGTAGCTGGGATCGGCAGGTAAACACACGGAAAGAGCATGTCAGGAATGTTACCATGACATCACACAATCGAACTTAGTACCCACTCTCACGAGCAACAGTGTTGCTTTAGCAGCATGAGTAGGTTTACACAAACATATACAATGTGTGCCACAGTAGTACTGACAGCAAATCATATGAAAAGGTCGGAACCTGCAGGCCTTGAAGATGGATGGAAACTAGTTGATAGTTTCTAATGTTACCAAACAACACAGGTTGTCAAGTTGGTAATGATGAATATCTTACTTAGCCCGGAAAATACGGTTTAATACATTTAAATGTTAGTAATTTTTGCTTGCCTGATTTCTTATAGTACTTTATAAAGCTGTTATTACCAATAGAAACATTTACTTATTGCAAAGAAATATATTAATGTTTGTAGCTGCTCTTCAGCAGCAGGCTAACAACTTCAGTCTCGCGTCACAGTCCTTATTATGCCAAAAGCGACAACACAACTGTGGTTATCTTACCCTCCTGACCGTGAACACCGACAGAACAAACGCTAAAAGTAATCCAGAAACTAGTGATGAGAGACTTCACAGCATCCCCGAAGTTTTCACACTTTGAAAGCATGATTTCCAGCGCTGTGCGTGAAAGAGGTAAGGTGCATGCTTCGACGGCTGGGTTCTTGCTTCAATAAAAAGTTGGAGCACAAAGTACTGGGTGTCTACTATTGGTCATTACTTGTAAAGTCGACTTTCTATTGGTTCTTTTCGACTGTCTATCAAAAAATCCTAAACATTCCATTCCCAAAAAGGGGCGGGCTGATATTTGGCTGATCGTAGATCAGTTGATCTCAATACTGATTATATGCAAGTGTGGCCCCCAGAATTACGGTGTCTGGTAACTACATACTGTATCAAACGCAGAAAATACTGTGTTAAACAGTCAACATGATCAAGTCATCACTTTTAGGACCCCACCCCCCTCACACACCCGTCCCTTTATTTTTTTCTTCTTTATTCTACGTTTGCACCTCTGCCAACACACCTCTTACTCTTGTCCTTAAACTCAATGCAAAGCTTGCCATCTGCTGGTGAAAGATAGGCAACAACAACAACACAACACGCAGCCGCTTTGTACAGCTCTTCCAACATGGCAAACTTACATAAAGCCGCACATATTATACAATATCATGAACGGGAGATGAACAACATCAAGGGATCCGTTCATTAATATATATATTAAAGCATGCTTTATATAGTGGTTTTGGAAAGAATATACTGAAGTTCGACATAATTCAGCCCATGTAAATGTCATAGAGGCGGCCAAACCAAGCCTCATAAGAGCAGTTTGACCGATTTACAGATCGCGTGCCAACAAACCGCTTCTCGTGACAGCGGGACAGATGCTTCTCAGGC
This sequence comes from Telmatherina bonti, assembly GCF_933228915.1. Lineage (NCBI taxonomy): Eukaryota > Metazoa > Chordata > Actinopteri > Atheriniformes > Telmatherinidae > Telmatherina > Telmatherina bonti. The sequence continues at coordinate 24,311,175 of NC_136623.1, forward strand.
AAATGCTGCGTTCACTGCAGGAAGTGCAGCTCGGCAGCTTGGCGCATGCTCTCGTGACTCTCTAACAAGCGGAGGATGCTTTATTTCCTGCTGTAAAACGGTAAGTAAAACTAAATTTGCGAAAAAAGTGGAGTGTTCTAGAGTTGGAGCGTGGACGGGCTCTTTTTGTTTCGCCTTTTTGGAGCATGAGTGCGCGCTAGCGTTGTTGGTAGGAGTGTGCGTGACGCCGCACCAAGACACGTCAGTTTGAGTAGGTGAAAGAGGGTGAGTAAGGCACGCAACTGTTGGTGATCCAGCTCTGGATTCGTTTTAGTATACCGTGGAATATGTTGATCATGTTATTGCTCTCTACTTGTTTTGCTGCTTGTTTTGTTTTTCTTCAACTGGAATAATCCAAAATGACAGGACTATTTATATACTGATGTACTTATCTTCCTCTGCTTCTTAATGGAGCTGAATGAGTACTATGTCAGGGTGGAATGATTTAAATTATCGCTGTGACAATAGTTTAAGTAAACCATTATGGTAATTAACTGTAATAATTTACATGCTCATTAAAATGACCGCGTAGGAAACCTATTTCTTTTACACTGGACCCATCTTAAATCTGCATATTGTGAAATGTACCTTAACGCACCCTTACTGTATTATATACATCACCATTTGACTGTAACTTATACAGCTGCATAAACATGAGCATATTCATTGTTTGATTCCTAGAGAAATAATGTCAGTTCAAAATTTATCAAGTGTCTAACTCAAGAAATGGTTCATTTTTTTAACATGATTTTTAAAAAAAATAAAAGTAGTGTCAAAATCACTACCCCACAGTTTATATTTAGTATGATCACTTCAGTTTTGAATTTAAGCACAAACAAAACAATGTAAAAGAAAAATGACAATAAACAGACAAGTGACCTGTTGAATCCGTTTTTGCTGATAAGTTTTGAATTTCCAAACTTGTTTAGGATGTTGTGTACCATGGTGGGAAAAAAACAAAATGCAATGATTTCAATATTGTTTGTAAACTTGTAGTGCATAAAAAATCTTAGACAACAAAAATACTTGTGTTGGAATATTTCTTATATTTCTTATATGAACAACACACTAAGCAGTATAAAAACTTGCTGCTCTTTTTTTGATAATAGTTTTCCAATCTTGATATAAAATTCAGCTGCTCAACATGTCATTGCCTCATTTCTTATATTTTTGATTTCATAATTAACCTAATATGCTTCAGTGGCTGGCAGATCTAGACTTCAGGCGAGCCAGCTGAGCAACACAACTGTTTTACTACAGAACCATGCATTGATTTGTCATATGGATGTCAGCATATATTTTTTCAAAAGCACCCTAAATTATTTATCATTAGTGGTGCCTTCTCATACATGCCGTTTACCCTCAGCATGCATGATAATGCCCTCCTAGATTATTATGAGTGCTCTTTTTTATTGTAACTTACATTTGTGGATGGAAAAAGGAGCTGGACTTAGTTTCAATGGATTCCAGAAGTGTTCCTGTGTACATCCATAGACGTTCATTACAGAATCATGTCTGTGTTGTATGCAGTGATACCTGGCAGGCCACAAATCAAAGCTGTTCAGGATTAACTGGCCTGTTGCAAATGAACTCATTTAGTTGTAAGAAATTTTACTGGGTGATTATATTTGTTTATTTATTTTAGTAGTAACATCTTTCAAATCCTCATAACTCAAGTTATATTTAAAGCTTTAAGCTTCTGTGCCATCATCTACATCCATACTCTACAATAATCTAGGTTGCCCTGTGTGCAAGGATTATGTCATTTAAAGCATCACATGCCAGAAAACTAAGTTAGAGAAGGATTTCATTGATTTATGTGTGCATAAAATAGGCAGTGCATAGAGTGCATAGATAGTCTGATGTGGATATTAACATGCTTGCCTGGTTCTCTCAGTGCACAGCTCTGTGGGGACGGGTGATGGCTGGTGCTGAGGTCACTGTGTCGTCAGGGCAGCTTATGATGGTGAAGAAAAAGGAGGGCGAGTGTAGTGGCAACAACCATAAGACTCAAGTCATCCTGCAACTGCAAGGGTAACATGGTTTATGGATTTTTTTTTTTTTTAATTTTTTTTCCTTTAATATTTATATTAAATAAAGTGGCTTTTACATTCACGTTTTATCCAAACTGTAATTTCATTTTGAAATTTAAAGAATGAGATTTGAGACAATACAGAGAAAAAATATTCAGACAAATGTTCAAAAAGCAAGCAAACAAAAAGGTTTACATACAGGTGCCGTTAAGTGAATGATTCTTCTATATGTGTGAATATGTCGCCATCTACAGGCTAAATGATGACACTGCCGACACTGGCACCACAGTCCTAGCCATAGAGACTCATCAAGGCAAGTAAAGACACGCTGTCCATATCAAACTTTATCACTCCAACAGTAATTGAATATGATACTGTTATGACAGGACAAATTGAGAGTCACTGCGGACAATCATGGTTATTTTGTTGTTCTGGATTACTTAGAAGACAGTCAAGCAGAGGGAGACGAGATTGAGTACGGCTACCCCATCACATGTGGAGACAATAGGGCAGTGCTGCTGTTTAAGAAGTTTGTTTGCCCTGGAATCAATGTCAGATGTGTCAAAGTAAGTTGACTTGTTTAGTGTGTTCAGGAATGAAGTAATAGCTTATCACTACTTTGTTAAATGTTTCTCACACATGAAAATTATTTCCACATAAATGCTGTGTTTGCATAGTCCCATTTACCTTCAATAGATTCTTTAAAATATGTTATTCATTCATAAATACACTTATACATTAAGTATTATTATATTTAAAAATGTAAAGGTTTTTTTTTTCCTACTAGGAACAGACAAGTGAAGAAGTGTCTTGTTCAAGAAGCCATATACACTATTGGTGCTGCTGAATCCTGGGTTCCTGTACCCCTCTCCTTTACATTTATACCCATTAGATCTAAATGTTTACATCATAGATGAATGGGGTAAACAGTGAACACTTATCTATACTTGTTCAAAGTGCTTGTTAAACAATTTCACAATGTGAAAAATTACCCAAATGTCCCATGATCTGACAGAGTGTATTATGCACCATCCAACCAAATACAAAAACAAAGCCGAGTAGAATCCAGTATGCAGCTTTTAATATATCTCACTCTTTTATTGTTGGCCTTTGCTAAAACTTATTAGGTTATCCTGTTATGCTTTTTCTCTTTTTAAGAACTGGGAGACTTAATGTCTTCTGCCACGCTTTTCATAGATAGGTGTACACATGTAGCAGATTCATTTTTATGTCCAATAACAAAGCAAACAGTATATATTTCAGCTGTTACGTCGAACATATCCCCCATCATATAATCACATGGGAAAATCATTATTTTTGCACATGACAGGTCAAGAAGTCTGAGCACAAACTGTTCTTTCTGTAAGTAGTCTGCCACTGAAACTGCCCTGCTCAGGATAGGAAGACTCTCTGGTGTGTGATAGGAAGTGCACAGCTCATCAGCTCATCTCAGAGGAAGCTTTCTCCTCACTTTGTGACAAATATTCCTCCAGGAATACCAGAGATTATGCAAGATCATAGAGAACTTCATACACACTCAGGACATTTTTTTTTTTTTACAGTCCTGCTGTTGGGGAAACACTGCAGGACTGTTAAGATTGGCAAATTGCTTTTAGCCTTAATTAGGTAAATAAATGTGTATTACTCCTTCTCACTTTGGCTGCAGTAGCACACACATGTATGCACACATGCACATTCATAACATTTGTTATACATAACAAATCTTTCATGTACATCACTTTATTTTCATTGTCGCTTTAATTTTAAATGTAATGGGATGAATTATAAAGTGTCTTTGACTCGCCGTGTGTCATAAAAAGCTTTTTCTTCATTTTTTTACAGTTTAATGACCAGCTCATCAGTCCGAAGCAGTTTGTGCACCTGGCAGGAAAAGCCACTCTGAAGGACTGGAAGAGAGCCATCAGACTGGGAGGGGTTATGCTCAGGTACATTTGACATTAAAGATGTTAAATAAACATCTCTCCCTTTTTGGTATATGTGATTTGCCTCTATGCTGGCTTTGCTCTGCTGTGTCGGACTTAAAGTGACAGTCCTTAAAAACCACTCAGAGTCATGGTGAGAACAACTTGAACCATCTTTCATTCATGTAAATTCCAGCTGCATTACTGTCTGTTTGTGACTGTTTGCCACTACATTCCTGAGTCAGTGGGTAAGCGGAATTATGATCATGGCGGCATCAAATGTCTCGCATGTAAGCCGCCATGTGCTACCTCGCTCCTCTTTATCGTGTTTGCTCTTGTTGTTGGTGTAACTGGAAAGCAACACACAGAACTCAATAGGCAGTATCTGCTCTTTTGATCTGCTTTCCTCCTGAGGGTATATCAGCCAGCTCAGTGTCAAACAAAACCGCTGGGAAGCTGCTGGGATTGTTTGGCAAATTCTCTCCTCGTATCCCTCTGCGCCAGCGAAGCAAAAACATTTTCTCAAATACTTTGCAGCCTTATTGTAACCTGCTTGTCCTCCTTGCAGGAAAATGATGGACTCTGGCCAGATAGATTTTTACCAGCATGACTCCGTGTGCAGCAACACCTGCCGCAGCACTAAATTCGATGTGCTGATCAACAGCACGCGTCCTCCTCCGGGGACCACGGTGCAGCCAAGCCTGTCATGTCTGGCTCTCGACCCTGTTGGAGGACAGGTGCCTCCCTTGACAGGTAGATTTCAGTTGGCATTTACAGTTGGTCTTTCTCTCCCCCCCCTTCCCACATATGCCTGAGCTGCTGTTCACTAAGAGGACAAAGTAAACACTTGAAAAGCACTTGAAGATCATACATTTGTAACAAAGAAAGGATTTTCTTTGTGTTTGTTGGGCTTAAGGGTAAAGAAAACAGAAATGAGCTGAACATTTAGAAAACAATGAAAGAAATCCTCCTTTAATTGTGTCTCCGCTACAGGCTCTTGTGTTTTAAAGTTGCTTTATTGGGCTTTTATTAATTCATTTCTTTGGTTTTATTTCAGGTGAGGTTCATAGTGCAGCAGGAGTAGAGGAACCCTCGGAGCACAAGTTTAATTCCTCAGCAGAGCGGAGTAATGGTCAACCCCGGCTTGTAAACGCCACAACAGCCAATGGACATTCTGCCAAGCGAAAGAGGGACGACACACCCGGTGAATATAAGCATGTACTCAGAATATGTGAGGCTGATCATACATTATGTCTGAATGGTAAAACTGATAGCATGTGCTATTAACCTGCAGTGCTTCACTGTGGTGTAATCATTTCCTACTCTGGGGCCAATAGTCTGAAATGCTTATCCATGGCATATCCACTGTAAAGTGAAAGCTAATCTAGAGCCAAATGGAGAAAATGCTTCATTTTTGTCTCTAACAGCAAACTTCATCCTTGGTTTCCCTAAACAGTCAGAGTCACTCTGTTACAAATGACTGCTGTTGTGACCTGTTAGTTAAAAAGCAAAGTTAAACCACTGTCCTAATCCAAATTTGGTAACTAAAACACAAAAAAATGACTGTTTTAAACACTGACCAGATGCTCTCTAAGTAGCTTGTTGACCATTAAACTCTGTGGACAAAGCAAGAGCATTTACAGACTCCAATCAGGTGTCAATCAAAAGGTAATGGAACTGACTTAATTCTGAAGTCCCGGTCCTTTACATGCGTAGCACTTATAAGAGAGAATAAATGAAACATGAGGCACAGCTGTCATGATGAAGATGCAGCTGCAGTATGTAGAAATATACTGAAGAAAGAACATTTTGAAAATTAAAGTTTCACCTCACTGAACTTATCTGGATTGTTTTTGTCAGGAAAGTGACAATCAGTGGATTATTGTGTGGCATTTTAGGAAAATTGCCTCCATTTTATCATCTTTCTTTTTATTGTTTTTGGCGTTGGTTGTAGTCACTTTGGTGACAGTATTGCAAAGTACTCTGTATTAATTTAATCTCAAGAATCTTAGCCTTCCACTGATGTATTATTGTCGTGCAAGAAGCAAGGTTGTGCATGAAATAGCCGACACTACAGGGATATGTGCTGTGTTTGGAAGCTTTGTAAGTCAGTGGTATAAATGCAGTTTTGTGACTGTCACAAAACTGTGACTGTGAATTTAGTATCAAAATTTGGGATATAACAGATATTTTAGTTTCTGGAGTGATGGAAGTGTCAAGAATGAATTTGCATGCCCTTTATCTTGGGTCAAGTCTTTGATTAAAAAAAATGTCTAAGACTTTTTTTTTTTTTTAATTTTGGAATTGGCACAATTCTCCAGAGGCCTTATATTTATGAGGAGTGTTCTTTCATGAGTCGTCCTGCAGTTGTTTCAAACTGTTTGACCTCTTTGACACAGCAAGTCACTGAACCTTTGAATCTGCAGTTGTGGGACGTTCTGTCACTCCTGCACACTGTCCTTAAAAACATGCTGACCGCAGGCAGGCAGGCAGGCAGGCAGAGAGTCATGTCCCTTTATATAGCAGCTGACATTTCCAGGTGTGACTGCTTCTTGCTGGGACTGAGCTTTGATTTAAGGGTTTTAAAGGTGACCTAATTCGGCATTGTTCCAGGTGGACCTCAGTTTGTAAAATGGCCTGCGGCGATCTTGTGAATGGCCACTTGCAGTGTCTTGCTGCACATGCAGTATTATTGCTCAGTACTGTGCCTGGAAAGAATGGACAATTCTTAGACAGGGCACTCAGCTTGTAGCTTTACACCCACTTTCCAGAGTTATTCATCCCAGTTGTGTGCATTCTTAATATGCAGGAATAAATTAAGACATGATAGCTGTAATATTAACAGTTGTGCATGAATATCTATCTATCTATCTATCTATCTATCTATCTATCTATCTATCTATCTATCTATCTATCTATCTATCTATCTATCTATCTATCTATCTATCTATGTGTGTGGGTTTGTGTGTGAGCAACAATACGTAACTCAAATATTCTCCACTTCTTTTTTTCAGTTATGTACAGATCCCGAGTAATTTTTCATTCCCCTTCAAATCTGTCCTGCCCTCCTTTCCTTTTCCACCAGCACCACTTTCCTAACCCATTTTCCTCCTCTTTTCTCTCCACATCTGTCACCCATTTAACATCCTCTCTCCAAGCTGCACCTCTCGCACTTCCTTTATCTCTATTTCTTTTACATTTCTTCCAACCTTGACATCTCCCTCTGTGTTTTCCTCCTCACTTTATTACTCTTTCAGCGCTTCGACTGACTTCAAGCCTCAGCCCCAGACATCTCCCCGGCCTCTCTTCTCCACCTTATTTATCCAAGATTTCTTATTTATTTGTGCTTTCTTTCTTTTCATCTGATTTGTCCCCTCCAGAATGTATATGTTCACACCTCAATATTGTAGTGGTGCAAATCGTGCTCTTAATTTCCCTGTGGCCATTTTTATACTGTGTAATAAAATGGAAAACACACAGTTTCAGAGTTTTCAACTAATTTCTAAAATTTCTCACCTAAATTCTGCTCTTTAGATGGAGTTCTGGGTATGTGGAGGGCTGTGGCAGACTCAGGGCTCATGGGGGACGTCCTGTCTGGTCTTAAGACTGAAATACTAACCACTCTTAAAGGAGTTGAACTTCGCAGTGAGAGGGCAAACCTGCAAGAGACGGGTAAGTTCCCACACGGTAAAACTGATATATAATAAAAAATATCACTCTTTTTTCAATGAAAAGTCCATTTCTAAACCTGGTTTGAGAGTAGAATGTTATTATGGACAAATTAGTAGACTTATTAACCTTTGCAGTCAGCCTTTTATGTTTGTTTTTTTGTCAGATGCCATCGTACTTAATTCCTTGTGTGAGATGTTTGGGCTTTTAGACTCAGTGAAACAAGCTCTGGGCCTGAAGCAGATTCAGAATGAAGAGAGCAGAATCTGTAACAGTGTTTATGGTGAGAAAGCCTCCAAAGCCAATAAACAGTCCACACGATGATACCCCCTTGGTTTCTAGGAACTAATATCTTTTTTTTTTGTAGTGTTGGATGACGTCTTGGAGGATCAGAGAAAGCAGATTTCCTCTCAAAGCAGATCTTACAAAACTTCAAACACCTTAAAACAACTTCGACCTCATCGTCAAACCCAGTCGAGCAGGCGGACCCAGAACCTCCTAACCTCCATAAAGAGGAGCACAGTGATCCACCCACTCTCTGTTACTGGTTTATGCGCTGCATCCTATGGCCAGCTCTTCCCGCATTCCTCTGCCGCTACGGGCCACCGTCAGCATGCCAGAACTGGCAGGACGGACAAAGATAGTAAATGTGGCACACCGAAGAAGGAGCAGGATATCAACCAGGAGAGGGTTGACCATCTGCAGCATGAGGAAACCTCAGGGATGAACAAAGAAACTGGACAGAGGACAGTAAAGCTTCTGGGAGAGTCCCACATGAGAAGTAAGGAGGTGAAGGAGACAAAAGACTGAGAACATTATAACAGGGAGAAAGAGATAAAAGAATAAACTAGTGGGATGCAGGGTTTCTGTGGGTTAAATCAAGCAATGTGCAAGAGACTAAAAGAAGTCGTATAGTGAATAAAACAATGTGAAGTGTTTTTTTTTTTTTTTCATCTTTTTGAGGAGTTTGCTGTCATGGTGCTTGCTCTGCAACATTTCCAAGCAGGTGGTGTATGACAACATGAAGCACACGAAGCCTGGGACTCTGGAATTCCCAGAAGAACTTTGCATTGAAAGAAGACGGTCACTGTCACTGACCTTTCCTCTCTGTGGTTTTAATAGTCGGGCTTGCTGGTGTTAGACATGTCTCTGGTTTTAGGCACATTTTTCTAACATAGAAAGAACTCGAGCTGATCGGGTCTTTCAATGATTAATCTACAATACATATAATCTGCAGTGTTTTCTAATCTGCCCTCTGTGTTTTGGTTTGTAAAATATACAGTCTTTTGCAGTATCAACATGTCATTTTGAGCTTTGAGAATTTACTACAGATGCTATTTGTTAGTATTTTTAAAATAACTTTGTATTTATACCTTAACAACTACATGAGATAATAAAGCTGGCTATGAAAATGGTCACTAACTGCAACACTAAAACACAAAGTTCTGGCTTGTCTTGTGGTAACAGGACTCTGTGTAAGGTTTTGTACATATAAGGTTAAAAAGTTCTGAACACATGAGGTCGGATTCTATTTTAAACTCTTTGATGATGGCGTTTTGTCTTACCTAAGAGCTGCTATCCTCTTTATCAATAAAACATATTTATAGTATTTATAGTTTAAATGTTCATTTTGCGGGTTAAGATAATTATTTCTTTGTTACTCGGCTTTAATGTAAGTGTGCATGAGACGAGCCTCAGATCGATGCACCATGAACACACTACCTGAGGAATAGATTATATTTTTATATGACAACAATATGTAAATGTGACAGAACTGTTTCCTGTTGCAGGATTGTTTGTATGTATGTGTGCTAAATTTACCAATCTTCTCTATAGAGTGTTTATTGTATTGAACTATAAAAGGGAATTATATTTTGTGATCAAGTTTGATTTAAGTTCCCAAAGGTTTATAATGACCCTGACAGATGATGATCACATTTGAAATTAAAACCAGATGCTGTGTTTGAATTTACCTTTCAGAGCTAACTTGACACTACTTCTTTTAATGTCAGATTGTTGATGAGAATCGTATGATGCTGGTAAACTTATTAACATCAGAGATAGGAAGAGGGATCAGTGTCGTCGGCCAATAAATTTCACACACGGGTCAGTTTTATTTGCAGTCTGTCATTGGGTTTAAAATGAAACATTTTATTAATTTCCTCATCTTTCTTACAGTCAGTCTAACACTGATGTTTCCTTTGTGAAATTGAGGTTAATGTGTAATTCAACAGCAGAAGCTCCTCTTCAGCAGAGAAAACAGCTGTCCCCCCGGGTTGTTTGACTTCCAGTATAATGGCAATCAAAATGTCAATCATTTCCTATAAGACAGCAAATGGAAATGGTGTTTTTGTTTCGAAGCAGCTGTGATTTCCTGTTCGTTTTGAGCACCCTGCTGCATGCTGGGGCCATGTGATCGACAGTGATGGGTTGCCTTTGACATCTTCTCTCAGAACTGGGGAGATATGTTTTTATAAATTGATACACGCCGCCTGTGCAGATGTAGCTGTTTGTTAGGGCTCACGAGTGGCAGCTGATGAAATGTCTGATAAGATGACTGTCATCACAGTGCAGCTTTCAACATTTTCGCCGACACCTGTCCTGCTGTTGGAATTGAACAGTACTCTAACATCCTGTTGCTGCAAATTAAAGTATCATGCAGTTGAACACATTTCAGTCAAGATGCTCCATTCGTTTAAATAAATTGCTACCCTGTGCCTTGAACACCAGGGCTAAAATGTGTGTGCCATGCATCAAGCAGGTGTAATTACAGGTTTTAGCATGACATCCTGTGTGCCCCTTTTGGTTAGATTAAGTCATTTGCTGTGTGATACATTGTTCACCTGTCATTCAGGGCTAACAACATTAGATTCAGAGTGCACTCATGTCGGATGCGTTATATGTGTGTATTTGGTTTCCTATAATTGAATCCACAGCTTTAATGTCCCCACATAACAACAAAATGAACGATGAATTGCCTGCATAATGGCATTCGGATCCAGTTGAGCCCTGGAGCCACAGCTGAATGTGTCAGCTGTGTCATCTTTCATTGTGGATCGGAGTGGCAGCAACATCACACTTGTGCGATGTGTTTGGGTTGAATGGTAAATGTGAACAAACCATGTTAAGCTACAACATAATGCTCATAAGCATTTTGGATCGTGAGAAAAATGTGTTCATTTGGATAGAAAACATGTGTTTTTATTAAATTGGACATGGCAGAGAAGCTTGCAAATACCTGTCAAAATATCCGGCGTTTCAGGTAACGATCACGCTTGTGCAATATGTTTACACTTGCTTTTTGCATGTTACAAATCTAAAGGTGGCTTCTGTGGTCTCGTGTTTTTGGGACTCTCCAACACGGCCAGCTGTGGGTTGAGAGAAAAAACTGTAACCTCATCTAATGCAAATTCAGTGCACACAACATGTCAGACTATCTAATTTATGGAGAATTATGCTTTGCAGCTGTCATGGATGGATATGAAGGCATTCCTACCTGTCCTATGGGAATATGAGACCAACCTCAGCCTGTACAGCAGCAGGCAACATGACAAAACAAAACAGAAAAACTTTCGTTCATTAAACTTCTGACAGCTGATACGATTTTAAAATATAAGAAAGGTTTGACATGATCTGTTATGATAATTAATAATAGGGGGACTCTCAATGTGTTTGAGGACAACAAATTAATGTCCATGAGTTAATATGGATCTGGTCTAGGAAGGCATCAATATATCAGGCAACATGACTCCAGAGTTACATCCAGGGTTTTGAGTGTAGCATGAGTCCAACTAACGCAACAAGAAACGTCATCGCCAGACAAATGAGACAGACTGGAGTCAGTCTGGGACTTCTCAGTTACTTTTTATTTCATTATAACACCAGTGGGAAACCATGGCCTAAAAATGACAAAAAATATGGTTAATTGTACCTATTTCTGGGATAAAATCATCTAAACTTTAATAGAAGAAATTGATCCAACTGTGAAACTATTCTTACTTTTAAAACAGCGATGGACATGTAGCTGTCTGAAATAACAAGTCCTGCATTGCCTGCTGACTCTTAATTGTGTTATTTATACCTGCTGGATGCAAGGTGAGTGTCATACGGTAGCATATCCCAGTCTGACTCTTCAAAACTACACCTCTAACCTTCATCACCACCTAAATGTTTCCCTTTTGTGAGCTTTACTTCAAAAAATGGAATCATACAACTCACATGCTGCATGAAATAAGTGAAAACAGGTTCAAATGTGTGCAAAATATCTGGCCAAAATCAAAGATGGAGCAACATACCAAACCAAGCCAAACACACTGCTGGGCTGGTGGTATGAGGCGTTGACCGTCACCGTGTCGTTACTGGATGTGGCCGCTTGGAGGCGCTCGGCTCATATTTTGAATCAGCGGGAGAAGCCAAAGCTGGGAGGGAAAGTGGGCTTGGGAAAGAAATCTCTCTCCTGAACTGTTTACCCTGACGTCAGTTTGCAGGACGAGCACAGCCCTGTCTCCCTCCAGTGTCTCTGAAACTCCATACAGTCACAACTGGGGTGAATAGAGGGGCTCCGCTTGTCTCCCGCGTGCCCGGACGTCTCGGAGGGAATGAAATGACTTCTTCTTCTCATGTAAAGTGGACTAAAACATCCGAACGATGAACACCTGCGCCTTTCTACTGATTTTGACTGTTCAGATCTACGCCGATGGCATAGAAGGACCAACAGGTAAGAGTGATGCACTTCTCTGCGTCCTGAAAGCAGTTGAGAAGTTTTTTTTCCCCTGTCTACGTGAGGATGAAACTCCACTCGGAGGGAAAAGCGGAGCGAGTCCGGTGAAGATGCCAACTTTGTGCCTGTGTTTCCCCAACACGTTGCTACGTTTATCTGCTGCTTCTTTTACTCCTCCCTGTGACTTACAAATGCGACCATTTAAATCACCCCAAGAAGCAAATATCAGTAACTTTTACCAACTTTGTAATGTGGCGTTTTTATGGTGATATTTTGGTGAGGATACTGGTTATTTAGGATTGCGCCTGGGTGTTCTGGGAAAAGCTCCCATTTCCCAAAACAACACGGTCCTCTGCGCTACGCTGCTTTTGCTGCCTGCTATCGCAAAGGAAGAGCATTTAAAGGCGCCAGGTAGACTAAATAGACTCTGTGAGCTAAAGTAAGTCCATTCAGAGAGGTTGCAAAAGTAAAAAAGATTTTTATGATCTTGACATTTGCAAGCATGAGTGTCTCAACCCTCCCCACAGCCTGAACCAGTGTGTGATGACATCCACAGACTAAAATCTGGAGCTCCTCCATACCGGAGTCTGGCTGCCTTGTTAATTCTTCATTTAGTGAATTATTAAAAGTTTCTTCTGATGTGCTTTGTGAAATTAGCAATGGTTTTTGATTATGTAAGACACATTCCCACTGTCGTTGTGGGAAAGTGGGGCTTTTCTCCAAAGGTGATAAGCAGATTCTTCTCCTATTGGTTGTCATGTTGTTGAATATGAAGACTTTTATGTTCTTAAGGTATCATTTTTAGTTTGGTGAGGAAGCAAGCCAGTTTGTGACATGATGGGACCCTTTCCTAAAGAATAAAAACTGCTGTTTCAAGCAAAACATCAGTTCAATAATCTTTCCAAAATCCAGACGTGGAAAAGAGACACAGTCTATAAATTTTTTTTTTTTTTTTTTTTTTTTTTTTTTTTTTTTTTTTTTTTACAAGAATCTAAAATTTCTTTTATATTCCTTCAAATTCTTACACCTAAAATAATCTGTATTCATTGAATTCTTGTTAGTCATTTCTGAGATTTATTTAGGATGCTGAGTCTGAAAGCGGAGATAATGTGGGCCTGTTTTTCTTGCTTACAAACAAATGCAAAAATGTACCGTTGTTGGAGATAAGACCTGGAGCATAAGTTAGTTCTGATAACAGTTACACTCCAAAGCTGCTTTAACACCTGCAAAAAGAGATCGAGGTGATATATTTCTTGTTGAAACTGGGCCAATATTTGTATTTCATGAGAAACAATGCAGAGCAAAACCCTTGAATCTCCTAACGCAAGGTGTGTGAAGCAACAACAACAGAGCCGTGCAAGCAGAATGTGTATTATCATGAGCTGAATGGAGCACATCATTAAGAGGAATGGGCTGAGACATAGGACGGATTAAATCACACACAGGTAATTAAAAGAGCTGAATGGAACAGCAACGCTTCGCTACGCAGCGCCGTGTGAGTGTCTGTCAACAAAAATTTACATGCTGTCGGGTTTTCAGTTTGTTAACTGGGGTGTTGCCAGCATTGCCATCAGAGCTTTTGCCTTCCCATTAGCTGCTAACAGTCAACGCTGGCAGGTGTTGTTACTGCTTTTCCCACCTCGCCCTGCCTCCCTACACGCTTCTCCACCTGCCTGCTTCCTGAAGGAGCAGAGCTGCAGCTCCCACAATCTTCAGGGCGCCTCTCTTCTGATTAACGCCGCCTTTGCTGCTGTGATTAGATGAAACCCACGTCTTAATGAATGCTTAATAACAATTAGGAATATGGAATCCGCTAAGGGAATACCCTGGCCCCTTTTTCTCCCAAGCTGATCCATATTTTCTATAACTCTTTCTGTTGGTTCTGCTGTGGTGGGCAGAGGCTGTCATTTCGCAGCTGTGACATATGGAGACTATTTCCTGTGCTAGACTGACTGCAGACAGGACTGTGGTTGATAAATAGGAAAAATGAAAGAAAAAAACTTTTTAAAAAAAAACCCTCCAACACACTTGTATCATATTTGCTCAGACATAAAGAGGTCAAATGTCCAGTTTCCAGTTTTGTCAGGAGGTTATGCGTTTTAACCCAATCTGGCACTTTTGCTCCTGTGCTTTCTCTCATGGGAATAACATGGCCGTTCAGTTACCATCTGTCTCCTCTATTAGCTGTGAATGTTGTCAGCCGAGTGGTGTGATTATCCTGTGTTTTTCTGACTCATTTCCCAGTTTGATCTAAAGTTAATGCAGAATTTCATTTTTGCCCATGTATGTGTTTAAGGCAGCCCTTGGACTGAGATGATAAGCTTTGTTAAACCCAGATTGCCTGGTTAATTATTATTAATGTCATTCTTTAACATATAAGCTATGCTAGGAAACTGTTGCATATTATTGTTTTCACATTTTCTGATATTTACAGTTGACTAATCAATAGAATAATGTAACTGGAAACAGGCAAAGCCATTATTTGCAGCCACTGCAGGGTCACTGATATAGCCAGCAGAAAATACGGAGAGCTCTGCTTAAAAGAGGATCAGTGCATTTGTTGCATGGTGAAAATGAACCATATGAACGTGGAAATGTTTTCTGCCTGACAAAATGTTGCTATTGTGACCTAATTCCTTTCAAGACGCCTGTTTGCTTCCCCCTCTATGTTAACTGTTAAGTGTCCGTGTGATCAGTGTGATAAGCATCTGATTAAATAAAAGAAAAAGAATCCCAAAGACATTTGTGAACTGTTGCTGTTGAAATAATAATATAACCGTCATGCGGGAAACGTTGCACCGCAGGCCTGCATCACATCCACCGAGCGGAAGTTGTTCTCTGCAGGAGCCAGGCCACCGTCTGTGGATGGAGGGAGAGGGGGCCAGTGGGTATCGGGCCTAAATCAGACTCCTGCAAATGGCTGGTTGATTTCCATCTTTGTGGGATCACAGGCAGTAATTCGGAGAGCAGATGGAAAACTTTGCAGCCAGGATAGGAGGGGATGGAAGGGGAAGAATGTGGGCAGGGAACGTTTGAGAGAGAAGATGAGAATGACAGAGGGATTCATTCAGATAGATGTTTTGTTTTCAGCTGAGCCCGCAGCAGGACTTTTGCTGTGCTCACGTGTGCCGGCTGTTATGCCTTCAGCGCTGTGTGTGCGTGTGATAATTTATGAGAGGAACTCTGTGTGCTGCATTGTGTCTCTTCTGTATCTAATCTATTATAATGCGGGTATATATGTAGGAGAGTTGGGCCTCAATCGGGCTACTCTTCGTTCTCTCACAGGAGTGGAAGAAACACACTTATGTCTTCAAGGAGTCCTGCTTCATGCCAAGTGTCACCATAACTGATGGCGCTCCTCATCAGTGAAAGCATGCAGGGCCTCTTCTGGCTTGAGCTGGTCTCATTTCTCATTCGCTCCTGATGCATCTGGGTTTGTGCAGTGCTGAGTGTGCAGGCGTCTCTTCATGCTACGCTGCAGCTCAGACGTATCTCGTGAATGTTGTGCGTAATTAATCCTGCTAAGCATTTTGCTGTTGTCCTCGTAATCATCGCTCCTCTGTTTTCTTATCTAGCTCCAACCCTTCGTTCCGTTCAGGCCGTCTGTGACCTGTGGCCTCTTTTTGATCCTCCAAAAGGTCAAATGCTGGGTGAGCGGAATGTTTTGGGAGCAGAGAAAGAACAGGGTAACACCCCCCCCCCCCCCCCCCCCCCCCCAAAGATGGATTGTTTCTGCTCTGTGTCTCCTCTGCCATGTAGCCTGGCCTTCTTTTTGTGGGAAAACTCAGTGGGAAAACAGGTAGATTGTAGATAATTATACATGACATGTATTCTCCTGTTGAGGTCTCTTTTTGTAAGTGTGTTATTAAAGGGTCAGGAATCAGGACACGGCACAGAGTCAACAAGAGAGAAATAATGAAGAAAAAAAAAAAAAAAGTTAGAGAAGAGTTAAATGGTCATAAAAGTAAGCCAATTGGAAAATGGGCCTTACAGCAGCAGTAAAGATGAAAAAGAACAAAATGTTTGCTTTTGTGTTCGTTTACTGTTCGGTATGATTACAGAATAAAATCTGATTGGAGCTTATGCAGCAAATTTCTATTTGCACCAGAAAATAGTTCTGGTCTAAGAGTTAAAGCGACTTATTTAGACTTCTAATATTGTTTAGAATACACCCTCAACAATTGAACCTCTTAATAGTTGTGTGTAAAAGTGCATGAAAAGCTCTAGACGCTTCCTTCATGTATTCATGGATCATACCTGATGGGTTCACCTAAGTCCTGGTTCAGGTCAGGAGACTGACCCTGAGACGGTGACCAGACTGTGACATGCTGGGACTTAGACTGAGCTTTAAAGACTGGAGTCAAATGAATCACGAATGCTTTCACACACTTGTTGGCCCATTTTATGTTTGACTGAGCATTTGGAAAAGAATCCTCTAATTTTCCTCATCAGGCCATTTGTTTCAGTGCTGTTTTCTGGTCACACTCTTCAAATGTAATTTAATCATATTCCAGCTCGTTACTAAGCCATGAGAAGACCATTTAGTAGTTGAATTTGAAAATTACACTCTGTGACATACACTATGAATGTTTTTAGCATATTAATGAAAGGCAAGCGAATAAGTACACAGTATGTGTCTGTGTGTTTACAATTGTACCTTGTGAGAGCAGAGAACAGCTCACTGAAATCTTCTCATGCAGAAAGGTCTCGAGGTTCTGGATGATTCAGCCCGCCTTGACACCGATGCTAGCAGGGGCTTGAGCTGCCACCTCTGTGGTCTCCTCAGGGTTACTGTGACACCTTTCAGCACCTTGGATAAGATGCCAAGACTTGAGAGATTTACAGCCGGCGTGCTGCCTTGGCCTGCCTCTCTCTTTCCACTCTGCAGCAGTTGGAGAGCAGGTTCCTCAGCTACATTAGCCTGGTATTATTTACACAGTATTGATATTTCACACTCAGGGAAGTCCATTTCACTTAAGTTTGACCAAAGTAATGTCCTGCCTGTGTCCTGAAAATAGCCAGTGTATGGTACACAGCAGAAGAAAGGTACTTCCGCTGCATAATTCAGAGTACAAGGAAAGGAAGATGCAGAAATTATGGGAGAGTAATGAAAGCATGAATCTCATTTCCATGAAAAGGCTGCAAACTGTTAGAAAAATAAGCCAAAAAAAAAAAAAAGTTTGATGTAATGGTTTGCAATGACAGAGCTGTTATGTTCATTACCACTTAAAAGCAAATGTTTTTCTTGAATAATGGGGGGAAGAAATTTATTACCAAACACAGATGGGCTAGTGTTTATTGCCTGCATATAACAGAGTGAGCCTGCCTAGCTCAAGCTCACAGACAGATGTGTAATTATCCAACAAAGAAATAAGCAGCGCTCCGACTCGCAGTTGTTTCAGTCGCTGTGTTTTTCTCCCCAAGGTAGCGAGTTCCAGACTGCAGAAAGTGGGTCTGCAAGACGGATGCGGCAAGTTCTGCTCCTTATCCCCTGCCCAGAGGAAAGAAAGCCTCCTGAGCAGTTTATATTTAGACCGCTGGCCGTGTTTCAGTTCTTTACCTCTCTGTAACAACAAATTTACTCGGCTCTCCAGGCTCGCTGTGGAGCGCGGATGCTTAGTTTACTCCAGGTTGGAGTCAAAGTTCAGGATTGCAGTGTGGATATCTAACTTATTGTTCAGCTGCCTGTGCAGTTCTCTTCATATAAAAGCCCCAGTGAAATCCAAACTCCTGACACTCCTCTACATGTCAAAGCACTGTCTTTAAGGACATTTTTCTCCCTGCTGGGATAATGGATGCAGGCTCCTATCATACAGGAAGTGGTATTTCTGGTTTGACCAGCCTTTTTTATTTATTTATCTTTTGTTTAAGCTAAGAACTATCCTCGCAGAGACCCGGCTGTGAACCCCAGCCATTTCCACTCTGCTGTATCTCACACTTGTTAAAGTGATGGTCGTCCACATAAACTTTATCAGGACAGTGGAAATGGAAGAGCATTAAAGTGTAACAGAGCATGAATAATATTGCTGCCGTGAGGACTTAAAAGAGCAAAGCATTTAAGGCTTGCCCAGCACGACATCTAAAGCTAAACTGCCATCTTTTCGTAACAAAATGTTGTATCAGCTCAGGTTTTGGTTTGAAGCTTTTTTTTTTTTTTTTTTTTTTGCATTTGAACGCAGGCATTTTGCCTTTTTGCCGGCAGCACAGTCATGATACAGTGGTGACACTGTGCTGTGACAGCTGCTGGTGCTGGTGTGTTATGGGAAGGTCATGGCGGCTGAGGTAGCACAGGTGCCAGCTGGTGGTAGATCAGTCAGCAGACTCATTTGAAGCCTGTTGAGAACATGAAATTCCGATTTCTAATATAATTAAGAATTAGCTGTTTACTAACCCGCGTTGAGGATTTAATTTCTACTGTTTTCAGATTCTTTTAAATCTGGGTTGAAGTGGAAACATCTGACTCGCCCAAACGGGAGTTGTAGCCATGTGAATGTTGCATGCAGTTTCATCACAGTTCAAAGTGGGAAAAGTTACCACTGCTTCTGCAGAAAAAGGTGCGCAGGGCCCATGATGCGTTACAGCAGTGGCTAATTTAAAAAAAAAAAAAAATCTAAATAAAAACAGTGGATCTGAATGGTATGCCAGGGTGCTCAGACTTGTCAGCTTCTAACCACTGGATGAGTTGAACAGCTTTTGCCAAGTGATGCTTCAGACTCTTTGTTCTGGTTCAGGTGTTGAAGAGAGACAGAACAAAAGCAAAGCTTATTGATTTCTCAAACAGCCTGTCGCAGTCAGCCCGCTGTCCTCTTCCTTTTGAAGCCCTCTCTTTCGATCCTATGCGACCTCTTGTCATAGTCCTCCTCAACGCCGTTATATCAGTCGTTGCTCAGGGGATCCCGACTAACTGTTTCATAAAATAATAAAAGAAGGGAAACCAGTCTGATGTCCAATGCACTGTGTTTGACTGTAAGACGTTTCAGTGACAGTAGGTGTGTTAAAGGGTGTGGCCCCTTCTTTGCCATTTCCAAAGAGACAAAGTTTGCACATTTAAACTGGGCTTTCATAGCTGATTCATAGAAAATATGGTCTCTTATTCATTTTTATTTGACAAGCTTCTATAATTGCCGGAAGGCAAATAAGATGAATCTGTATTTGCTGCTCAGTGCGGTTTAATCTGGGAGTTATTTCTGATGAGATACTAATGAAAAGATATAGTTGCCGACCAAGAGAATTTTTTGCCCTTTACCTTCAGATCACTGTGCTTGTCTGTGTTGCTCAGAAACTATTGCGAGATTCTTAACGCAGACCCTCAGTTGGAGTCTTGTTCTACTTACATGAATTCCAAGTGAGTTAGCCTCAGCCTTAGGGCTCTCTGGCTGGATCGTCCACAGCCCTCCAGGGTCCTCCAGGTCCTCCTGTGCTATTACTTCTCAGCTGCCTGCTGCTTCCATGAGACAGCTCATCAAAAAGTTTGAAATACCTTTGATTGTACCTGTGGTGACTGCCATGTCCGTGTAACTCTGTACAGCGTGTCACCTGAAGCACTACATATCTGGTACATGGAGTAGTTTTGTCTTTTCTGTTGTTCTTGCTCCGGCTCGTTTACTCATCCGACTCAAGGCTTTATCCATGCAAAGCTGTCACTGAATCCCAACCTCTTTGAATATGCAATTCAGTTTTTCTTTTAAATTCTGGGAAACTGAAGCCTTGCTAAGATTGCTGACTAGCATGAAGTGATCTGCTGTCAAGCTGCCAGGGTCAGTGCATGCCCACTGGGAGAGACTTTTACTGCTTGTCTGTAGTTTTGGGCTTTTTGGTGTGATTGGCAGACTTTTTGAAGAAGGCCAGGAAAGACTAATATGACTGGAAAGGCTTTAGGTAATTTTTAAATGGCATGGACCCTCTCCTGCCAGAGGCAGCGCTTGCTAGTCTCACATTAACACAGAAATATGCAAGAATGTCCAGTGAGCCCACAGGGTGTCTTTAACAAAGAGCTTAATTCAAAACCACAAAGAGAAGATTGTAATTATTGCTTGGCACTTTTGTGTATGTGTGTGTGTGTGCGCGTGTGAGTAAGGGGGGTTGTTTCTATGCACACTGGCAAGTGCCTGGTGTGTGTTTGCAAGTGTCTAAGAGCCAGATTGGTGATTGTTCCCACCTGATTATATGTAAATGTTTGCTGAACTCCTTTGGCCATTTTGAACTTCCATAAATCACAGCGGCGTAGATTATTATGGAGCTTTTGTTTGCTTTATTCTTCCACGCCATGAAAATGCAAATGGAAAAAAATTAGCATACCGATCACAGGACACACTCTGATGAATGTGTTGCTCTGCAAAGATCAAAAAGTGTTGCTTTGCTGTTCATACAGGCTTTAGAGGCAGTCTGTATTTAGAGAGGAGCTGGAATACACAGTGCATGGGGGACCTCGGTGCACGTTGGTCATGGCTTTTTGTCTGTTCGGACTGCCAGGGTAATTAAGAATCAGCTTAGTCTGGGATTACGGCTGAAGGCAGGCTGATCACAGGGGACAGGAGAAAAAGCATTAGGAGAATGGTGGTTAATATGGGTATTACTCTGCTTAGCAGAGCTATCATGTGACATTAAGACAGATGACAATGGAAGGCTGTTGATGTTAAGATCCCCAGCTCTGCGCTAATAGGCTTTCCTTTCTTTACCCACAATGACTCCACCTTAGTTCTTCAGCTTCCTCTGCACTCTTCCAAACTTTTTGATAATTTGTCTCAATCTAATGAGAAAATCAGAATATTTTTGTTCCACATCATCTCCCTGAGGTATCTTTGCAATGTTTGAAGGTGTTTACCTTACACCAGCTTATCTGAAATGAAAGACGCATGATTGTTCATCTCCCTCTGTGAATGTACAGAATAAAAAAACCTTGCAGCTTTCCAGAATTTATTTTATTTATTTATTTATTTATTTGAGGAACGCAATCAATGTTTTCCTGAAGCTCTAATGTACTAAAACTACCCTTGGCCCCTTTAAGAAACACGGTCACTGAAATGGATAGCTTGTGTTATGATTTGTGAAACAAAAAGAGGTAAGATAGCTACTTTGTTGTTCGTCCAAGGTTTTATTGTGGTCTTCACACACACGTAACCTGATGCTTAGAGCTTCTGCACCACCTCCATGACCACTTGTTGTCCTTTTAAAAGTAGCATGTACCCAGGACTGTGTGGAAAAACAGAAATGAGTCCAAACACACTGTAAGGTTGTGTGAAATGCAGCCAGTTTATTGCATTGATCACATTTACAATAAACTCTGTCTGTATCAGCTGCTTGTGCTTCAGGTGCATGGCTGGCAGGATTATCAGTGCATGGCATGGCACAACAATGCTTTGTTTTGACCTTATTGAGAGGGAGCAGGGAATTGTTTTCCACAAGTCTTAAAGAGCTAATCCCATCAGAGGGGACTGCTTAGTGTGCAGGGCTAACTCAGTCATGTCTGAGGTAGTGCTGCCAGAGCAAGCAGCAGACAGGAATGTGTTTGTCTGGCTAACGTGGCTTTATTCACCCTGAGTGGAAAAGCAAAGGAGGAAAACTCCTCCTAGCCAACTAGACTTAATTCCTCTTTCTGAGCCAATGTAAAGAGCAGGTTTTTCTGATTGTGTAGTAGCCCTGTGTGAAAAGCAGAAGATGGCTTTTGATTAAGATTCAGCATCAGCTTGTGTAGATGCAATGGCAGACTTTCATTATTGCAGATGAATTCCTTTAATCTCTCTGAGGAGAGTTTCTCACTTCACTGGTTGTCTATTGGCATGGTTAGGCACATGTGCACCTTGGGGAATGGACTCATTCAGTGCTGGGGTCTTGTGGCAGAGGATTTTCCCCAGTCCAGTGAGTCACTACGGCGCCACAAACTCCTGTTGAAGGATTTAAAATGGGTCTTTTTCCCACAGAGATCAGATCTTTAGTTGAAATAAATTTCTGTTTGTCTGGACTCGATAATGGAAAGTGTGGGTGAAAGGTGAGGTTTTATTGAAATGAAAATGTTTTTTTGTTTTTTTTTTAATAACTCTGACAATATTGTTCCCTCTTATTCAGCTATAACGTGAATCAGGTAGTAACAAAAAGGAATCTCTAATAAATATCTTTTTATAAATGTTTTAGGAATTTCAACTCAGCTTATGGATGGTTAAATCTTTTTTTTTTTCAAATGAACTTTCAACAAATGTTAATGGCACTGAAAGACAAATCTCTGCTTGCTTGCCTGTTAGGATATTTTACACACATGTATAAAAACCTTGTAACTATATAAACACACACACAGCCCAACATTGAGAGGAATTTTAGAGAATGTGCTAGATTTGATGTAGATTCTTCACAGTAATCAGCGAACATTTGATGTGTTTACTGGAGGGCTTTTGCTGTGAAGCTGCTGTAGAAAGTGTTGACTCTGAAATACAGTGATAAAAAAAAACCAAACCAAACATCTGCTTTCATGCAGCTGTCATCTGCTGCATCCTCTCCAGCCAAGTGTAGTCGCTGTGGTTCACTGCACTCCACTGTTTCAGTCAAGTTTTGGTCATAAAAAAATATCTGAGCAGGCTTGAGTCAGGCATTAGATCTTTACTCTTTTTAGGTATTAGACAATTTTTTAGACTTTTAGAATTTTTTGTCCATGTGTGTTGTGTCTTTAGTTTCCTGATTGGAATTGATTAGGGGACCAGTAAAGAACCAGATCAATAGGGAGAATTGAAAATGCCATTTACATCAATAACATCAGTTCCCAACCCCAATTATATGTCTGGAATAGACTTCAAAATATTAAACTTAAAAAACAACTAATAGTGAATTTTAGGAGTATTGTTTCCATAGACTGTATAAGAAAGATGGACAGAGCCTTTGGTGGTAAAAAATAAAGCCTACGCGGAATTTTCATAAAACTGCAGTTCCCCCTTCATCCACTAGGGGCCGGCTCCAAAACAGAGTAAATCCCCATAGACTCCCATGTTAAAAAGACCAACTTCACAGTAGAAATAAACATGTTTACAGCCTGGTACAAAAATCCATTTTAGGTTTATAGGTCAGGTTTACCTTCATGACAACTGTGGGGGGGGGGTGAATATTTTTCTAACTCACCCATTTAAAAGTAATTTAATCTCAAAGTTCGACATATTTAGGGGCGTGTCCTTTTGATTGACAGGTACCCAACCTCACTCTTCAAGTCAGAAGAACGTAGAACAACCGCGGTTTTTAGCCGGTTAATAACGTGACTTAGCTTTAGCCCGCTTACCACCATTAGCTGGTTAGCTCCTGTTATCTCTGGCTTAGCTCTGTTAGCTCTTAGCTTCAGAAACTCTGTGTTCGCTCGATGTCAATCATCCACCATGACGCTCACAGCCCCCCTCTCACCTCCACCTCTTTGCACATATTTGTATTTTCACATCAATCTCTATATACAATCTATGATTGTTTCTTTCACCGGGAGTGCTGCCATCTGCTGATCTGCTGACGATCACATGAACACAACAGCATCAAAACGCTATAGGATCTAAATGACAAAGAGAATTTATCCATGAAGAAGATGGTCACAAGGTGCGTTTCCATTACACCTAGAATCGGGCAAAAACTAAATATTACAATAAAAAATTGCTAATGGAAACGCCTAAATTTTGAAAAAGTCTCAAATATTGCTAAAAAGTTTTTACGCTATCATGAGGTGGTTTTTCAGATGTTTCGATATAAAAATATATCACAAAAGTGTAATGGAAACACTTTTTTCGCTTTTATGTGTCCCGGTACTTGATGTGGCGGCGTCATGACCAGTTCATTTCCGGTAAAGATGGTGTGGTGTGGAACAAACAACAAGAAATTTCAGAGTTTTTGAAAAGAAAATGTAGGAAAAAAGCTTTGAAAATCCGTAGCATATTCTCCGCAGCAAGTAGAAAACACCAACATAATGCCTTCTTTGCATAAACTGCAATTTTCGTAAAATGTCACGAGAGTAACGACATTTTACAAGACCTGAGGCTAATGCATTAAACACTGTTCAATAGAAACACCCGCAAATCGCAATTGTTGTCGAAACTTACAAATATTGCTTTTATTTAGCAAAAAAATGTATTGGAAACACAGCTACAGTCATTCTGTCTTGAATGCCGTGTCCCATTTCTGAAACATGACGGGGGAAGATAGTGGATAGTGAGGATGATTGGAAATTTGCAGATCTTACAATTTCTGCAGCGATACGATTTCAGTAATGGACCTATCAACCAATGTGAGATGATCTTATATGCTGATTTAACATAATTCCAATTCTATCAAATGACAAAAAAAAAAAAACAACAACTAAGATTTAAAAATATAATTTTTGAGCTCGGTTCAGTTCAGCTTTTTATGTATGGTGCCAATTCAAGACAGAGCCATCTTAGGTACTTTTAAAGATATAGTCCAGTCAGAATCCAGTTAAAACAAATACATTATATGTTCCACATTAATCCAGTGTAAAATAAATAAATGCTTAGCTATGGAAACCAGTGGAGTGCATTGAAATTTCTCTTTATTTCAGCTTCCCATCCTGAGCATGCACAGAGCGGACATTTAAATGAAGAATAACCTTTTATTTGACTAGACTGTGCCACATTCTCTATATGGAGCTTTAAAAGGTTACATAATGTATAAGAAAACTGAAAGGATACATTTCTATTTGTAGACATAAATGATAAAACGTAAACTTTACTCCTATTTGGAGTCTCACATAATTTACTTTGGGTGTATTTTCCGTGTTATCATAAGTTCCCAGACTTCATCATAGTTGCTCACAGCTTTTCTCTATATCCACAATTTCCTTATTAAATTAAAATAAACAAATAACAATTTATCATGTTCTTTTTTAAGTGAATCTTACAAATTACTACTGTATCTTGACATTTGATTGACATTTTCAAAACGGGCAGACGATGATGGGTTTCTGATCGTTGAAGCAGCGCATCGTTGTAGACGGAGTTATTGATACACCTCCAGTGGTAGAGTCAAACAGTTGTTAAAAGGGAACCCTATAACTTCCCAGAGTTGAATTTTTATTCAAGTTATAAAACAGATTATTCTCTCTAAGAAGACGGTGATGACTTAACAAGATTTCACAGTGCTTTAGAAAAGACATATCTGTGGATCAGTTGCATCACTTCTTGTGCCTTGCTGTCTCTCTCTTCCTAATTTCTTCCCATTGCTCATCATTCCCGCCATCTTTTCTCAGGCTCTGCATTTCCTCTCAGTCTTTCAGTTTTTTCATATTTCCTCCCTGGATTGGCTCTACGCTGGGATCCACACAGTATTTTAGAGAAGGGGTGGGTAAATCAGTATGGCAGACAGGATGAGTAGCTCAGAGCAGACCTACCTATGAGCGTGTCTGCCTTCCTCCCTGGGCTCTCATTAAGTCTATGTCTGAAGACGTGCATTTTCTGAAGCTGCAGAGAAGCGAGTGTGCACTCAGAGGTTAAAAGGCCCCCAACAGAGACATAATTTTCCCATCCTGGGATGACGGGAAAAGGTAACTTCATCAGCCGGTTCCCCCTGCTCAGATTTACTTGATTATACTAAGCAAGTCTCAGTGGTGCAGAGAGCGAACGTCACATGTTGATTTAAAAAGCTTTGCACATTGTTTTTTAATGCGTAGAAGTCATGGCATCTGTGTGTGTTTGCTCTGCACATTGGCAGATGTGGGTGTGCGCAGTGAGGGCAGGGAGTGTGGGAGGGTCAGTAGATACACCTGAGGCGTTTGCTTGCTCTGTAATTTGCAGTGTCGCTGATCTTCAGGTAATGAGCAGGTTCCAGTGTAAAAACCTCCTCTCTATAATTTGGTTGATAAAGTTCACACTTACAGTATGACACACACGTCTGGAAATGTACACGTAGCAACTTTCCTTTAAAGTTGCAGATGCTCTGCCGCTTACCTGTCCTACCTCTATACTTCACGCTTTTTTTGTTTTATCTTGACATTCCTGTTTTGCTTTTACAAAGCATATCGGCAGTTTGTTTTCTACTTTCCACTGTAGCGTCACAATCTGTCAACGTGTCTTTCAACCACAACATGGCCAAACGGTTGCAGGCATGCATTATCACACACTTCTTTCTCAGACAGAGAACATCAACTGACACACAGCAACTCTTTGACTTTCTACATTGGGTGGTAATTAGTGAAGTCAACCCTTTGAACCCTGCGCCTGCTTTTTCGGCCTCTGCTCAAACACTGACAATGAAAAGGGTATTTCTATAATAATGAGGTCTATTTCAGGTGTGTACTCGAGGGACACTTTCCTGGAGGTTTTCGATGTTTCCCTGCGTCAACACACCTGATTCAGATGAATGAGTGATTGTCAGGACTGTGGCCTTTACAAAGCGGAGTTTGACATCTGTGGTCTAAGGGAACTCATGTGGGAATATCAGTTTCTCTTTTTCTGGTGAAGCATAAATGAAAGGTTTCACAACCCCCTTTTTCCGGATCGCATTGAAATGACGCAGCTCTGTGTCCTGAACTCTAATTACAATAAATCTCTTCAAAGACCGACTTTGATAAAGCGAAGCAGAACAAATTTAGAGAGGTTTTGACACAGACAGTTCCGGCCTCGTCTCCTAATGGACATTTTGACACCGTTTGGCGCCATCTGTTCTCTACATCATCCATCTGGGGAACCTCAAGTCTTAAAAAGACTTTTTTTTTAAAAGCACTTTCTACTCCTTAAGTTCATTTCGGGCAATAAAAAGACCTAATTTGAAACTATTTTCTTTCATTTTCTCAGTGTTTAATGGTCAGAAAACAGCTGAATTTTGTTTTCTCATGCATGATAGGTTAAAGCTTAAAACCCTCAGCATGATGCAGTGTGCCTCAGATTAAACCCTTTAAATCTCTTGAGGGAGTTGCCTTGAAGGCCACTTTCATGAATCGCCTCGCCTCTTATCCTGTAATACATCATAATAGCTTTTTGTCTTTCTCACCTGTTGAAGCCCAATAGTCTATCCTCTGTGTGAACGTGTGTGTGTGCACTGCAAATTCAGGATTCTTCTCAGTTACGCTGCTGTAATATAACATTCAGAAGGAAGGCTTTACTGCCAGTCCAGACTAAAAAGTATTCTTAAGCCTTCTGTCGAGCTCCCATTGAGGCTTTTTTTTTTCTGACCTACAAATGCTTCAGAAAACACACATGCACACAGGCACACACATACTCACATGCCCAGGCTTGTCAGCTCCCCAGTTATGTATCCTGGCCAAGGTGAATTGTGTGTGTGTGTGTGTGGGGGGGGGGACTGGGGTGGCAGAAATGCAGACACATGGAGATGAGAGAGCGGAACCAGGGATACATCTCCCATGTCTTGCCAGCAGCTGCACTGTTGTTGTCAGTCTTAAACTGACAGGCCCGTTTCAGTGGGATTCTGCCGAGCTGCTGCTTTGATGTAATGTTTTCAGGAAATGGGGGGGGGCTGGATGGATGGCGCGTACTGAGCTGACTTCAAACTCCAGTCGAAGCTGGACGAGCATTTTACTTTCGACCTTTCTGTCCACTTTCAACACTCAGTAAACAGAGCAGTAACAGATTTAGTTGCTGCCGGGTAATTGAACACATATGCGTATATACTGTGTGTTTAAGTGCAAATTATAATTAGATGAAAATTACAGCTTTTCGATTCCTCCAGTCATCCTCTAGACGCTGTGTGTGGCAGTGTTTACCGTAGAGTCATCTGGCAACAGCAAACCCAAACAAAGACAATTTCTCAGGTTGATCATTAGTGGTTTTAACAACAAAAAAACCTCCTCATAACTCACTGTATTATGTTATTATCTCAGCAGCCACAGAAGTCATGTTGTTGCCTCCGGCAACAGGATGTAGGGTGGGGAGCTTCCTGCATCAGGTCCTGTTTTTAGTGCCACCTTTCCAGAGTTGGGATCAGCTGCCTGTTTGGAGAAATGCTGCTCTCTTTACTTGACCTTTGATAAAATCAACGTAACGCATGTCCAATGGAAATTGAGTGAGGAACGGTCACATGATTAGGACTGGCTTTTTCTGCTGCTCGCAGATAGGACAGGGCAGGGAGGTTTGCTGCAGATTGCACAAATGGCCTTTTGGCTTGTCGGATTAGTCCTCTGCCTGGAAGACATATGTGATATAAGTGTTTTGTAACTTGTTAATATAATCCTGAGTTAGTCTGCATTCTGTTGTCCAGATGTAGAAAAGTCTTCATTATCTAATTTTTGTTCTACTTCTCTCAAACCACGGACACAAAGCACCTTTACTTTAATATATCTGTGCCAAAAATGTTTCTAAAGATAATTAGAATTTCTTTTAATTCTAACCAATTAAAGAAATGATAAATATATGTTTAATCAGTTATTTATTGAGAAAAATTATCAAATATTGTTATGAGAGAGAGCTAAAAAATATCTGGGTCTATGTCTGGGAATATCTGGGTCTTTTCAGGTATTGAGACCACTTTCCAGGTGTAAGCGGGCACCCTGCTTTATTTAAGGAATGAGCATCTATCATGGTCTGATCTGTGCAGCTTGTTTGCTGGTGTGTTATGTGACTCAGGCTGGAAAAAGTAATAAGACATCTCTT
This sequence comes from Telmatherina bonti, assembly GCF_933228915.1. Taxonomy (NCBI): domain Eukaryota; kingdom Metazoa; phylum Chordata; class Actinopteri; order Atheriniformes; family Telmatherinidae; genus Telmatherina; species Telmatherina bonti. The sequence continues at coordinate 24,340,132 of NC_136623.1, forward strand.
ACTTTGGAAACCATCAATTGAGTCCGAGAGACTATGTACAGACAGAGAAAATTCAGTATGACTTTTAATTTTGCCATTTGGAATGTTTCACCAATAAGATCGCTTCACTGACAACGAACTAACTGGAGAACCAACGATGAGTGCTGCCTGATACAAAACACAATCCTTGAGATAATTTTCTCAAATATTACAGCCTTGGATTGGGAAAATGTTACAGCTTGGAAAAGTAGATAGATGCACTTATTACAGACAGGTATGATGGAGGCTACAGTTTAAAAAGATCTCAGCCAAAAGACTGAAAAATTTGGAAGATTAAGACTGATTTAAAGGTTTAAATGTAAATTTTCACTTGTAAGAAAAGAAAAAGAAATCTTTTCAAAAGAGGAACAGGGAAGGAAACTGAATTTTTGATGGTGATAACAGCATCGTGCTTTGACCCCACTTTAATTTGGTCTTCCAGTGTTTGGACTTTCTGGCTGTTAGTTGGTGATTGATCAATAGGTTTTGCTACATACCAGGGAAATTGGGAGACTAATAATATGATGTCTGTCTAAACAGTATGAAAACATGCCAACAACTCTCAGCCTTCAAACTGTTCTGTCAAAAAACAGCTTAAAAACTAAACATTGTCGAACAATGCTTATTAATACTCATTGTCACAGCTCCCACAACTGCCTACCAAACATCACCACCAACCCATTCTTAAGCATGGATTGTGGAACCACAGCGTTACGGATGGTAAAGCTGGGTGACTTAATGATTTGACTTGATTGTGATTGAGAGACATGCAACCAAACACATTTCCTTACGTGTGCTGAGTTTATATATAGTTGCAATACAGTAAATCCCACTTTAAAATATGCTTCTAAAGTATTTCACTCCACACTTTAAACAGTTGAAAAAACCCACTCATCTCTTTCTCATTGCTTGAATAGGTTTTTATTTACGGGGAGGGAGATGGAAAGTGTGGAGTCTTAGCAACAGGTTTTAACAGATAAATACAACAGCTGAGGCTGATGCTAGATTTGTACCAAACAAACACAGGAAGCTGAAAGCCTCAGAAAGGCCAGTAATTAACTGACTACTGCAAAGCCATGAACACTTGCTGTATATACAAAATAACCAGAGGTTTATGTCAGCTCCCATTCCTGCATCACCAGCATGTTAAACAAGATGACCCCCCAGTAAGCTCTCAATAGCAATACTTTGAATCATAAAAAAAAAGAGAATACAATGTATTTTTTTGTTGTATTACATTTCCAGTTTTAATAATCCTTTCACAATAATCTAAAGTTTTCAACCTTTAATGGTGTGGCAACGCCTCCTTGCATACCTGTAATGGTCTAATGCAACCTCACTATTTTTTCAGTGTTTGAAATTCTTTGGTTGCAACACCAACAGCACAAGCTTAAGCACTACAAACAGATACACACTTGCATTCTTGCTTTTTCGATATCTCCTATTCAGACAGCGGGGTGCAATGAAAGCCGCCGCAGAGCAGTTTGTAGTTGAAGGAACAAGATTAGCATAAGTTAGTGTTTAAAATATGTTGGAGTGTTCTTTCAGTATCTGCTAAAGGTTTACCAGCTTCCTTCTTTAGTCTGTCTCGGAGCTCATTCAGTCCGTTTTCTCGCCTGCATGCTCAGCAGAAGTCAGCCGTACCTTGTGGAGGAGCGAGCGCAGCAGGGTTAGAGGAGGTGGTCATGCTATTATAACTTGTCAAGCTCTGGCTCTGTTTGTCATACTTTCTTCTCTCACCATTCACATCTCGATTTGCCTGATCCATTCATTTGACACTTTTCCAGTCCACCCCTCCCCTCCCCTCCTCTCCACACACATACACCCTGAGGCTATATGCTCACAGGGGGCTTCTGTTTACTCTGCCGCCTCTTTTTTGCACATTATTTTCAGATGTGCTATGGCATGTTCTTGGCAGCAGCAAGAATTTTGCATGTCTTTACTGCCCACGGCACAGAGTGCTAGAAGTTAAATACGTTTTATATTTCTCAGTGTAAGTGTGCCATGCTTCATACATGCCTTTTTTATTTATTTTTTTCTCCCTCCGAGTCCTGCAGCACTAGCCGCGATCAACGCCTTTCACGTGTGTTTAGTGCTGCTGGAGCTGAAAAAGAAGTACTTGGTTGCTACAATCTTCCATGTTTCACTCTGCCTGCACAGCTTTCCTTCCCCATCTTGCCTTATCCCCTCTAACTCACCCTTTATTGACTTTGACTTCCCTTGCATTTACAGCTTCTCTTGCTCCTCTATTTCCTTCAGCCTCAGCCTCTCCTCATATTTCCAGCCTCTGCTTTGTGGAGTATCATGTTGCCCTCAGTGAAACCCTCACATAAACACCAGCAGCAAGACTGGGCAGAGCCGACGTCGTCCCTCAGCACGACCGCAAAGCAGTGTGAGATTGACAGGCCGTGCAGCCAGATGTGTTCTGCTTCGCTGCTCTTTGTGTGCGTCTCAGCTTGTGTGTTTGTCATTTGCTGGATGGAGGGATGGCTGTAGAGCGAGAGGATGGGAGGGAGATAAATGAAAAACAGAGGCCAGGGGAACTGCCTTTGCTTTTGTTGAGTTTACATAATTGATGTTTCACTAAACGGAACTGTGTCTACTCAGGGTATCAGCTCTGATCACAATTGCAAATAATGGAAAATTTGCAAAATGCTTCACAAGTTAAACAAAGCCCCCCCTCCTCCCCCCTGATCTACACGGATCACATTTAAGGTTATGAGTAATTACATTGTCCAGCTCAGTTTTCCCTTCTTTTCTCTGTTAAACATATCTAAAGTGATTTCACTCCCATATTAGGACAAAAGACATAAATTCTGTATTTTGAGGACTTGTGCTTGAGTGTCCTTTTCATTTTTGCAGGTCTCACAGTAGTTTTTCATCCAGTGGCAGAAAGCCTCCAGAGAAACCTTTGAGATTAGCATCCCACCTCTGGGACCGTATAGCTTTGTGGGATCTGCTCCGTCAGCAATAGAAAGGATATTTATCAGACACAACACCATGCTAACCCACACACCATGGAAGCAAGTTTCATAACTTTATATGTGCTGCGGAAAGACAAACAATGAGTATGTGAAAGGCATAGGCGCACATGTGTTTGAAAATAATGAAAAGGAGAAAACAATCCTATGCTGTTTTTTTGATCTGTGCTATACAGACAAACCGTCAAGACTGTGGTGAATTTAGCAAGAGATCTTCATGCATAACGAAATGAATTTGAATGTGCTGTCTCTCTCCCACACTCACACACACAGTTGTACACAGATAAAAAAGAAAGCTGAAAAAGAACAAAAAAGAAAAATTAACCTTCCTCAAATGCAACCCTGAATACAACTGGAAAAAACTGTACACACCATCTTATGTATAAATAATAAATTGGATGCAAACGGTACTGGGACACTGTCTTGCTTCAGCTATTCAGAGGAAAAGGCTGCTAATCTCCATTCCCAATTCCCTTCCTTATTCTTATCACTTAGACTTGCACCGTCTGGGGCTAAAGGAGTAGTGGTTATCAAGCCATCCAAAAGTCTCTTATGACACAGTTGAGGGGCTAGATGATCACTACGCTTCAACCCCCAATAGAAAAGAAAGTCTGAAACCTCTTTACTGGCAAGTGATTGGGCAAATGAGGGGAATGATGAGTGGGACCTTGTAAATCTTTTAAGTTGCTGTGTGTAACAAAATCAAAGGTCAATGACAGATAAAAGTACTGTTACTAAATGCTGTGCTGCTATGGGTATCTAATCATATTACTAAAATAATCTTCATGTTTTTATTCTCTAAGAATGAGCCAGCTGCCAGATTTGGACCATCATTTCCCTATGGTCTCTCTGAATGGACAAACAAATCTGAGTTTTAACTGCTAGAAGTCCATTTGCATTGAGTAAATGACCCTAAAAGTACACAGAAGACAACACACGTACACACAATTTTGATGTAGTTCGCTGCAGTCCAGTCGTTGCGGGACCCGATGCCAGTGGATCCACTTGCAGATGAAGACATGTTAATGGCCAGAAGAGTTTTGCCATCATTCAGAGCTGTGCTTGGCATTTGAAGTTATTTCTGTGCCAACCTTTACTACTAGATGTCTAATTCTTGGACACTGTCATCTTGACTGCAAATTCTGCATTACCTAATCACACCATTAAAATGGGAAGAACGTCAAATGTTGACAGTACACATATTTCATATTTGTGCAGGACTTTGACATGTTTGTATGTGGCCCAGTTGCCATGGCTGCTCTCTGAGTGGCTGGTTTAGGAATCAGCACCTTTTTGCTATTTGACAAATGCACAATATCAAATTAAAAGTTTCGAATATGTCGTAACTGTGTGGCCATAAACTAAGATGTTAAAGATTTCATGTTTAACTCAAGCCTGAGTATATCTGCAGGCTATGTCACACTTTCTTTTAGATTTTAGTCAAACAGCCCCCAATGGAGTGATACGTGTTTCACACTATTACAAGCTACAACTGTACCTTTAGAAATCATACAAAATGGTAAAGACGAGATGAGATGAAATGTTTCCCAAACAGTTCTCTGGTTTAATCTAATGCACACAGTATGCACACACAGCAAATATTTGTCTTTATATTGCTTTGGCATTTGAATACAAATGTAATGTTGTGGTGCTGAATTAAAGCAGCAGGAATTCTGTTTGGTCAAGATATTATTGACAAAGATGAATGGCATTCTGTACTTCTTTTTTTATGCCTCTGCTGCATCTTGTACAAACACACACACACACACACACACACACACACACACACACACATACATGCACACACATCTGGTTTGCATTACATGGTGGGACTGTCCGGTCATACAACATATTATGTATTCAACCCTTAACCATCCCAACTGTTTGCTTCACCCTAACCTTAAGTTAACTTTAGCCCTGACCCTAAAACCAAGTCTTAGCCACAAACAATCACTTTAAATCACTCTTGCAGTCCCAAATTGACATAAATACCTATAAATTGGTAGAAGGAAACATTTAAGTCTCTCATCGTATAGGGAAAACAATGACACACAGACATGCATACACACAGGACTGAATTGTGGGGCTCTGTGGCATATGACTGTAATTCAGCCCTAGAGCTCCATAAGTCATATCCATAATGCTTCATAGAACTGCATCACAGTAGTTAACATTACTGAATCACTTTGATGAATAACTGCAGATGAAATGGCTTTAATGTGGTCCTGACTTATTGTTGGTGGTTTCTGATAACCCTCTGGGAAGCACTATACAGGCTGCAGTTCTACTTGTAATAAATTAATAATGTATCTGGAAGCAATTTAAGCATTTTGTCTTCATTAAGTGTAACTCATTTAAGTGTATGTTCATAAACTACAGAGGCACTTATCGTTAAATTGGTGTAATCTGAATTTATGGAGCAGGTATTTAAGAAACCAGTATATGTCTGTCCTTCAATGTAGAGCTGGAGCAGTTAGTCAAATGATAGAAAATGAAAAAAACTCATTATTTTTTAAAAATGCTTTTACGTCTCATTAATTGTTTATTTAAAATCTCATTTTCAAGTAAAAAAAAAAAAAAAAGCTTGGTGGTTTCAGGTTCTCAAATATGAGATAGAGCTATTTCATCTTGCTGTAGATGTACAGTTGATTATTTGGCATTTTAACTGTTTGCTGGTCATGTTGCAGATGTCACCATGGATACCAGCAAATTGCAGCGGTGATATTTAATCAATACAGAAAATAATTGCAGCACTACTTTGGTGATTGAGCCATTCAGAAGTTGGGCCATTTTGTTTTTTTTTTGTAGATGCAAACAGATAAAAATGTGGCTCAAACAGCCTGTTATGACAATTGATTTTCCATTTTGGAGAACATTGTCCAATCTTTAAAACATGTCATGTGTGAATGTTTGTTGGATTGTTTCGATGATTCTCCCAGCGCTCCGACTGTCACGTTGTTGCCTGTCAATTCCTCCCTGCTCATCGTTAGCCGGAGGGTATAAACAGGATTGTAAGATCAATATTTGAACCTTCTGTACCTCAAGTCTCATCTTTCATCCCTCCACTTATCAAGTATTATGATGGCTTGTTTTATGCGTGACGTCAATAAGGCATTTGGCAGGATCAGGCCGGGGCTTCCACAAGAGGGACCACTCTGCATTCATCTCTGGCTTATTAAACACACGTTTGCCTCTTTTCCACCTGCAAGGCTTGCGCTGTGATCCGCATCGCATTCCTCTCCAGTTGAGAGAACTGAGAACCGCGGCTCTGACAGCTTCCTGGTTATTCATAAAGGCGCAGCAGAGACTGACAGCTAATTTGTCCTGCTGAAGTTTTTGGCTGTAATTGTGCCTGGAGATATGATGACCCAGTTTGAGGCAATGAAGGCATAACTGACTCCATGCATAGTGTGAATCCATTTTATTGTAACCAAGAAAATATATGCAAATACAGATACATAAAAGATTCCATCATTTAGAGAGAATCTGGACCTCTTTTGACATGATAATGGTTTAATTTAGTATGCAAATATAAGTACAAAACTGTGGCCCCATTATTTATTTTTGTATAGTTCACTCGTCATTAACATTAGGTTGGCTGGAGCAGCAGCTCTCCCACAAATGAATCATTAATTAGTCTGTCCTTGACTGCAGTTTGCAGTGAAGTCAGAGATTCTTTACTCCTCCAGACACTTGATGGACAAAGTGGAAAAGCCTCTAAAAGATAAAGAGGCTTGTAAATACACTTTGCTACGCTTTAAATGTGTTTATTACACTTTATCTATTTATATTCCTCCATGCAGCTATGAGAATTTGAAAAGATGCAGTCCTGCCAAGAAGGCACTGTTCTTGATTCATTTTTCCTTAAAAGCTTTGAGGACTGGCAAAAAGATTGCAAGGCATTGTACAATATATAAATAAAAAATATCCAAGCAGTTAAATTTACTTTTGGCAGAGCTTTCTGGAGTGACTATTCATTAAATGTCAAATTGGCAAACTAGCGGTTAAATTATGTAAATTTTCTCTTAAGATGGACTGTCTGATTCTCCACGTTCACAGTAGAGTTGTGGGTATTTTTTGTTTTTTATAATAGTCCTGCACAATACTATGAAAGCATGCAATATGTGTTATTGTTGGAAATTATTTGTGATATACGAAGAAATACTTGAGTATGTGGATGTAATATAATCCATATGTGACCCTCATTAATACACCCGTCCTTGTACCAATCCATGCAATATTGCAGTTGTCTTTGCAATATAGATATTGCTCATGTGTGATAACAAAACATTTTCAAAAGATTGCACAGTCCTGATGCAAAAGCATTTGTAGATTCCTCTTGACTTGTTAAGATAATTTAATTAGGAAAGCTTAGAGACAAGGAAAGAGCAGACAAGCTCTTCAACGCTAATTGCCTTGGAATTGTCATTACTGTACCTCTGCATGCTTCTGATGGCTCAAGTCTCAGGTGAATTGCAGCAACAGTTGACAAAGATTATCTCCAGGGTACTAGTGCTGCTTTTAAGGCCTTGTTCCACCCAGTAGTTTTCTTCACTGCCCAACTGGGCTTTGAAATGATGGTAATCGTCTCTTATATAAGGGGTAGGAGGAAGAAGGTGGCAAAATACAAACCAATCAAGAGTGGAACGTGTCAAATGGGTGTACATAAATTTACATTTGTGGAGAATCCCTCTCTCCCTTTCAAAGACTTTTCACAGTGCACGACGACTGCCAAGTGCCTGTGTTTCTATAGAGCTGAAACTGCCACAGGCAAGATGGTTGCTGTTATTTATGTTCACAGACTTCACCCTTGATTGAAAAGGCACTCCATTCTTTGATTTACCACTGCGTATCAGTCAATCACTCACAAGTGTTTGTACAAGCTTCCCACAGACTCTTGGGCTTTTAACAACAGACGTCATATGATGCAGGAAGTCAAATAAGGAAAAGGTGGAGTTTAAAGCTGCTGCTCCATTTCTCAATCTGCCCTGAAGCTGATGGCTTTAGACTCTTTGTGGTAGGGGTGTAACAGCACTAAAAGTCAGAGCTCAGTTACAGCTCAGTACATTTTCATCATAGCACAGTCATGAAAATGAAATGTTGGATTTATTTATTTATTTTTGTGCAAATAACACATCCATTTAGTTTAAAATTTGCTCAACCAAAAAAAGCTGATGGCAGGTCTTACTCCCCACTTACTGACACTTTGTCAAGTGTTTGTTCTGGGGTGAAATAATGTATTTCCAACCGAACCTCAATCTTTTCCTAATCTCTAACCAGATTGTTTTGCTTAAATCTAACTCAGTAAAAACAATGTGAGAAGTAGTAGGGCTAAGACAATGTGCTTTTGTCTAGATTCGATTCGATTTAGATTTTTTGGGTGCCGATTTGATTTATATAAATAGGATTAAATAGATTCTTTCATATTGCTCATTTTTGTAGACTAAAAACAAAAAATAAGTACAAAATTTTTTTTTCTTGATTTCAATTAAGAAAAAGACAACACAGTAGCCAGATCATCATTCTGCCGCTATAATGCCCAAGAAGACAAGTCAAAAGATCTATTAAAACAATAAAAATGACAAAAATTTTACAATAGATTACTTGTAATTTTATATATATATATATATATATATATATATATATATATATATATATATATATATATATATATATATATATATATATATAATGTGTATATATATATATATATATATATATATATATATATATATATATATATATATATATATATATATATATATAATGTGTATATATATATATATATATATATATATATATATATATGTGTATATATATATATATATATATATATATATATATATATATATATATATATAATGTGTATATATATATATATATATATATATATATATATATATATATAATGTGTATATATATATATATATAATGTGTGTATATATATATATATATATATATATATATATATATATATATATATATATATAATGTGTGTGTATATATATATATATATATATATATATATATATATAATGTGTATATATATATATATATATATATATATATAATGTGTGTGTATATATATATATATATATATATATATATATATAATGTGTATATATATATATATATATATATATATAATGTGTGTATATATATATATAAATATATATATATATATATATAATGTGTGTATATATATATATATATATATATATATATATATATATATATGTAGATGTATATAAAAAGAAAAAATTAACAAAATCAATGATGTTTTTTATTTGTGAAGGAAAAAATCGCGATATTCGATTTTTTGATTTGATTTAGCACCCCTACTAGTATCTAGGATGGAACTCCATGACTCTTTCTATCAGTGGCTTCAAACTCCAGATGCAGACGCTGTTGGTTAATGAGAGTAGAGTTTGTGCATATTGGAGGGTTGTTTGGTGTCGGAGTTAAATAACGGAGAGGCCAGAGCATCACAGCAGTCACAGCAAAGCTTCAGAAACATTTGAATTGTTTGCAGAAATGTAAAATGGTCATTTTTACACTTTCCACAGGACTGACCTTCAACAGGAACGGTATCTGACTGGCTATTGTTCTGCCTCTCACAGTTAATAAACTTGAGTGCTGGCAACATTAAAATAAAAATAAAAGGAAACTCAGAAAACTGATTAACAGATTAGATCGTCTGTACTCCTGCAGCAAAAGGGTTTGGCCTGCACAGTGTCATGCAGCTTTGTAATATTTTAATAGTAACCTTAAATGCTTTGTCTTACGTGGCCACAGTGATGAATACCATGAAACTCTAGAGTTGTTTTCACACGTGAACACTGTCCAGTGTAATGCAGAAATCAGATTGTTGAAATCAGTGTGTTTTCATAGCTGGAAATATCACAATGTCCTCATTGTGTGACTGTTAGTACTGTATGTATTTTTACTTATCCAAAATAGAGTGGAGTGAATGGAAATCAGCATACAGGTCACCAGAGAGGACAAACTCTCTCCAGTACAGACACACATTCACGTGCATGCTGACAGGAAATGCAGCTGAAATTTTGCTGACATGTTCATACATTGTCCCACCCGCTGATGATCCAGAGATTAACTGGGGGGGCCTGGGTGGAAAATCGCTGCATAAAGTCCAGAGCGAGGGTTGCAGACATTTGCATTCTTGCAAGCCACAACTTTGGAACATCTCTAGAAAATGCCTACTTGTTTTTGCAAATATTTAGGGAGAGAAACTTGTGTTTTCTTTCTCTTTGTGTCAGCAGGCTTGCTGTGAAATGTAAAAATTTGGTCACCTCTCTGACTTGCTCACTCCACTTTTTAGCAAATGAGTGCCCAAACAAGTGAGTCTGACATCTTTCCCTTTGTGACCTCACAAAGTGAAATATATATAGTTTATAATCTATAAAAACACTGAGCAGGCGTTAGTGAACACTGCATCCCCTTTCAGATGGGCCGGAGTGGGCGTGGACAGGCACGATTAATGGACATTCAAAGGTTCAGAAACAGAAATGAGCCGTTCCCAGCAGAGATCAATAGAGCCACTTTGGCAATAGCTGAAATTAATGACAAAGGCAGAATTTGTGGTAATAAAAGCAATGTGTTCGGATCTCCGACACAATATTAAAAATTTGAAACAAATCTACAATATGGGACCTTTTATGATGCTCTGCTTGTTACTCACATGTTTAAATATAGTTTCATATTTACATTCATTTTGAGTGTGACTGGTTAACCCAGAGTATAATGTACATTAGGGCTGTGACGATATGCTTTTGTCCCGATTCGATTCGATTCCGATTTTTTTTGGGTGCCAATTCGAATTAAATTGCAATTCTCACAATTCCCCAATATTGCTGTTTTTTGGAGATTAAAAACAAAAAAATGTATAAAACGTTTTTTTTTGCTTGTCATTTTTCTTGATTTCAATGAGGAAAAAACAACACAACAGCCAGATCATCATTTTGCTGCTATAATGCCCAAGAACACAAGTAAAAAGTTCAATAAAAACAGTAAAAATGACAAAAATTTTATTGTGCATTAATTTTATTTATTTAAAAAAAAAAAAAAATTTAACAAAAAAAAAAAATCGATTTTAAAATTGTGAAGAAAAAAAACCCCGATTTCCGATTTTTCGATTAAATTTCTCCACCCCTAATGTACATACTGGACTGGTTCAAGACAAATACACATACCTTTTAGACTCCTGGTGCTGGGAGACCAATAAGACGAGCATTACTTGTGTGGTCAGGAAAAGGAGAAATCTGATATCTGGTTGATAATGTGTGACATTTCTCTGCTGCATCATCCTCATTTTCTAAAGCATTCATGTAGTGTGATTTTCTCTCATAAAAATCATTGCTTCAAGTACATTTTTCCCTTTCTTTTCTGTTTGCAGACAGTCGTGAGGACCTTGCATCAGCAAAAGCTAACTGAAACAGTTTGGTCATTGCTTCAGATCTGTAAACAGTTATGATGCAGTATTTAATAACATCTTCATATTTTGGCTTTGATGAGGACACTAGCAGTTTTAAGATTCTGTAAATTAATTAGATGATCTAGTGAAGTATGTCATGGTGTTTAACGGCTTAATAAATGCCTTCATTTGCATTTCTCTTTAAAGACCTGAATTAGAGATTTGAGTGTCATAAATACATCTCTGAATGCCAGATGAAAAGCTGACCTCAATGTGGCCTCTTTTGCAAAATATTGGACTGTTTTGTGCTGGATTTTCAAAGCATCAAGCTTTTCTCTTCTTCGCGTTGCTCCCACGCTCTGGGAGCTCTCAGACAAGCCTGTGCTCGCCCAAAACTGACAAACATCCGCTCTGTAGAAACCTGGTTAGGACCGGTTATATGCAAGGACACATTTTCTCCACATTTGATTCTAGAAATGGGTGATCTGTTTAATCAGTGTTATGAAACAAAGCCTGACATTTTTATTATTTATTTTTTTTATGTTTGAAAGAGTCAGTTTATTGTTAATGCAAAGTGAAGTTTTGGACAACCAGTTTATTGGACAAAGTTAAGACTTGGGTGTTTTTTGCAGGGTTGATTGATATCGATTTTTACTCCTGGCTGAAACATCAAACAGGCAAAATGAATGTAATCCTCCAGTAGAAAAAGATTCAAAGCAGTGACCGAGCTGATTACCCTTGTATTCACCTTGCCATGTGATAGCTGTGTTACAGGGAAGCCAGAGGAGCGAAACCTCGTCGTCTCTGTCGAAAGACAGAAACTTTTTTATTCAGATTAGACGCAATGTATTTTTAACCATGCAAGCTCTGGAGGATGGTAAACTGTTTGTTTTGGAGCTTTGACAGTTTGTTTGCATATGTAAATATTACAGAGAAAACAGGAAAGAAGGGACTGAGGGAAGGCAGCTGGAGATAACTACTCATTTGCAATCAGGTCTTGAGATTACATGATACTTGCATATAATATGGTGGTACTCAGGAGTTATAAATTATGGACTTTAAATAATCCCTTTTAATTTTTTTTTTTTTTTTACATTGTTTTCATTCTAATTCCAGTCTATTTATGTTATTACAAGTGATGTAAAAGCCATGCTGTGCGCTTTCCATTAGCCACATGTGTTTACATTACATCACATATTAAAAACAAGGCTCAGTGTTTTTATTCTCATGACCTTTGGGGAAATCAGAGTATGAAGCTGAATTTGTTATTCTGTCCACATGAAGCCGTTCAGGCGTAACCACAATGGGTGCATTCTGGTTATTGAGACCATGATTTCAACAGAACTCGGACGTGGAGGCTACAGAGAAACCATGTGCTGCTTATGGGGTCTCCTGCAAGAAGGAGGTGATTTTTCAACGAGGGAGGGTGGTCCAACAGGATACTGGTGGAGGTTTTAGATAGCAAACAAATTAAGGAGTAGCATAATTCTTTTCATTACCACACAGCTGGTAATACGCTCTGCTGTGTTATAAAGTAAATTCACAATATGAGGACACGTTTGCATATGAATGTGCCAAATCTGTTGATTGGCAGGATGCTTTGGCACCATACGGCTTAAATAGGCTTCGGCTGCCTGCATATAAACTTTAAATATGTAAAACCGTGTGTCAGTGCTACTTATCAAGCTTTTTATTATCATTTATCATTTTATCTGCTTTAGAACAATGACCAGCACACTACATAGGAAGCCTTGACAGAACGAAATATCTGCAATGTGTTATCTGCTGTATTCACAACACCGGAAGCCCGCAGACCCTGGCCGTTGCTCCCACAAGAAAAGTCAGCAGACAACAGCCGATCCGTTCCCAGATTGGAGAGTAAATCAAAGAATGGAAATACTGTTACTGAGGAGACTATAATTAGAGAATGATATGACCTTGTCATGTGTGACATATCCATTTAGAGACAGTGCTATAATTGGGTTTAATACGCTGCTGAACTATAAATCAAAACTTCCACCGGAGACACATATAGCAGGACAGCTGTTAGCTTCGTTTTAGAAAGTGGGAATTAGACAAAGTGAGAAACCTGGAGAGTGTGACAGAGACGTGGACGTGGCTTTGGGCATCCCATAGTTACTGAGGGTCAAGGACCCACTGACGGGCTATGTTATGTTGATTAACACACAACCTAATGTGGACCGATCCTGGCTTGCTGTAATCAATTTTATTCTGAGGTTATGCACACTCACCCTGCATATCCTCCCCTCACACCCATTTCTTCCCCTTTGTGTTCATGGTTTAAAATCAGCTTAATTTTGGAGGTGACCTGCTGCTCCTGAGATTAAGTTATGTATCATTCTCTTAATCCTTGCTGACAAGTGTGTGGTAGTGGTGAAGCCAACTTCTGCAGCATGTCATCCACTAACAGATGGCATAAATCATTCTCTTAAATGCTGCATTAAGTATTAATCATTCTCAGTGCTGTCACTGTCACACTGCTCGGTGGGCTGCAGGCATGCAAAGTGTGATTAATGAAGGTGGAGATACAAGGAGCCACTTTTGAGCCCCCGCCCCTTTTACTTCACGACCCGAATCGGCTGCAGCCGGACTGCTGCGGCATTTGCACTTCTGCAGTAATAACCTCTGGGAATCATGGGGGGTAATTCATGCTTTGGTGTGGAAAAGCCCAGCTGTTACAGCTAGGAGAGGTAAAGAAGTAAATGCATTGTTGTTAAAGATAGTTTGTTATACTCTTCTCTGTTAAGTCCTTTTGATTATCTTTTTTTTGTAACTGCTTTTGTTTAACGCAGAATATTCTTTAAAAACCATAAATTAGTCCCACTTCACAAAGTAATCTTCCTGTATTGTGTCTAAAAGCCCAATAGAAGTGTGTTATGGTGAGTTTCTCTGCAGACACTGAACTTTTTAGGCATCCATTGTATTTCTTCTGTGTTGCTGCTTTTGACACTTTTCAGCTGAAACTGTAGAATGTGTAGACTCCTGCTCTGAATGCAGCTGGGAGGGTTTTTGGAGTGGGGTGGGGCCTGCTGCCGCATGTGCTGCTCATTGACAAGAGCAAATTATACATGCATGTTTTTAAAGCAATCTCCAAAAATCTCCAATAACACTTTAAAAAGTTGTTAGATTAGTTACTAATCACGAGAGTGGAATAAAATCTCACAATAGAAGAAGCAAAGTTGCCTAAGATGGCAACACTGTGTTAGCCGAGCACTGATGTGCATCAGTAAGTGGTGTACCAGGAGATTGTCAAACGTTCTGACATGTTTGGAATAGCAACTGCAATTAAAGACATCAATATGTTCAGCCTTTTCCTTTTCTTAATACAATTCATTGTAAATATTGTATGTATGTATGTATATATATATATATATATATATATATATATATATATATATATATATATATATATATATAATCCTGAAGCTTTGGCTTCAGGATTAAACCTCTTGCCTCACACACGCTTTTGCCACCCTTGCCCCTCGGTGCCTTAGCTCCAACTTTCACTGCGAGTGCCCTAAATATGACATTGATGCGAAGTGAAAGACCACTGGCGTTCGTCCCCCTCTCTGTGTCTGGTCTCCAATCTCCTGCCTTTGCATTGCATTTGCTTTAGCTTCGGGCTTTAAGCCCTCTTCAGCCCCCTGGTCCCTCAGTTACCTCCCCCAGCGCCACTGCTGCTGCTGAGATGCTGGACTCTTGAGCTGTAGCTGATGTAGTTTGGCAAGCCGTGTGAAGCGAGATGCAGTGCATCATTATGTTGTCAGAAGGCAACGTGATGGAAATGTCTCAGTTCCTACACTTCATGATGGGATCCTTCCCCTTCTGTGTGTGGCTGTTACACAAAGGAGACACACTTTCAGTGGTCGCACCAGGAGATCCAGTCTAGTTGTAGTCTGAGTAGTTATCCTTTCTAATTGCTTGTTAGCAAGAATATAGGTGCTTTAGCTATCATATATATGTACTGATTTGCCATCCAGCTCCTATACAGCTTCACACGTCAGTGCAGTCACCTTATGGCACGGTTCCCCAGGACCGGTGTCCTGCAGGTGTTTGATGTTTCCCTCTTTCAACACACCTGGCTTTCATTAAATAGATCCAACAGCCAAAGAAGTTCTGCACAATGACTGATTTGTTTAAGTCAGGTGTGTTGGAACAGGGATACATGGAAAACTTGCAGGATTGTGGCCCTTGAGGACCAGAATTTGGCACTCCTGTCTTATGAATTATCTTCAAGCTTTCTGGATGTGATGAATTCAGGACGTGCTCCTGGAGGAAGTAGTCTTTCCTGATAAACCTTGCAAACCTGTTGGACTTCCTTCCTTTTGGCAATTCTGGCTTCAATAATTAGGACTTGATAATATTTATCTGTTTTCTTAAAGTTGTTTTTATCTTCAAACCTCAGCTGAGCTGAATTTCAGCACAATGATTGACCGTCTCCGGGTTATAAATGCATGTGTATTGTGCACGAGTCGTTGCATGCTACATCTCCAGACAACACACGTTATTCAAAACAATAAGGACTGGAGTATTGTTTTGCAGCCACAGGACACAATGCGTGCATGATTCTAGCTTTTATGAAAGTTGCACATTTTATCAACTCTTTTATTCAGAGTAAAAAAGCTTCTCAAAAACATTACAATAGAAATCCAATTTCAGCATAATTACATTTTATAATTAGGAGATGGATGTTTCTCTCCCAACATCTATCCTGAGCATAAGCTTGACAGATTTGTGCTGAGAGAATGTGAAGTGCACCAGCGGGGTTTCTTCAACTATTGGATGGTGGAAGCAGGATATAAGAGAAACAGAACCTCATAAAAAAAAGCCGTTAAGCGCCCCCCACCCCTCCACTTTAGTCTAATACCAGGTGTCCCCTGGTATATTCACCTTTAATCTCCTCAGCGAGAAGTCTCAAACTACTTGATCCCTGATTAAGAACCTTAACTTATCTTACCTTGGCTGTGTAATGAGGCTATAAAAGCCCCAGTGTGAGGAACGGTATGCAATAACTCCTCGGATTGTGCCGGTGCCTCTTTAAGCCTTAAAAATACTGTAAAACTCTGATCATTTACCTTCTAATTGTGCACAATTGCACCACCATGCTCGGAAGCAAATTGAAATATAAGACAGCTAAGGAATAGTGTTTCTGTTCTCCTAACAAGTCATTTCCCCTTTTAAGACCTTTTCAAAGACAAAGCTTGCACCTAATTGGAGGATATTATTACAGAAAAATGCAGCCACTTTTGAAGGGTGAAAGAAAAACCTGATGTAGACGCCTCTTGAAAAAGATTGGATTATTTTCTGACCTTTTCTGAATTGGTCTGGTCTTGGAAAGCAGCTTAAACCCCCCTCACAAAGTCCCACCATGAAAATGTATTAGATGTGAATTTATGTCCTGTGGAAAATTGTTCTTTTCTGAAATGGAGGTGTGGCAGCGGGAGTCGTGATTCACTACAATTAGGGAACAAAATGCATTTTTTTTGCTACAGCTGCAGCTGTATTAATATTTTCTTGGAACACTTGGTCTGTAACCTCATGAAGAGGGAAAAAAAAAATCTTTTTTTAATCGATTTAGTTGAAAAAGAAAATCAGCAAGCAGTTGGAAGGATCGGCTTTGGAAGATAAACATTAAACCAACGACTTTTCTGGGATTCGGCACTGCTACATATTAGATGGAAATGTAATTTCTCTTGATGTCTCTTGGCGTCGACGCTCAAAAGAGAATTGGGTCGTCTCAGATGAATTTAAGCAGCGAATTAAAAATAGATTCATCCAGATAAATTTGTAAGTAACAATGTATTTGGCATGCAAAGCTTAAGCTGGTGTTATCGTTGCATGTGCAGTGAAAACTTGCGTCGCAGACGATGAGAACGGAGCAATGATAAAACAGCCTGGCCTCAGCGTGGTGTCAGCTTGCTGTACAGATGTAGCCCTCGCAGTCTCAATTCTCAGCAAGTCTGAGCTCACAGCGGTTCTCCTGCTGCACACCTTTAACTCCCTCTGCAGGGATCCCACAACTGTGGCTGAATTTGTGAGGAGGAGATTGAAGTAGCCCGTAAGGTTTTCCATCAGTGAGTCTGACCAGCTGGAGCAGATTCCCATTTGAGATAGAGTGAGGTACAGATGTCTGAAGCCTCTGCATGCTCTTGTGTTAGCTTTGTTAATTCAGAATCTAACACTTGGATTTTTGACCCCGTATCCCATGAAAATCAGCCGTCGACGTGGAATACCTAAGAAATAACTGGTTTCATCACCGTGGCGCTTGTGCATAAACACACAGCCATGTTTTATTAGGGAAAGCTACTTTTGGAAATGACACAGAAAAGGTTACAGTGCAGTAAACACCTGCGAGTGCCATTCATTGAAGAGCAACACACAACACCGAGCAGTTCAGCCGTAACATTAAAGAAGAAAAAAAAGTTTGAGCAGAATTTAGACGTGCAGTCAGAGCTCGCATTACTATAAATGGCCTGGATTCTTTTGGCAAGCAGCCATATAAAACAAATCACCTCCCTGCTCAATGTCCTCCTGCACCGATGCTGCACGTGTGCCAGGAGAATGTCCCTGTTCTGCACATTTCTTCGACATTTTCCTGGACCTCTGTGCGCTGTCTTCAGCTGCACAGTTACAACGTCCTTTAGTGAAATGGAGTGTAAAGGGACCAGTGCTTTGCAGGGCCCGATGGGATTGTTCTCTGTGTTCTTAAGAGTGCTTTTAAGTTGAATTTGATGTTGTGTTGAAAGGTCTAACATATGAGCTTCTACTAACAGGCTCTTCCAATAACAGTAGTGACTTGAAAGTTTTGAAGTGCTGTTACAACATTTCAGTGCCTCCGGTGTACGTTTTAATAATGTTAAATAAGAGATGTGGCAGCAGCAGCATCAGATCATTTGATCTCCTTCTTGTGTTGCAGCTGCTATTGTCACTCAGTCAGCAGTAAAAACTCCAACTTTTATTTATAACAGTAAAACCGGAGCGTGAAAACACACATCTGCTGCGGCACACAAAGCAAAGCTGGTCGTTTGCACAACTGCCATTTTAGTGCAGAATTTACTGCAAGCCGTTTTCCCTTTAAAAACATCTGTGCTCTCATTGCAGCTCGCGCAGGGCACAGGGACTGAAAGCAGCTGAGGGGTTTTTGGAGTAGCTTTTTCTCAGCCAATTCTGAGCTCCTTTGGAAAATGGAAAGGACGGTTGATCAGCAGCGAGACTAAGCGGCGTCACTGAAAGGCCCTTATCTGGCTTTTCTTTTTTTTTTTTCTTTGTGTGTGACTCAGTGGAAAATTTACCTCGGGAAAGTGAAGCCACAGAGTTGCTTCCTGGAGGGAGCCTGAGCCTATTCTTCAACCCTCACCTCCCTCACAATGGGCCGATGGTTTAATTAGCTTTCTAACAGCAAGTCTTGGCAGCCTTCCCTCTCTCTGTTCCCCCCAGGCTTCTCACCTCAAACACTGTCCCCTGCTGGTTGGCTGAGGTCCAAGAGACGGCACCACTCCCTATGATCCATCACTACTTTTCTTTTCTGCAATTTTGGATTTCTGGTGGAAGCATGTTGGTTGAAGACAAACACTGCAGTTGCACTTTTGATGCAATAAGCACCTTGAAATTAACGGTGTGTGGCAAATTAAGGCTTTTTTTTCCCCCATTTAAAACGCTCTTGGTTTAGTAGTTTTCGCAGTGAATGGTTTGTATTTAAGAATGTTTTTCCCTTCTGTATGAAGTATATATCACTACACTGCAGGGGTACAATGGTCAAAGCAGTATTTCCCACCTAGAACATTTCTCTTTCTTCAAAGTGCTGTGATTGAAGCTCAGCTAATCACTTAAAACCAGGCGATTTGTTCCTGACATCATCTGGCATAACGAGGCTGAAACGTGGTTCTGTACTAGACTCATCTCCAGCTAACTCTTTGCCCCGTTCCTCTGCTCTCCTTTCTCTCGTCACACAGCGTCGACGGTAGATGCTCTGTCAGAATCTTGCTGATTGGGCCCCTAGAGACCGGGGGAAACACTCACACTCGCCTTTTTATTTTGTTTAAAAATACACTGTATGAAATCGGGGGGGGGGGGGGGGGGGGGGGGGGGGGGGGGGGGGAGATTACACCAGCATTACAGCTTTGGTGTAATGCTGCTTTTTTTGTCATCATGTATTTGGAATGCACAGAAAAGAAAAGATTGATGTGCTGCTGTGTGGCCAGAGGTGATTTCTTCCAAATACAACAATTTCTCCTCCAAGGATTAGTTGAACGAACAGTCTAGCATTGTTAGTGCTGCATTTTCATCAAGAGTGCCGGATCGAAATGCTAACTGATGGCTAGTTAGCTGGCTGGAAACTCAACCAATATTAGTTAAAAGCAACATTTAACGAAAGCAGTGACATTTAACAAACGCTCCATCCTTAATTTTGCTTGTCAGAATGGTAAAAGTATGGAGGAATTACAGGAAGGCAGGGGGTTTGTGTGCCGCGACAGTCAGGATGTAGTTTTATTTGGTGTCTCTTTGACCGTTTCTGCCTGGATTGAGTGTGAAAGCACATCCTTACGTGTGATTGCTGGATGTCTGTTCCCATTTCTTCACATGTCCATCTTTGTTTGAGTGACTGCCTGTCTGCCTTATGCTTGTGCAGCAGCAGCAGCTTACAGTGATTGAAGCAGTGCATCATAAATCACACATAAGAAAGAATGCTTACATACCAGTAGCTGACTCTCACATTCATATATCAGATCAGACTGTTCCCATGGTTCCTGCAGCGCTGAGATGGATGTAAAACAGCACCTAACTGGGCAGGTGGCAGCTGCACCAGGAAGCCGGCCCACAGCAGGCCAAAGGACCGTGTGCTCACAAGAGCTGCCCCAGTGCGACGAGATGATCAGGTGAATGTTGATTGCTGGCTGGGTTGGAGCCCAGAAAGCGGAGCAGGTGGAGGCCAGAAGGCGAGAAGGGCGCTGTTAACAGGTGAAACAGCGTCGTCGAGTTTGACTCCTAACTTCTTTCAGGCGTTTACAGAGCCAAGCCTGATGACATTGTTGTGGTTTAGATTGGCATTGTTGTTCAGAGATTTTCCCTTCGGACACTTAATTGAGTACACAGAGCCAGCTGGAGAATCTGGTTGTTGTTTTTTCAGAAAATTAAAGCAGAGTCCTCACTTATACTTTTTTTGCTGAAGATTTTAAGGCTTGGATCCAAAACCATTCCTCTGTTTGCTCATGTAAGGAGCAAATTTACATTCTTTCTATTTTGTCATATCGTTATCATTTGGCATCGTTATCGTGGCTGAAGAGGGAGATACATATCTGCAGATACTTTGTGTTTTGGGTTTGTTAGCAGAAAACTGTAAAATCCATTTTCATGGAGAGCGTAAACACAACATTTTGGCCTTAACAAATGTCCAAACCTTGTTAATGCACACTTTGTGCTCTGTTCAGAGATCAGCACAGAAGCCCATTATACATCTCTTCATTAGTGTTTGCTAGAATTTATTTACATGTGCCTGCTTGTTGCCATTAAGAATCACACCCAGCAGCGACTGTCACATTGTTTCAGGAGCCTACCTGAAGCTGGTATAAATGCAGTCTTGCTCTGGCACAGCTCACATACGACCCCACCCCCACATAAATATTTAACTGTTTTTTAAAAAGTAGATTTAAATAGCTTCACGCGTCCCCTTCTGCGCAACAATGTCATGGGTGGTGCACCCTGTGTTCGCTTATAATCCTTTAAAATGTCAGGCACGATAGGGAATGAGGCTCCTTCTCTGCATAGCTCTGGTACTCAATGTTATTTGAATAGTATTCAGCCAATAACAGCCTAACAATGTGACGTATAATTAATTAGCAGCATGTTTTAGACTCAGTCTACTGTTTGTCTATTGAGGATTCTGTTTGTAATTAGTAAAATGCATTCATACCAGTTGCTGCTCTATCATTCATCATATAGTGATCTTAGGTTTAAAACAGTTCAATCCGAATTCCAAGGTAAATACGTGATAAACACCTATATCCTTTTAAAAGCATTACACAATGATTTGTGGCAGGTCTCTACAGTTTTTACATAAAGTAAACTGATTAAACAGGTTTCCTGAATATGGCAACACCTGCTAAAACAAGCTGATTTAATCTTTTCTTGCTGACATGTTTATCTTGACGTCATCTTTTCGCATACACGAGAGCTCACATGTGGGTCAAACAGAAGTCCATTCATTGTGTTTTAAGTACCTTGATTCTGCCGCAGACTATGAGCGCCAGACAGTTGGATAAACATGGTAACAAATAGGCTAACAAACCACCAGTCGGACATTTAGACTAATCAAAACTGCCCATACTGACATGCCTGTATTGTACATGTGTGTCCATGCAGATTCAGAGCAAAATGACCTTCAAAGAATTTGTAAACTTTTCTGGTTGTTCGATCAGCTGCATTTGATGATGGCTGCATTGAAAAAAATAGTGGAGGCATATTTCTGAGATTCCTTCAAGTAGGTTTGATTTTCACCCAAAATCCGAGCCTGAAGCGAGCATGAATGGCCAGGTTTTGTTGACACGTCGTGTGTTGTGTTTACATTAGTGGGGAACTCTGCTCCTCGAGACCTGCAATCCTGCAAGTTTTAGATATTTCCCTGCTCCAACACACATGATACAAATCAAATTGATCCAACAGCCAATCAAATTCTAAATAAGGGCTCATTAATTACAATCAGCAAAACAAACAGATCAAATTTCAATCTCAAGCTAGCAGGACAAGGGCCGCGTTTCCCACTGCTAGTTAACATGTCACCGTGGCAAACTGCAAATTTGCAGTTTGACAACAACTTTCACTTGAAAAAAAAAAAGAAAACCATGTTTTTTTTAAAAATAAAGTTTATTAATATGTTTTTACTGTTTTTTTTATTTAGTTTTTTTTTTTTGAGTATAAACCCAGTTGACAAAACGTGCACCCTACTGGAGCCTTGCACACTTGTAAGCACATATTACTGTTAAACATTTGCGGTGGTAAAGCAGATAAGTTTATGCGATGATTTCTGATGGTACAGGTGATTTAAGATTTCAGCCTTAACTCACCCTCACTTTCCTGATTACCAACATGGCTACTGTCTCAAAAGCTACCAAATAGAAGCATATAGAATTAGTTCATGCAATCTGATCCTTTAAGAATGAATAGTATTAACCAGTCAACCATTTTATTACAATAAAACCTTTTATTTATTAATTCATTTGAACTTTTTACTGCCCCATAATTTTAAACTTCTGACATGATGAAAGCTGGAATTAGCACAAACACTATTTTACCGTCATTTCTTTGGAAACATACTTCTAGACAAGTGGATTACAAGAAAATGCAGCTTTAATACAGTTTTCAATGCCCGTTTTTGTGAATTACATGGAAAACTGGTTTTAACAGAGGACCGCCTGTGATGACCTTTGTGCTCCATTAGTGTTTGGAGCTATTTTAGATCGTCTCACTGCTGAGCAAACTCTTGAAGTTAAAACTTTTTTGAAGCCTTTTCTTCTCTGCCAATAAATCATTGACTCAGGAGCTACAAGCTACAAATTCAGCTCACCAAACATCACAAACGGATATATTTTGCAGACTGGGGAAGCTCAGGTATGTGCTGATCTTTTTAAGACCGAGTGTTCATCTTTTTTTCCCAGAGTTTAGAAAAGCTTTGCTTTTGCTTTCGTTTTGAAGCACATTAAACCCTCTAACTTTGATTTCCATGGCGTTTTGGAAGTTGCAGGGAAAGGTCTTGGCTTTAACAAAACATTTGAGCATGTTTAACATCTTGAGCCGATTAGGATTTTGCTATTTACGAAGGCTGAAATTATCAGTGCTTTGTCTCCTTCTCATTAATGTCAAAGGCGCGAAGAAAAGAAAGAGAGAGGAGCAGGGGCGTCTTATGCTAAACGTACCCAAGAACAATGGATGTTGATGGAGAAACAGAGACAAAAAGAAAGGCAAAGTGAACTGAAATCCTCCCGCTTCCCTCCCTTTGTGTGATGGTTGTGTATGTGGGTTAGTGGAATTGAAAGGCTGCAGGTTGTGCAGACAGCAATTGGCTGCCTTTATGTGAGTGGAATTGACAGGCAGCAGAGCGGTGAAGCTGCTACGGGGTGTGTGGTTTAGCTGAGTTGATAGACGCCAGTTTTTTTCCTTCCAGCGAGTTGCGACTCTTCAGGCAGTTTGCAGAATACTCAGCTGGTCAGGAGCTGAATGCAGCTGGTTGAAGTGTCCGTAAGTTTAAATTTGGAAAGAAGATTTCTAATTTTTTTTTTGGGTCAGTAGTTTTAAATGATGTAATTGTGACCTTTAAATGAACCTGAGTTGGACTTTGCTTACAGAGAACACCTGCAACCATTTGATAAAAAGCCCACACAAAAGCCTGTGTTTGAACCAGGAAGTGTTCATAGCTGCTTGGCGAGGGGATTCATCTGATATTTACTTCAGTTGAACCCTCAGCATACAAAACGTAATAATGACGGTAACAATGAGAATCATAGCAATTAATTAGAATATGATCATTACATTTATGTCATGGACTATAATATAAGCATCATTTCATTCACAAATGAGGTAAATCATTATGAGCTGTAGTTGGTTGTTTTAACCACAGGACATCTGGAAGATCAGGCTTAGGACTGTTGAACTATTTGAATGTCAGTACGTAGAATATAACATAGCTTTACATTTACAGCCATTTCTTCGTACGCCGCACAGCTTCGTGATGTCAGTCATTGTTTTGTCAATTGCTGCTTAAAAGCTTCTAGTTGAGCATTTAGTCGTCGATACATTTTCTTTTGAGGGCCTAAATGAATCATATTTAGAGGAGAGAGTGGAGCTGGAGAGCGATACTTGAAACCTGATTGGATAAAAACATGCATTTTCTCAGACCAAATTATTAACTGTTCTTCATTTTAGAGGTTGGTGCTTTTTGTGTGGAGAGTGTGGTGGAGAGATGTTTTAAGCCACTGATGTTGCATTTTTATATACTGGCTTCTTTTCCTACACTGGATAAATACTTCCAACTGTTTGGTACTGGGCAACATTGCGAAGTGTGAACAACATTGCGTATTATGGTATTTAAAAAAATTACACCAATTTCATGCTAATGGACAGTAATTTTTCCATGCCTAAATGAGTGTTAACCACATTTTCCACTGACTGAAAGGGTTATTACTTCAGTAGATTATCTTAGAAAAGCTTATTACACTGTCATGAGACTTTCATCATTCAAAAAACCAAAGACAAACTAAACTTATTACACAGTGTCTTGATTATGGCGCTAAATCAGCTTTTTCCTACATGACTCTGTATAACCATCTTTGGCTACATGGTATGTCTTGTTTTGTTGTAGGCGGTGTCTCAATGAAATGCTTCTTATATGACTTCTGACTCAAGTCACCTTCAGCATTTTCAGTTTTACCTGAGGATGTGGTCGTTGCCATTAGTTTCATACTTTCTAGGTTTTTGCCACTGAAGTGATGCAGAGAGTTTCTCATTTGCAGCGGCGGTAAATAGTAGTTTGGTCCACTATGTCATCATGTGCAGCTTTAACTTGTGTTACCACTTCACTTTCTGAACTTTAACACTTATGATTCCCAATAATACAGATGCTCCGCTGTGTGTATGTTGAGCGGTGCAGCGTTTTGAATGTTCAAACTGCTGCTGCAGTATCAGAAAAAAATCATATCATGAAAAAGAAACTAGACCAGTTTTCAGTTTGAAAACATTTTGAGGACAGCTAATCTTTAAACTACTACTGTCATGCTTAAATATGGGTAGCGTTGTTCCTTTCCCTTTTTGTGTTTAAAGTTTCTACAGTCGACTGGTTAAAGGGATCTTTTCTAAAGTTGTGTTGAATCATTTAGTGTCTGACGGGAGTGTCTCAGTCCGTTTACTCCTCATCATCGCTGGTTTACGCATTCATATTAAAGTAGCTTCATATCCTTAGACCACTTTGACTCACATTAATGGTCTAATGAGAAAGAAAATGGCTCATATGTCAGTCAAATCAAACTGATCTGATCTTACTCAATCAGAAGGCATTTTTCATTACTTCAAGGGGAGGGGGGTTGAATCATATTTGATCATTAAAATGATATTAGATTCTGTGAATGGATCAAATCATTTGGAAAGCCAAAGAAATTTTTTCAAGACACAGACCCGATTCTGCTCTCATTTGAGAAACTAAACAGCACGAATTTTCAGTTATTTCTCACATTTGTCTTTTGACACTCTGACAGTCTAATTAAAACCACCAGCATATGATTTAATTGCAAGTTTTAAGTCCTGCGACACTCAGAATTTCAGAAGAACGTGCCTGTCTTAGTCCCTCACTGGCTGAAAGACATGCATTTCACAATCCTTTTCTATGTTAAAGATCTCCTTAATTACATCCACAAACTTTCCCACATTAGACCCTTCACCAAGTGGATATGTGTTTTCGTTTCTAAATTCAAAGGAGGCATTTTATGAAACTGGCGCCCGAAAAGCAAAACAGATGTGGAAGACTAGGCCACAAGAAATGAGAGAGTTTTTACTGCTAATTAAACTGATTTATTTCATGTGCCTCTATATTTGCTTTGCCGTCACAATCAGTCGTGTTCCACATTTTTTCTTCTGTGGAAATGGAAAGAGCTGCGGAGTGGAGATGATTATGCAGGTACCGAAAGAGCTGGTGAACCATTAACTCAAAATAGACCATTCTGAAAATAATAAGTATCTTAATTAAAACATCTCATCATGAAAACATCAATGTGAACTGAATTCTTTTTTTTTCCTGCTCCCCCCTACATTAAAAACCACAGAAACCAGGAAGTGGAATAATTGATCATTCCTTATTTTTCCTCAGAAGGAGAAACAAGACAACGAGCTCAGACTGCTTTTGTTGTGGTGTCCTTGTTCTTTTCTCTGTGTTGCCCTCAGAATGGCACAGAAAGGACTGATATGGGAAGAATTATGTTTCTGGTTTTATTTCTTTGACAGCTGAGATGCTTTTATCATCAACCCAACATCAAGGATGAAATATTGTACCAGTCGTTTTAAAGAAAAGGCATAATTAATTTCCAGATGAATTCTAGCTGACTTGTCTCTTCGAGCGGAGCATGAATACAACTGCAGGAAGCTTTTGTGTCATTGTTCATCCCCAGAAAATGAAGAAGGAAGAATTTTCTTGATTTGCGTATCTAAACATCATTTGAATGTAAGTTTAGACGGTATAGGAGAGATCACAGGGAAGCAAGATCACAATTGGAGGGAAGACTGAAGATCCTGCATTTAACTGTAAGAAAACAGCCATATGGGGACAACTTGGAATCCAACATTATAGTTTAATATCAAAATGTGTCAGTTGTCCGAAAGGATTAGTTTCCCACACAATGTAAATTAGCAAATGCTTGTTTTCCTGGGAATGATCTTTGGCCAGAACTTTCCAGCCTTAAAATCTGAAATATTTAGAGTTTTTTGTGCATCAATATAACAAAAACAACCTAAACAGCCTGTGCTAAACATAAGTTTAGCAGCCTAATTTAATCTAGCTTGAATCAAAAGTCCAAAGACGTGCAACCAAATCTGACAAGAAAATAAGGACTCAACCACAGTCTCCTTGGTTAAATATTTTAGCTGCGCCGGCTTCATGTTTAGCTTTGATTGTGTTTCACTTTTGTTTCTGCAGTGTGAAATAAACATGACACTCACATGACATTAGCAACAACTGAAAGAAGTGGCCCGAAAGATGGGATGATTACACGTAGTGCTTTTATGCATCATGACGTACATTCGACAACTGGACAATTTCAACCGCTGCATTACTTGATTTAAGGTTAAAAAGATGTTTGTGATTAGTATTAAAGTACTTTAGTTTGGGTACCTTTTTTCATAACGTTATGAAAAAGTATTACATCATGTTTGGTTTTAGCATATGAAATGAACTGGTTAATGTTAGAAAATGACCATTGTTGCAATATGGTTAGAATACTTTCTTTATACAATATGACCAATAATAACCATAATAATGGCATTTTCACATTTATAATCCATCAGCTGTCGCAGCTACTGTGACTCGTATTCCTCATATGAAAGGTCCAACAATGCTTTTTCAGCAAATGACACATTGTATTTGGGATTT
This sequence comes from Telmatherina bonti, assembly GCF_933228915.1. Taxonomy (NCBI): domain Eukaryota; kingdom Metazoa; phylum Chordata; class Actinopteri; order Atheriniformes; family Telmatherinidae; genus Telmatherina; species Telmatherina bonti. The sequence continues at coordinate 24,367,706 of NC_136623.1, forward strand.
GGGAGGTAATATATGTTATACAGGTAATACAGGATTTTCACCAGTTAAATAGTTTAACTGTAAATGAGCCACAAAAACAATTTTAACCTCTTCTGAATAAAAAATGTTCTGTGGCTGGAATATGTAGGCAGATAGCTGACCCTAAAATCAGAAAACTGTGACTCATCATGGCTTTGGATTTCTGCCCTGGACTTTTTATTTATGTTGTCCACATTATTGATCACCAAGCAGAGTTTAGGAGAAGGATCTGTTTCATTTATCACAACTTCAGTGCAATATCTCAACATCTATTTACACCTTTAGCTATAATTTGTACAGGGAATTGAACCAATTAACATTTAGATTTTACTTTGAGAACTTTATACTGATATGGTTTTATTTTGCACGATTGAAGAGAAGGCTCTGATGAATATATTATCATTATTGTTACTAATAATGTAGGAAGTACCTGGCTTTTTAAAATGTTGAGGTTGAACACAGCCTTCATCTCTACCTCTACATCTCCACTTCAGTTATTTTCCTAAAGCCTGTTATTTTCTCCTCCTCCGTGTGCTTTCTTGCAGCACATCTCGGTGTAGTCTACCCTGAAGCTGAGCACTTCTGCTGTACTTCTTCACCATCTTCAAATTCTTTCTTTTCTCAATCTGCCTCCTGTCCCTCACTGTATGACCAGGCCCATCCAGTCACCAGGGTTGAGTTATTAATGCCCGGGGAGGCAGAGAGATGATTTCATTGCGTATTCAGGTGCGGGGATGGATGGCTTTCAGATGCAGGGTAGTGCCGGGGAGGAGAGTCTCTGTAGAGAATAAATATACCTGTCTCCTGCTGATGCATAGGGCCACACTCACTGCAATGCAAATCAAGCACTCTATCTGCTTCCACCCATTCCCACCTGGATCCCCACCAGCCACGCGCTCACACACTCGGCAGATTTAGATGAGGCTTCTGTGTGGAGTGGAAGTGCTCTCAGCTTCCCAGCATGGATCAGTTCTCGTTTATTGCTGTAGGTTCTACAAGCATCAGTGTGTCCCTGAGTCGCGTTTCCCAGGTAACTTGGCAGGTTGTGGCGGTTGTCACCATCCAGATAAGTCAAAGCAATGGTCTCTTGGAGTCACACACACACACACACACACACACACACACACACACACACACACACACACACACACACACACACACACACACACTATCTGTCTGACTAATATCTTCCTTTATTAAGGGAGTTATTAGATTTTATTAAATTGACTGTGTTTTCATTTTACTTAGATCTGTTTCAGACAATAGGGAACAGAGGATTTTATTATCTGGGTCTAAAGAAAATAAGAACAAAGAAAGTTTTTTTTTTTTTTGTTCCATATTGGAGCTTATTTTCCAGTTTCTTTTTTGTGAATTTCAGTTAAGCCTCAAACCAAAGAGAAAAATCCATGTACTGCTGATATTCATCATCTCCATTTAATAATAATACCAACATTTCAGCCCTCGTTGGTCTGCGGCTGAGTGCTATGAGAATCCTCTCGCAGAAGATTTAAGAGTAATTTAACAATTTAGTGATAGTTTCTTCTGCACACTGTCAGATGTGCAAAACATTTCATAGAAAAACTAGACATTAGTGGAGAGACTATGTTGATTGTCAGGTAATGAAAACTCAACACTGTTTTGGCCTGCATTTCTGAGAAATCCAATCTAATGTAATGTAATGTTAACATTAGTTTTAGGGCTGGGCGATATATCAGATATACTCGAGATATCTTGACTAGTCCCCTGTGGGATATAGAAAATGTCTATATTTGTCATATTTGAAAAGCCCTGTTGTCAGTTGTTTTTAGCTGTGGGCGGGGTTTTCTCACTCCTCCTCGACTCTGCATCGCTTTGCACAGAGAGTTAAAGCAAGCGCACCTAGTTACATACATAACGTGAGCTATGTGCTACGTCATGAGAGGCAGCGTGTAGCAGCTTTTCCAGCAGAGAACTCCGGTAGCAGTAGCAGCGCGAGTTACAAAAAAATGGAGGAAGTATTTGTTCCAAAGAAAAATAGTACAGGATCCATCATCTGGCGGTGGTTTGGATACCGGAGAGAGGATGTGGACCAAACAACTGTCGAATGCAAAGTAAGTTGCAAAAGTGTCGCCACAACAGGTAGTAGTACCACAAATTTAAAATGACATATTTCTGCCACTGCTTTAACTGTTCAATAAATACGGTTTTGATCAATTTGCTTCGTTAAAATTTCATCCTTTTGGCATGAATGTTTGAAATCAGCATATCTTAATGCAGTATGAACAATTATGTTTTAATGTAGACACAAAATCCTTTTACTGACGTGATTGTATGCACCAAAGCATTAGTTCAAGGCTAAGGTAAGTATCAAGATATATATCGTATATCGTGACATGCCATAAAAATATTGGAATATTGCTAAAAGGTCATATCGCCCAGCCCTAGTTGGTTTACATTGTATTTCTGTCCTGTGATAGGCTGGCCACCTTTCCTGGGTGGCGCTAGGTGGCTCTCATGTACAGAAGCTGAGATAAGCTCAAGATGTCCCATTTCTGTCCAAATACATACCTTATTACCATTTTTATCTTCTTTATATATTAAATTTAAGTAAATAATTATTTGTCAAGTTTGACTATCTGACTTTATGTACATTACTTTATTTAACTATGATTTTCATTCCTACATTAACATAATCATAATGTGGTAGTTCATCGTTGGATGTAAGCAATTTTAACTCAGACATGAATTACAATTATACCTTTTTTCTTATAAACTTTTGTGAATAAATGACTGGAGGAAGTTAGGAACTGCAGTTTTCCAGACGTGATTACCTGGTAGTTCATATTCCTTAATAAACTTTGCAACCTTCCTTTTCAAGTGGTTGCATTTCTTTGACTATATAGTGCATTAATTTATCAGTAAGAGTGTGCCAACAGAAACAACCATGGTTTTTTTTTGTCACTCATTGTAAATCTTTAGACATGGAGCTGCTGCTGCAACTCTAACCAGTGAATTTGTTTTGCTGGTGGATGCGAAGATGATGATTTAGATTAGTGATATTAGCAATGTGACTGCAAGCTTTCTGCTGTAAATCCATCAAATCCGCTCTTCCAAGTTTCATTTGGCTTGAAAACAAAACGCTCCCACACCGGTGCTGCGATGTTTGGCTTTGATAGAAACTCCATAATACGGATATCATCAAATGCTTACCTGAATATAGTTGCTCTGATGAAAGTAATAATCAGTCGATCACGTTTTAAAGTCAATCTTTTACTTTTTTCATTTCAAACACCTTTGTAGCTCCACCTTAAGGCGGCTCAGAGAGCCAGAAAGGAAGTGCCAGTTTTGGATACTGACTTTGGAAACTAAAGTTGTACCACTGGATTACCTTAAACTAACAGACTCATTGTGAAGAAACTACTATCAGTATTTTATTCTGTGAAAGGGAGAGAATAATAACATTTTCCAGCCAGTCATCCAAATTAAATTACCGTTGACATGTTGTGAATTAAATCATCTTGATGTTTTGTGCAGACAGTGTACCCGTTTTTTTTTTTTTCATGATTGAGGTGGTGTATTAAAACACATTCTACTGACACAGCATTACACACTCATGGGATGTGTTCACATGAACGTTATTCATCCATGTGTAAAACTTGCCTATAGAAAACACTCGACTGTAACCTGCTATGAGAGACGGTGAGAAACCTTCGATGCTGACTGAATCTGAAGCAGGAGAGCTGAAGATTAAACTTCAGTGTCTTTGTGGGATTTTGGGAAAAGTGTCTAAGAGCTACAGCATGTGAGCCTCTACAGCTTATTGTGCTGTAGCATCTGTTCAAACACTGATTGGCGCACTTGGATTAAATGACACCACTTTACTAATAGTGGTGCTTTATTTGAAGCTACCATGAAGTACTATACCATGACTGCAATGGTCCATTAGCACACTACCTTTGTGGTTTGTAGGCGGTATAAAGTGGACACAGACCTCAGCATGACTCATTCACTGGACAGCACGTCTTCATGTTTACTGCAGTTACTCAAACAGCACATGCAGGTTAAGACATTATGATGAGAAAGTGTGTGATACAAAAACCGATATGTCTGTATTTAGTAATACGGGGATCTATCAAAGGCATCCTCAAAATCTATTTTGTTATCATAAGAAAATGTCATCAATTGAAATGTTTTTTTTAAAATACATACATAGAATAATAAATGGTTTTTATCAGTGTGACTGTCATCCATGTTCCTCTTTTTATTAAACACATGCAACACCGCTTCTAAAACCTGTGCTGAGGTCTTGAAAATTGTCAAGACTTGAGTTATTTGTTGTTTTATGCTGCAAATGAACTGCTGTCGGGGGAGGGCAGGGGCAGGGGTGTGTGCAGTAATCTAACACCTACAAATTCTATCTGTTGAGCTAATTTGGACAGATATACTCACATGCAGCGTTTCACTGCCTGTTTGAGTGTCCGATAGAGCAATTCGCTCCTCTGACAAGTCTTGCTATATTATAATCTGTAAATGCCACCCTGCGGTGCCGGACTCTGCTGCTTTATTCTGCTCACTGACTGGACTGAATCTTTTACGAGGCAGTGAAAGATTAACTGCAGTATTTCAGATCAAAGGCATTGCGTTCTTTTTTCTTCTTCTTTCTTTTAAGGCACGCTGCTCTTTTTCTTAGAAATGTTGGAGAAGAGAACGTGTACATTTGAAGACTGCACTTGGGCATCTTCAGTAACTCTGTACTATTATTGGTGCTGCTGTATTGAGTCAAACTCATCCCATTGGCTGAATATGGTTTAAGTGGATGGTTATAAGCATTATGGCACCTCAAATAAGTGTCCTTATCATCATCATTTACTTATGAAGCACTTCACCAGTCACAGCTGAGCAAAGTGCTGTGCATCTAATGTATTTAACATAAAAGCATAAAAATGACAGCAACAGAATAAAGCAATTAAAATGCATAACATAATGAAAGTAAGGGAAGAAAAACAAATTTAAAAACCAAATAAGAACTGGTTTCAGGTTGGGTTGACACTTAATCTTATCTTATAAAAAATGTGACTCAAAACACGATAAAGCTTGACAATATTTACAGTGCATAACTGGCACTAATTAGACAGCAAGGGAGGGAATTATTCAACTAAAGAGAGCGCAAGATATCAGATCTTCCACAAAAAGCCACATGTGACACTAACAGCTGATATGGGCACAGAGAGAAGCCCAGAGCCATGATTAACTGCACACATAAAGCTCGAGAACATTTTTACGTATCGCCACGAATGTAGCGGCAAATTGAAGTGTCTGCTAAACAGGTTTCCACCTTCTTTTATGTCCTTATGAAATCAAAGAGGAGTTATTGCACCCGAGCGGGGCTCATCACTTACGCAGCGCATGTCTGAGGTTATTTTGGCTTCCTATAAAGTCCAAGGGGTTAAGATCTGATTTATTGAAATGGAGCTTTGTGAAGAAATCAAGAGTAAACTTGTCGTAAGCATTGAGATGAGACAAAAAAAAAGGACAAAAAATCAGCTCACTCGAGTCCTTAAATAATCTTCATTGGTTTTTCCTGCTTCTCTGTGCTGTCGACGGGTTGTTTACTGGCTCTCAATCCAGAAAACTAATACTTGCTTATGGTTTTTTTATTTTATTTTTTTAGATTCCAGAAAATTACATCTACTACAATACTTTTATTACCTAACAATCCTTCAAATGTAAACATGTTTATAAGTCAGTTATTACCAGGTTGAACAGCAAACTGTGGAAATATGTCTGAACCTCAGTTCCCGAAACCTTGGCAGCATCGTACCCTGGTGTTCTGGTCATTGCACTAAATTATGCTGTAATTATTCAGGTAAAAAATGACCACTGACACCCCACACACACCCACTGGTCCTGCAGGAGGAGCAAAGGAGGAAGTGAGTTTGTCATGATAGATGAGCTGCTTCTCTCCCCGTGTGTTCGGAGGAGATGACATTCCCAGGCAGCCCTGGCCTCGGATCCTGCCTTCCTTCTTCTGGATGATGAGGCTTTTGTGGGGAGGAGTATGCAGGCTTCATTTACTGAAGCAGTGGGAATAATATAGTGCCAGCGTTTGGATGTGTCAGGTCCCATATCTCTGGCTGTTCTATTAGAAATAGACCCTGGTGCGGCGACAATTAACCTCTGGCCTCAGCAGCAGATCTGTGCAGTAACAGCCCAGCGTGGGGAAATAAATCAAACCTGGAGGGATAAAACGCACTCTTCCTTCCCCCAGCTTCAGCCGCTACTGTATCCCCCAACAGGCCAAGCTTACATGATGTGCTCCTCTATTATCATATAATCACTGGAGGTGGCAAAGATGTTACAGGTTAGCTGTAGGCAAGGGTGTTCTTTTTGTGCAACAGTCCTACTCCCTGATCAGCAGTGTCCTTAGAGGGCAAAATGGATCTTTTTTTCTTTTTTAAATGGGGGGTCACTTGCAACAAGGCAGATTCAACATCTGACTTCAGTATGTCCGAGAAGAGACCTACACTACGTGGCTGATAGTGTAGCTTTAGATTCTTTGTTTATTTGTTTATTTAATTATTAATTATTGGGGATGAAGTATTTGATTTCACACAAGAACAATCTACAAAACAAATATGAAGACTTAAGAAGCATAATTCAGGCTAAAACGAGCTGCAGGAGGCAGGAAGGAAATGAAGCAAAGAAAAAAAATGACCCATTGTGTGAGTGCCTGAAATTGTGGACTTATTATTAGTTATTATTCTCCTCACTGCATGTAAAGGCTCCAGTATGGCTGACTAAAAAATTTAGTTGTAATTTTTTGTTAATTTCATGCTTTCAAGGTGCATTTGTGTGATGTGAAAGAGAAATTTGTGGATATAATTGACAACTTAAAGGACTTAACTAAAAAGCAGATGAGCAGTGTCCTGAGAAGAATATTCTCAAGCAGTCTAGCAAAAACCTGGGACATGCATCCTCAGATTTTGGTTTAATGTGATCCAGCCTCATCAGAAATACTCCCCATGGAAGGGTGGCTGTCCAGAAGCAGTTCATAAGGGAAAAATGGGAAGAAAAGACTGAAGTATGCCAAATTACTCAAGAAGATGGCTAAAAATCAGTAGCAAACGGGTCCTACCGAGTACTGAATCCTTCCCACAACCTAGACCTTAACATCGAAGCAGATCGGGATCAATTTGACAGAGAATGGTGCAAAACGCTGGGAACACCTGGAAAAAAAAAAACTTTCAAATGTCCTTCAAGAAACCTGCAAAACTATTCCTAAAGACTACTTTAGTTTTGTGAAAAGGAACACTCAGGGTTAACCCTAATGTGTCATCCTTAACCAATTTTCTCTGATTTGTTGAGCAAGGCCTTGATTATCCCGGTTAGTCTTTCAATCAGCGAACCATGCTCTTCCTGTAAGATTTTAAGAAGTTAACTAAATCATGAAATTGGGGAATTAAAAATTAAAAGAAGGGCGCAGAGTAAAGAAAGACATAATCCAAGTTTCAAAGTTTAAAGTGCTAGCCGAGTCAGTCAGTAAAACACCCAAAACAATATCCAGAACAGTCCAAATTAATCCCAAAGCACATACTGAGTTACTAAGAAAAGCCTTGGAGCAGGCACTTAGAGACAAACAAGTATAAACCAGAAAAGACGGCTTGAATCCAAAAAGTACAAAGAATATCTGGCAAACTGTAGGTGAACCACATGAGGCAGGTGTGCTATAGTGAGTAATGATCAGATCGAACTCAAGTGTCAAAGGAAACTGGAGGAAAACCGAAGTGCAGAGGAGCAGCAGGTAAAATAACACGAAAGGCATCAGGAAGGGAACAGAAACCCAGAACCAGAGCAGGAAATGGTTGGCTGTGTTTTATTTACACAAGACTTTATATAACGAATGACTGAAAGGTTCAGCATTCTCAATTTTCTCGTCAGGTTCAATAAAGTTCAGTCTAAAAAACATTATCAATAAGCTGCTTTCTGTGGTTTTTTTTTTTTGGTTTTTTTCAACATTGAAAATTTTTACCAAAAACGTATAATTTGATTTGACAAACCCAATTCACCCAGCTCTCCCAGTAAACCTCAAATGGCTCTAACCTTTGTAAATCTTCCAGATGATTAGTAAAACTAGACTTCTGTGTCTTCGGCACAGCGAGCAGTGCTGCTTTTTTTTGTGTCTGCACTCTCACATCGGAAACATTTGTTTAATGGCAGATTAGAGAGAAGAATGGGCAGCTATAAAACTGTAGACCACAGGAGTCACCTTCAGGACCTGCTCGTGATTATTCCCATCATTAGCATGCCACGTCTCATGCTGTCCTGCTCTAATTATTACTGACACAGGCTTGGGTCTCATGACTGAGCCGTTCAAACTGCCCATCGCTAGACTGTAATTGTCTTACCGATTGACTAATGTGAAATGTGGCAACAGATGCAGAGAAACAACGGCTGAAGCACATTAATCGAGACCCAAGGGTAATTAAAGCATTAGCTGTTCAATATAACTACCCCCCCCAAAAAAAAGGCCTATTTTTTGGTGCAACAGATAGCAGGTTGTGAGGCATGATGATAATCACAATGCCTCCCAGTGTACCTGCTCTCCCCAAATGTTGCTGTTATTTGTATGTGCATGCCAGTGGGCTTTATTTTGTGCATTCTTTTGGGTGGTAATTATCCTCAAATGCAGGTGCAATTATTGCTTTTTAACAGGCTCTGTTTTCCTTGGAAGTAATTAGCTGATTGATCGGTTGTTTGTTTGAGGGAAACTGGGCGAATGTGTAGGATTTGATGCCGTTTCAGCACGCTCTGGAGTCCTGCCTGACTGTGACTGATCCTCCTAGGTTCTCCATGATCATAAGCACCTGACACTTTAAAGTGTTTATAAATCCTTAAATGTAAAATTTTATTGTAGATTTGAGACTTGTGCAATTTGTATGAATAATTTTAAGATGTTTGCTTGGCTGCCTTGCAAAAAAAACCCATTTTTTTTCTCGCAACTCATTTTACCTTGTTGTTTAGAACTTTTTCTACAATTGCAAATGTGAAGAATGAGTCTGAGATGACCACAGGTTGTTTTCTGTTCCTTACTGCCATCTGAAAGCCGCATCGCAGCTGTGGTCAGCTTTACAGCTCTGCAGGGAGGCGGTCAGCGTGGCCGAAATGCGTGTTTCATTATGGCTGGCTGCTGCAGTTGCCGTCTGGCTTAAGTGCACATTTAAGATGTCTTGACTGTTATTTTTCTTCAGGTTTTCTATAAAAATGGAGGAAATGGATAAACGGGATAAGCACGACTCTGTTTATATTGACTTTAATTCTAAAAGTCCTCCTTAATTTGGACTCCTTGTTGGTTTACAGTCTTCCGTCGCTGTAAATGATCCAGTAATGTTGATTTGTTTACAAGAGAAGAAACACTTTTCGGATAAGAAATAAGAAAATGTTATTGCATTGATGGTTGTGGCTCATACATTCTCATCCCTGTCCACTGAGCTAAATGAATTTCTTTAATTTTTTCCTTCCCTTAGCTGCTGGCTGCACATTTGAAGAGGACTCTGACCCTAATCTGTGTGACTTCACCCAAGGGGAGGAGGATGACTTTGACTGGCTGCTATTTCGGACGTACAGTTCACCTTATGCCAGCTCTGACCTCCTGAAGGGTGAGTACTTTTATTTTCTCCCTGTTATTGTGACTGTAGCACCTTAAGTTAAATTCTGTTAGCATAGATCGATTGCAGATAATTGGGCTGATCTTACACAGAAATGCGTGTAAGAGCTCATCTGGCTCGAGACGAGAAGATGTTGAGCCTTGATATAAATTCATATGCGATTTGGGTTCTTTTAAAATTGTCATCAAGTTTGAATAATGCCGTTACTTCAGACCAGAAAAGTAAGACTGTGTGCGAACCTGCTTATGCAGCCCACATGTCCAGTCTCCATTATGCATCAGATTTAATGAAGCATTCGCCGTTTTGTCTGCGTCCTGCTGACCCCAAGGATAATTTTATGTTAACCAGCCTCACAGGACTAATGGAAACCAGCATTTTCCTGCCATCATCCTCTCCATTGGTGGCTGCCGGAGGGAGATGACATGCATAGTTTATAAGGCGCTCCTCCATCTCTGCGTTAACAAATACCTACAGGGATCTGACAAAGAGAAGACTGCTGTTTCAGCTTCTCAGTAAAAATATCAGTGGATGCAGTGGGCCCTCCACTAAAGTGCTTTTACTGAAAACTTGCAGAATGATTAGGGAACGAACAGGCATCCCCTGTGTAACCAACCAATTTATCTGTGAAATGGTAATTGGAACTAAAAATAAAAAAACAAAAAAACATGCAATTAAGTGCTTGTTGTATCGGGGAAGGAGCAGGAAAACATGGAAGCTGAGTGGAAGTATGATTTTTACAAGCTTAGAGGAGAAGATGGACGTGATTTAATGGCAGAGGAGCCAGTTAAGATGGCAAATATGAAGATAGATAAGCTAAAAGGAGCAGATGGATAGATTAAAAAGGGGGATATCTTCTAAACAGAGTTTAATGCAATCCTCAGGGGAGCATTTTGTCCATTTGCACCCATCAACTCAAATAGCCTTGGAAAATGGTCAAAATCATTCTCCAGGAGTAAATGGCCCTTCTCATTCAAAGCTGGCTCCTCGCAGTTCTGATTTACGGCACTAAAAATCCTCCTTGTCTGCAGGTGGTTACCGAAATACAATCCTGAGCTGCATAAATCCCACATTTAATTCATAACCACACCTCATTCACCTCCACATCATCAGCATTCAAGTGAGAATCTGCCTGCAGCCACCAGCCTTTTCACGGCAGATGAGATAATTAATACTTTTCCCTGTGGGTTTAATTAAAAGTTGCTGCTATGGCATTTACAGCAATCCAGAGCCTTCGATGGGACAGCCTGGCACAGGTGGAATGAGGCAGGTACTGTAATCTGCACATGACGAAGCGGCAAGAAAGACTCTGAGCATCAGTCCTTGATCGATCAGCTCTGGGTACCAGGAGGCAAATTTGGTTTAATTTATTATCTGTTCATCCTTCAGCGTTGCGCCGTGAGCTTGTGTAATCCAGCTGACTATTGTCACTGCTTGGTGACAGCAGCGTTTCCTTGTTATGCAAAACATGACATTTTCACTGTTAATTAAGGTGGATAACCTTGCTGCAGATACCGGCACGGGAAGTTTTTGTCTTTTTTTCCCCCCTTCTTTTGACTTAATCCCCTGTGTTCTGACTTCTAACTGCGTTTCACATTGGGCAGCAAAGGTGGGGGTGTGGGAGGATAACAAGAGTTTATAAGATAAGGCTATTTACATTGGGCCAGTATTAACTTTGTGGGGCTGAAAAATTGGTGTCGAGGGAAGATTAGTAAACACAGCTGAGATAGCAGCAGCTTGTGGCTCCCTGGAGAAATTAGAGACTACTGCTCCCATGAAAAAGAAAATAGTCTTGAATTAAAATAATAATAAAAAAAAAGGGAGATAGACCGCCGTGAGATCTTAATAAGAATGGCACAGTTTTATCACAGGCTGCTTTATTTTGAATTGGATTAAAGATGTCTGGTTGATATTGATAAACTTTGCTTCTGCTGTTTTAATGAACGAGTCAGGCGTGCAGGACGATGACCTTGTTGAGAAGAATGTTCTTGCATGTCAAGCGTATCCTGTTTTATGAAAGCCAGAGTCATTAGCATTAAAAGTTACAGGGGTGCAGCGGTTTCCATTATACAGTAGTGCACAAGATTCGCCTTTAGGGGGGAAAATCAATTTATCAGAGTTAGAAAGAGTGAACTGTAATTTATCTTATTTTGTTTCTTTTTGGATCTCCAGTTTATCCCATCCGCATGACAACCTGCTGAAAACCAAAACTACTTTTGATGCCAGGACAAATACTTGCATTGGCAGTGACGTGTGAATGTATATGATTTGTAAGGTACATTCATTCAGAGGACTAGAAAGTATTAACACCCTTATCATGTCAAAAGTCAAATTGATGCCTTCTTTCAAAAACTAATGGTGTCGACATAACATCTAGCACGACCTTGTTACACCATCCACATAGAACAAGGGGAAATTCTCGCTTCTAATGTGCCTTTTTATGTTTGCAGTACTTTCAAACAAGTGTCAAGATAAGATCAAACACACAGAGTAGCATCCGTTTTTTTTTGTTTTAGTCACTGAAACAAAGAGGAAAGCCTGCTTAACCCTTAAAACTCCTTGTATTTGACTTGTTTTATCCAATGCATGATGATTCATAAACAGCACCATGCACTGCTCTATGAATGGCAAAGAACATACTCACCCTGTGAAAGGAACTTGTCATATAGTGATAATAACTGTGTATAAAATATTTTAATATTACACACAGTCTGATGCAAAGTGGCCGAACCACCACCTTAGGTTTCAAACCATTGTCTATACCCACTATTTCGGATGTGGAGTTGCTGGGAAGTTGGAGCTTTTCTGAGCTGCTGCTAAGCAGGAGGCAGGTTACACCCTGGAAAGGTTGGCGGTGCATCACAGAGAGACAAACAACCATTTCTGCTCACACTCATTCCAAGGGAGAATTTATAAGCTCAAGTCGACATATCATGCATGTTTTTGGACCACGGAAGGAAACTTGAGTGTTCATGGAGAATCCACACATACATGGGAAGGTTGTTGACTTGTGTAGCTATGCTGGACGTGATAAAAGTCTTGTTACACACTGAAAAGGAGATTTTATTCATCATCTGAAATTAAATTTATTCCTGTAAATCGCACTCGTTATGACATGGCACCTCTACCACAAAAAGTGGACTCACAAAGGGAAAATAGGAGTTGAAATCGAGATTTTTTTTTCTTTTTCATTTTCATACTTTCCAAACCAAACCCGAAACCAATCTTGGCTCAGAACAGTTCTGTCAGAACAACACTGTGCCTTTGCAACACTTTGCATTATCAAAATGAATCAAATTCTTTCTGTGACATATTGTTTATTTCCACTCATTGTTTCCTTTTTTTTTTTTTGTCTTTTTTACTTTAGAAATTCCCATTTGAGTTGAACTTAAAACAAGTCTGTTTTTTCATTTATCATGTCATGCACTTGTTGTCAGACGACACCGCAAATGCTTGAGTGACGCAGTGGTCCAGTTGCATTTTGGCATGCAGTCATCTCAGTAATTTATTGCATACACAACATATTTCACACGAATAATCATAATGTCATCTTATATTTATATCAGTTTATTTATAACAGTTTTGCATGGCAGGAATATAGAGCATAGCAACACCTAGTTACGATAATGGACCTTGTATTGAGACAAACACACAATTAAGCTAAAATCATGATCACAAAATGAAATCCAAAACGTATGGCATCTAATTAACAACATAGTTTGCTTATAACGCAGTTTAAAAGCACATGGAATAAAAGCGAGTTCATGCCGATCGGTTTGTCTTCGGGGTACAACAAGTTTTCAGAGCTGCCAAGGAGAATGAACATCAGGCGGCGCGGCAGCCAGAAGCTGTGCAGAGGAGAACAGCTGCCCCTCGGGACAGACATTAGTGACCAAGTTTCAGCTGAACTCAAGTGCCACTGTGATGCTCGTTTGATAATGGCATTGTTGTGCAATTTCCACTTCATTACTGACAGACAAAAGGTGTCGGAGCAGTATTCATTTGTTACCTCCCTCCGTATATGATGGACTGACTAAACCAGGGCCCTTTGAACTAGACCCAACACGCTGATGGCTGCCCTGACCTTCAGGTGCAGAGAGAAACATTGCTGCTGTCAACCTGTTGTTATGAACAAATGTTTTACACTTGTAATTTAAATCACAATGACCTATTCCAGGAAGGTGCAGGCGCATCCGTGAGCATTACTTCCAGACTGGAGCAGTAGGGCAGCACATTGTTGTTGTCAGCACTCAGATGACAACAACATATAGAGCTGCCTCTTTTTCAGATAGCTTTAGCAGGTGACACCCCCCCCCCCCCCCCCCCATTCCTGTATCAGAGATATGTCACATATATGGGTTCTACACTCAAATACAGTTTCTGCAGTATTAAATGAACAAACAAATGGATAAATGAGTTAGTTGCTTGAAATAAATACATCACTGTTTATTGCTGCTCTGATGAACTTACCTGGACAAAAACAGCCAGAAAGTCATCCACTGACTTTAACAAAGCAAATTACTTCAAGATTGCAGGTGTAGAAAACTATGAGAAGTTTACTGACTGAGTGGACCTGCTGTCTGCTTCAATTAGAGGATGCAAGTGTCAGCTGCGAGGTAATGGAGCGTGCACAACGTTGTGCACGCTCAAATTATAAATGTGTTTTCTTTTAATGAGCGTTAGAAATGAAGGAAAAAAAAAAGTTTTTTTCCCTAACTTTTTATTTAAGTTGATCTTTGCAGAGTGGCTACTCTGTTGCACTTTCTGTGTGTGTGTGTGTGTGTGTGTGTGTGTGTGTGTGTGTGTGTGTGTGTGTTTAGTTTAAATGTGGTATGAGGATTAAAACAGTTTGGAGACTTATGTGAAGACAGAAACTGCTTTGTTACTCATCTATGATATGAAGGGATGAAGCCGTTTCACGTGACATATTTCATATATGCAATCATATTTATATTCACATACTAAGGTAAAAAAGTTGCTCTTTTTTTCATGAATGGGGCTAATGTTCATGCTGTTGACATGCTCCTGCCTCCTGTTGTCCTCCTCAGCAGCCAGTCCAGCAATGTGCTGGGCTTTAATTTCCAACAATAATTGTCTGACACCGGTGAAACTGTGGGCTGAATTATTCTCCTGCTTTATCTCTCACCATGTGTTCCACGCTAAACATGCTGTCCAGTCGGGTGAAGGTCAGTGAAGGTCTCGCTGCTGCCAGACTTCAACTTTCAGTACACCCAGTGGATCGACCCTGTAGCTTATTTTTATTAGCTAAGAGCACGACTTGTTCTCTTACACCGATGACTCTCGGATGTGACCTTAGACTTCAGAAAGGTTACGATCCACATAAAGTGTGGCTTTTACGTACAATTCCAGGGTCAGGGCCTGGTCAGCTGGCGCATATGACAGCTTACAACATGTAATGATCCTAAGAGAGCTAATGCATACTATCCCACACAGAGTCCCCAATCTCTGTCTCCAGCATCCTCTAGTTCCATTCTGGCTTTTACCATCTGCCACCTCTCACTCCTGCTTGGCATCTTCCTCTCACTGGGGCTCCACTTTACCGTGCGTGTGTGTCATTGATGGTGACCTGAAATGCATTTGTGTCTTAAAGGGATGAGGCAGAGTGAGGAGACGGATATGTGTGTGATGGGAGAGTTGTTGCTATCAGGGCTTTCAAGCCTTCCTCACCGGTTTAATACTCAATTTCACTGACCTGTGTGTCCTTTCTGGCAGTCTGCATTCAACATTTGTTCTGTAAATAAAACAGAGGCGAAGTTAATTATTCCAGAAAAGACCGTTTATGTTATTTTGCTTCCAAGATCCTCTAAATTTCAGTAAGATCAATAAGGTTGTAGTCATGCAGTTTGACTCTGGAGTCTAAAATGTTTCCACTCGTTGATTTCTGTAATTTGCTCACCTTCAGACAGAGTCGGAGCAATTAGTTAGTGAAATCAGCCACAGTATTTGGTGGGAATGACAACTTTCCATGGTCCAGGAGGGACACTGCTGCCTCACAAGGATAAGTGCTTATGACTCATTACCTCCAGGCAAAGAAGATCATATTTATTGATCACTGATGCCTAAAAGCTCAGGCTCCTCGTAAAGCATCTAAAAAAAAAAAAATGCCTGTCGCTACCTGAAAGCTTTTAAAACATGACAAATTAATTGGATAGTTATTTAGGGAAGTGAGTGTTGGCTCCCTTCATACCTTCTCACTACGGCAAGGAGGAATCATTACTGTGAATGATGGAGGCACAGTTGGGGATGGCAGACATTTTGCCGTTCTTTGAAGCCTGCAGTCTAGCTGGAGTATACTCAACGTCCACTTCCTTTGTTCTCTGTCTTTTTTTTTTTTTTTTTTTTTTAACTCACCCACACACACTCCCAGGTGATGGGTATGTATGGTAATAGCTGTAGTTTCTGGCTAATTAGTGTCGCTTTAAAGGGAGAGCTAGAGGGCTTTTATGTGTAAGGTTGCAGGTTTAACAACATAATTGATGCTCAGGGAGCTCGCCCGGGATTGCAGCAAAATAGACTGTCTTGGTGAAGCACCTTAGCTCAGGTGAGATAAAGCAGTTTGGTCACTAGAAGTCGAACAGCTCGGCTCATCTGGATGACAAGTGCAGTGAGGCTGCAGCGGCTTTTTTTTTTTTTTTAAACCAAATTGAAAGTGTGGATTTACTTTGTTTTTTCTCCTTTCATTTTTTTTTCTTTTTTCATCTTCTTCTTATTAATTTCAGTTCAGTCTGGAAGGCTAATCAAACCAACTGAGCTGGAAGGTTACTGCAGCAGCATGAAACAATAGTGCTGACTTTCTTTTGTTTTCTCTTTTAGAGAAGCTTTGTAACAACATTTAAATATTTTACACAGCTTAAACAAAGGTTTTTGTCAGTATCTGTGCGTGAATGGTTTTGACAATATTAAAAATGCTGTTTTAAGTGAAGTTGCTAGCTTATTTATTTAGCCTAAAATTTTATTTATTTATTTATTTTTTCTTGCACTTAATGTATTCCCATTAAAATGCACCAGCTATAGGTTTCTGCTTGACATGTGTGTTACCATTGGTTATCCTTTTTCCACTGAGGGCAGAATTCTGAGAAGCAGGGAGGCACAGTATCATCAGCTACTGTACTTCACAGACATGTGTAGCCAACTCAATCCTGTAATTGCATTTATTAAGGGTAATTTTGATTATTGTTAAAATGATGTTGTGAGTGGGTTAAATAGATAATGAAGAAAATGTCATTTTACCCAGTTATAAATTAATTTGCACCCTTTTAATGGCATCATTTTGTTGTACTGCAATGAACATTGCATATCCACCATGTTCCTCGACATATTTTGCAGGTTAGAAGATACAAATCTTTGCATAAGTTGAGTTACTAAATCATCTAAAATAGTGCAAATCTTTAACAGGAATTCTTTGGATGAAAAATAATCAACTACTAAAATGTTGAAATTGCAATAATCCTTCAAGTGCTACAGAAAGTAGTTTGACAAACCAGTTGAATTGTAGGATAACTGTTTAGGTAAGCCTTTGTCTATTTTGAAAAGAGCAGTGAATAAAAAAAATACATGTGATTTGATTAACTTCTTATCCTGATCACACTGAAATCCTCCCAGTCAAGCCATTGTTGAATGGTGGGTTTATAATGTATCAGATCTTAGTAATACCCCCTTGTCTCATCAAACTGTGATCCACCTGTGATGCACTTCCTCTTTTTTTTGCCCAGCCATAAGCATTATCATCAATATTTATAGCACAGCTTTATCTGTGCAACGTTTTCTACCCCTGCTGCTTTGACCATCTCAAGAAACTCTCCTAAACATCCAAATTCTGCCTCCCTGACCTCAGTTTAGTGAGGAATGTGCAGCAACATGCTTCAGGTACGTATGTTAATTTTTTTATGGACAGACGCTCCATGATTTCCAACAGAAGCCTCATTTGCAGTGTCACTAGGCAACCAATCATCATCTACAGAAGG
Source organism: Telmatherina bonti (assembly GCF_933228915.1). Lineage (NCBI taxonomy): Eukaryota > Metazoa > Chordata > Actinopteri > Atheriniformes > Telmatherinidae > Telmatherina > Telmatherina bonti. Next base: position 24,385,350 of record NC_136623.1, read on the forward strand.
GGAACTTTTTGCTGCAGCATCAGAGACGGCTAATAGCTAATGACTTCAACATTGACGTGAAATTTCGCTCTGCATTACAGACGATGCGCACTTCCTCGTTGGGCCCGTGTGGTGTCTTTCATGGTCTCCTCATGAACTTTGAATACACCTCCCCTCTCCTTACCCCGCCTCACCTCTTTCCCCTAGTTTTGGGGGACATGTGGGGGACATTTACATGTCTGCCATCTAGCAGTGGAAAGTGGGACGAGGTTAAATATCTCTTTCTGGAGATGTGCCCTGGTGTTCGTCTCCCTTCCCCTCCCTCTGCCTCGCTGTAGCCCGACCATACCAACCACCTGAGCTCCATGAAACCCAGTTATAAAGAACCTGAAAATGAATTCCTTTTCACAAGTTTCTCAGTGCTGCAGCTACGGACCCACAGAGGGGCAGAGCCGTCGCTCCACTTGATTCTGGCTTTGGCAGAAGAAAAGTAGAGCGAATGAATTGCAATCATTCCATTAGTGTGCATCAGCAGCAGCTTGGTAACTGCTGCAGTTTGCAGTGTGTGACAAATGATCACTGCTGGTCAGAATCAACAAGTTTACTTTGTTCACACGTAAAACAGACTTCAGGGAGCGCCTCCTTCTGCTTCTGTTATGTGAAGGCACAACAGATCTGCAAGGACTTGTGACTTCTGCTGTTCTTTGTTTATAGTTTTGTTTTAAAACAGTATTTCCTTTGTGCCAGATTCATGTAGAAAATATTCTTACATGAAAGTGAAGAGGAGTAAAATGAATATCAGTGTGGCTGTGAAATTTGATGGTCCAACTAAAGACAAGACTGCTGGCAAACTGACCGCATGGAAGGTTTTAATGAACAGGTGTTTCACACAGTGTTAAAACTTATTTTTTGCACATTCAATTAAAATATAAACTGGAGCTAGATGTGTGTAAAGATCTATTTATAGTTTCCTGCGGCATCCACAGCTTAATAATACTGATCAGCAACAAGAGTGCAGAGCTGATGTCGGTGGAAAACTCACTCTGTTATTTTCTTGGTAAGCAAAATATTAACAGACTTAAAGCATCTTTTTCATTCAAATGTGAACACTGGGATAAACTTGAAAGACATTCGCACTCATGCCCGCTGGCTTTGAACATGCTCCTCTAAATATTTGAGGCTTTCTTCTTGTTTTTTGTGCTAATCATTTATTCTGTCTTTGCTGATGCAGAGATTGGAATAAGCATGTGTGCAAGCTGTGGATAGTTTGAGTTTGTACGTATCTCCCACTCCTCAACCTTTATGTGCTGGTTACTTTTCTTTATACTTCTCTGTAAATCCACACAGGTTAGAGGCAGTGGAAAGTTTCCTGAGACCATAATGGCCCATTTCCAGGTATTATTTAAAATTCCGTTTGTGTGCAAGCAAAAAGTGGATTTTTCAACATATACAATATTTAGAAATGGACGAGAAAACATGAAGCGAATTAATTCTTCATTCATGCTTGACAGCTCATTTGTGAGCTCTGAAAGAGTTTGAGGCGTTTCTGAGTTGTGTGAGCACTCAAGCACTGGCAAACAAAATATCACAACAACACACTTTTGATTTTTTTCATTAAATAACAGTTCCATGGATAAAAGTTTCACAGATACACTTCTTGGCAATAAACCTTATACTGCTGGATTCGATTCAGTTCAGTTCAACTTTATTTATATAGCGTCAAATAACGGCAATGCCATCTCAAGACGCTTTACAGACAGAGAAGAAAACATAATGAAGGCCAATTCATAATAGTCTATATAAGGAAACCAACAGATTGAGTTGAGTCCAACTCAATCTCCCATCCTGAGCAAGCACACTGGCAACAGTGGGAAGGAAAAAACTCCCTTTTAACAGGAAGGAAACCTCCGGCAGAACCCGGCTCAAGGACAGGCAGCCATCTGCCTCTGCTGTGTGGGGGGAAGAGGACAGAAAGACAACAGACAAGAGGAACTGCTACTCCTGGCCAGGGAGACCTGCTGAGACAGGAGACATACATGTTAATGATACAACACTGTTATTGGGGGTAGGGATAATAGAGAGAGATAAAGATAGAGAGAAAGAAGCTCAGTGTATCAGGAAATGTCCCTCAGCAGTCTAAACCTATAGCAGCATAACTAAGGGATGCTAACCATCCCTAGCTATAGGACTTATCAAAAAGATAAGTCTTCAGCCTAGTCTTAAAGGTGGGGAGGGTGTCTGCTTCCCTAACACTAACTGGGAGCTTATTCCATAAGAGAGGGGCCTCCTGCTTGGCTCTTTGAGACTCTAGGAACCACAAGTAAGCCTGCAGTCTGCGAACGAAGATAGACTGATTATTTCCCTTTATAGTGGTTTGTCAAAAGAATTGGATTTGTGGGATGAGCACGAGGGTTGAGTATGTTGGTTGTGCTCATTGAAAAATCTTTTCTAGCAATTTTATACATTTTATTCTGCTGCTGACTTTGTTTGTTGGTGTCTTTCATATTTGAATGATTTAAACCCGAAGAAAGAAATCATACTGGCAATTTAACAATTTACTCATCTTCTAAAAAGGGGCCTCACTGGCATTTATGCGACACACACACACAGCCACAGCAACGTGATGCTTCTTCCTCCTCATGCTTAGTGACACACTGCTGTGGGACAGCATCCCATTCTTCAATCCATTGAAAACACTTTAATACAATATTCACAAAATAGAACTTGCAAGATTAAACAAGTGAAAAAAAAACAAAAAAAAAAACCCCAAAACAATACTAGATCAGGTTAATAAGACTCCCTCATATGGTAGTTAAAGTTGTAAAGTTACAGATAATAGAAATATCATATGCTACAGCAAATAACAGCAGTTACATTTACAGCTTTGTAGTTAAAAGTTAGCAGAGGAGAGCTCGTAAAAAGTTTCTAACTGACAAAAAAAGAATCAAACTTTATAGACTAGTTGGTAAGTTAAGCTTTATAGGTTCTGCATGACAGACAATGGCCACACTCACGTGATTGTTCTGGATGTTTTTGCACTACACAGTTTATATCCAGTGTCAACACTGAGGACCAAAGCGGGATTAAAATGCCATCTATCTGTTCTAATGAAAAGGATCCAAAGCAATGGTTCATTCAACACATTTGACTTTGATGTCTTAAACTGGGATTCTGAACACAAATTACTTTTTGAGAATACTCAACCATATTAATTATCTTTCTCTACTATTGAACAAGTTTCTTGGACGTGATACAAATACCAATTAACCTATTTAGCCTAAAGTTTTTTTATTAAACTTCCACTAATGAACACCCACAACTTAAGGGACAGTTCTAAGGCTGTAAGGCCAAAGGTCTACAGACAAGAGATGGTATAAGAAATTCATAATATGCTAAATCTATTTACCCATATCATCACGCGTCATTAGTATGTCGAAGTCTAATCAAACCTCAGTTGCAATGCCACTTGACTTTTTTTCATCCCCAACGGCTTCACTGATGTAACCAAGTTTTGGCCTCCATAGAAAGTATGAGTTGATAAAATGCTAATCGTCTTGTAAAGTGCAGCTGCAGTCTAATGAAAAATCTTGAATCCTCTTGGTTTATTAAAATCCCTGGCAGAAACAGGCCTTCATGCCGCTAAAGTGATCTCGCTGTGTGATGAGGGAGTTGCTGACTTGCTCTTTGAATGGCATTATTCTCCAGTGCATGCTTTATTTTCACTGTTAGTCTGGCTGCCTTTCAAAGGAGGAAAAAAGATGTTGCGGTGCTCTCCCCCGGGAGTGCGGCGCTGCCACCATCTGTTTATAAATGCAGCGCCCCCGTGTCCCTCTGGGACCCAAGTTCATGCTTTAGAGTTCCCACTGGGAAAACTAGTTGCAACTGGAAGGATTTGCAAAGCAGCTCCCACCGTACAACAGCTCTCACAGAGGAGCTCATAAAACCATGCACCGTTTCGCTTTGAATTTCACAGCCATAAAACATCTTATAATAAATCTGTCATTGTGTCAAAGCAGAAAATTAAAATGTCTTTTACATATTTCCATTGTCTGTTTGTGATACTGGGTTTCAGATGCAGATATCATTTGAATTTAAGCTGCTGGATGTACTTACTATAATCATGGGGTGGCAAACAGCTTGAGAAAACATCCCTGCAAATAGCATGAGCTGAATCTATATTAAGGCCATTGATCCTGTGCTGGAAGACTTAATGATTTCAGTGTGTTTTCTCTGCAGATAGTGAGTGGCAGTCCGGTTGCCAGGACGGCTTCTGAGTAGAGGTTATTTCATCACCATTTGTTGGAATAACATTGATTTGTGTTGTAGGATCCTCTTGAGTCGGTGTGTGGTTGGAGACTCATGAAGTGCCAAAAGAGCCCTTTAGAGAATAAAGGAGTGAGGGCAAACCATGATTCTTCTTCTTTGTCTTCCTGCTTAACGCCGTATCCATTGCTGCCATTCTCCTTCACGTGCTTCCTCTCAGGTGTGATTTAATTTCGTTGCGTTGCCATAATAACTCTTGTCGTGCACAACTCTCTGTCAGTAATTGATATGTAGGCGCAGCTTCTGGGTGGAGCCATTTGCATTAAATCGTGTTAACTGATATGATAATGAATGGGAAAGGCCTGATGCAAGCAGAATGACTAACTCGAGATGGATGGCCATTTGAATTATACACAATAAGTAATATATTATATCCGGTCTCAAGGGTCCACTGCTCTCCCTGAATTTGTTGCCTGTCTTTTAGCAAGATCAGCCGGAGCTGCCCGGATATAAATAGTGTTGGGATTTGGCACCTTCTTCGTCTTCCTACGAACCTTAATGATATGTGATGTGGAGGGAAATAGATGGTCAAAGGGAGGCCAAATAAACTTCTACCTCAGACACATGTAGAAAGTGATGTATATTTATAACATGTGCTCAGATAGAATTTCTTCCATTCAAGCCTGTTTAGTATGCTGCCCATCTCTGTGCTTTTAACTAGACTGTTGATAATTAGCTTCTCAAGCTTCACCAAACTTTATTATTCTCCATTAACGCACATGAAGCGCTTTGCCTTTTAGATAAAAGACTTGAATGAAGAGGGGGACGCTGCCATCGACTAAAAACAAGGATGAATAAGCTGCATCAAAGTCGGTGACTTTAATTCAATTAATTTCTCTGTTTTTATTCAGAAGACTTCCATGCTTAAATGAGCTAAACAATTTATTATCAACCTTAGTTTCACATGGGTCACAGTTGAAGGAGAAAATGATATTAGCGGACAGCCTGCCAAAAAAAAAAAAAAAAAGCTAATATTTGAGTGTAGTGGCCATGTTTGGAGATGGCAGATTTAAATTCTTTAAATTCTTTCCTCCTTTACCCACTTGGGGATGGCAGCTTGCTCAGTGTGGTGCACAGATTTTAAATTAGGGTAAAAGCGAGCACTGTTATCAGTACTGACAGGTACTCTGAGTTAATGTATCATACTTGGTATTGAAAAAAGTTGGTTTGGTCCATTTTAATAATCTCGGGGATCACATGTTGACACATGCAGCGTTGTTTTTTACTCCAACAGTGGCAATTGCACCTTTTAACAAGGTCACAAAAAACAGAACAAGGGTAGGAAAAGAAAATCGTCCTATGGTTGTGCACATAGTTGTAGATTAGACATGATCATGGAAAGAGAAAAGGTTCAAAAGACAATTGATATTTTTTGTATTTAACGTTTTTATGGATGAGGACATGCGTAACTCAGTGGCTGCCATTCTGTCCGGAATTTGGGGGGGTCGATTGGGCCAAATCACCTTTCCATATACAGAAACCGCAAAAGACAGAGTTAAGTACATCAGACAGTACATCATATCATTATTCATCCAACAAATGAGCCCAGTATAAACTGTGTGTTGGATAAAACCAACCAATTAACACCCCACAATTTAATAGCCAAAATTGAGTGAGTTTGTTTCCATACAACATCATCACTTCCTCAGATCATTGTGAATGAGCTTATTACTTCATCATGTTGCTAAATTAATAGAGTTTTGCATAGATTTGTTTATGTGCAGCTCTCTAATAGTCCCACCACAGCATCTCAGTCAGATTAAACACCTTCATTAATTCTTTCCTTTTTCTGTTTCTTTTGTAAATTTGCTCCTGTTCGATGATCAATGTCCCGTTAAGCGTTACCTGTCAGGTAGACAGCCTTACATTTCACTAGTTTAATATAAGGATCAGTTCCTTGATGGCTCAGCGACTCCATTGTGTTCAAGTCCTGTGCCTGCAAAGCTGGACCAAATCATCACTGCTTACGCCACGCTTGACAGTTTAATAAGTATTAATAAGTAAGTTTATTAGTTTTAATGGCTTTATCCTGGCTGCCTTTTCCATGTAGCCATTTTTGTTCAATTTGTGTACTGAGTTCTTTGCTTTCTGTTTTTCATTGTTTAATTTCTTTGAGCATTGCATGGCATGACCTTGGCGGAAACCTGCTGGGATGTCCATTCCCAGGAAATTTGGCAGCTGGCTTGAAAGTTTTCATCTTGTGAATAATTTTTCTCAGTTCAAAATGATAAATGACCTCATGACAATTTCCCAGACTAATGGGCGCCAACAACTGCTTCTCTCAGATTATACTGGATTTCTTTCCTCCTTGACACTGTGTTAAAGCACACTGGAATATTCAAGATCATCAAACTGCCAAAAAGTCAGATTTTTGTGTCACATTTGCTGATTATCAAGTGGATGCATTCGATTGGCAGCCTGTCTGCTAACAGGAAGCAGTAAGTGTGCACTTTGCTTTTCACGCACTGATTCTGAATTTTTTGTAATATTTTTTCTAAACATTGACATCAACAAATAAATCATGTGTCGCTGTTTATCTGAGATTTTTTTTTAGCCAATTTAAGACTTTTTTTTGTTATTTATTTGTTTATTTTCTTGTAAAATACATATTTCATAGTATGTAAAACCTTGGCAACCTTGTCATGGCATGTGGATTCTTTCTACGTGTTTTTATGTATTTTATAAAATGCCATTACATAGCTCAACACTTTTTTCCTAACTGAATACTCTTGACTCTTTGGTTCATCCTAGTTTCATGTGATCATTAAACATAATGTCCACTATATGCAAAGTAGCCACTATGAGGCAGTGGAGTGAATAATGGACCGTGGACACTCAGATGATTTGGTGTCCAGTTTCATCACATTACCATGTTGATAAATGGACACATTTCTGAAATCCCAGCGTTCATCTTTATCCCACAGTCTACTAGCACTTTCTTAAAATTGTGATGTGGGGAAAACTGTCTATTTTACTTAAGCAGAAAGAAATAGACAAAATTTCTTCATTGCTGTGTTAATCCAGCCTATTATGACACACTTTGACAGGCCATTTGAAATGTAAACCTCACTTTTCATCTTCATCCTCTCCTCCAAAGCCAAAACTGGGGAATAAGAGGAGGAGAGGCTGGCTTACGTGGGGATTCTTTGCTGTCATTGGAGAGTGGGGGGATGATAATATGTCTGAGAAGATTATATGCGTGAGAAACAACGGAGCCTTGCTAACAATGGACTCGCTGCAGACCAGAATTTTTCCCGCTCTGTAAATGTCAGAGTAGATGGCGAGCCCAGGAATGAAGAGGTTATGGCAGCCTCCGGAATGGGAGATATTCATTTTGAGGAGTGTCCTGTGTGCTTTTATGGCATCTGTAAGATTACTAGATTCGATTCCTTTCTCACAGTCATTACAGTCTTTACTGACTCCATCAAATCTGCTCAGAGCCTCCTACCTTCGGAAATACTGGCTGCAATTATAGAGTGGGAATGTCACAAAGCGGTGGCTGTATTTTGTGATCACACATGTTTGCGCCGGCCGCAGCTTGAAGCCTCGGAATTACTCTGAAAGGAAAAAAAAAACAAAAAAAAAAAACTCTTATTGTGTTTGAAGAAAAGGGAAAGAAAATAAAACAAACAAACAAACGAACAAAAAACCCACCTGAGAGGCTGGCGACATAGATCGATCTTGGCATCATGATCCCTGCTGTCTTCGTGTTGTTTGTAATTGCAGTGAAGATAATGTCCCTTTGAGGAACACTCCCAGGTTGTTACAGCTAATTACTGCTGTGGGTTCTCCACTAGGAGCTGTCTGACAGCATTTGCTGAGATATTAATATCAGATGATGGGAACGAGGGCAGCGGCATGTGCTTTAAATTGCTACCACACAAGTGCTGCACATGGATGACGAAACGATGGCACCAGCCTTGAGAAACACAGCAGCCTGACTTTCTGCATATACTTTGCATGCACAGCAGCTAATTTATGAAAAAAAAAAAAAAAACACTTTAGTAAATCAGCTTTTCATTTTTTTTTCTTTTACTTTTTACCCCCATGTCACATTATGGGAGTTTTGATGCAATGCCATAAGCTGAAATCTAGAAGCTCTGCATCAGTTTTATTGTGACAGTACAATTATGAAGCTACAGCTCCCACTGCCATGTGGGCCGCTTCCCTGTCACCTTGCTGAGGGCCATGCTCTCTGAAGGGAGCAATAGAAAAAGCTATAATCATAACTTCAGTGGAAACTCATATTCTTTTATACGCTTTGCTTGTAATGTTTGTCATAGCAAAGAAAACAGGGAATTTCAAAATATAACTTGTGGGAAATAAAATGTTTCAGAGTGTTGCTGCTGCTGCTCGTCTCATCACCTGATGTGGTCTCTTTGAGGTGGCAGGACAATCTGTGAAGCACAGCTGGATGCCTTTAATATGGCTGCAAAATGCTCCCTCAAGCAGCTGGGGGATTTGCACATCGCTTAACCTAATTTATTTGGGGCTCTTTGGAAGCAGGGGTGTCGTCCCAGCCTCGGTTTGCATGCACCTATATTTATATGCAAACACACACACAGAATGTTTTGCTCTCTATGTGGGGACTCCCCTTTGGGAAAATGTTTTTTCCTTATATTTTTCACCCAGTGTAATCATCACACCAAATACCTAATCCACAGTTAATCTTAACTACTATTAGGAAAGTAGTTTTTACCCTTGAAAATACCTTTATTCTTGTAAGGTTCTATGAAACTGTTGAACTGTTGAAGTATGGTTGCCTCTAGCTTCCAAACTCCATGACAAATTTAGCATGCACACACACACACACACACACACACACACACACACACACACACACACACACACACACATACACAGTTGTATTCATACCATTGATGCTAATTTTATTAAACCTTAGCCGTTTTTCTATTCAATGGAGATTTTTGTTCTCATATCATAAGAGAGAAATATAAACACGCAGACATTTTCACACACATTTTCCATTTCATTGGGTCTCAGGCTGTCCTCAAACAGCACATTTTTACCTGTATCACTGCTGGGCCTCAGCTTATCTCTTATTCTTCATTTGCTCTGCTTTCTGTCTTCTCCTTTTTTTCTTCTCTCCCTTCAGAATGTTCCATCCCTGTCTAACACTTTAGGTCTTATTTCACACCCAGCTATAGTATGACGTTGAGGATGAGATGACATTGCAGTTCTGTTTCTGAGCTCTGGTTTGTGCATTATAAATGCCCTTGCACTCAGACATGTTCCAACAGACTAGACTAAAATCTTGACTCCAATTCTCTGGAGACCTGTCTGCTGCAGGACAGCAGCCTTTGAACACTGGCTACTGCCATCCCAGTCTCAATTAATTGCTGTAAGCATGTATGGCTCTTGGTGGGTGGGAATATTTCTTTTTACTTAAACAAACTTCAACTTCTCTTTACTTATTCACTCACACTTTCCTTCTTCAGAGTCCAATCTTTATGTATCCTAGTAAATTGAAGCCTTTTTCTAGTTAACCTCACTGATTAGTATTTTTCTTATGGCTATACAGCTGTTCTGTCCCAATCCTTTGAGTCCCTTCACATTTTGCTCTCACTTTTACTATTAAACAAAGCCCTGAGTTCTACTGTTGGGTTTTTTTTTTTTTTTTTTTTATTCAATCACATAATCACTATTATGTGATTGCTGATCAGTATAATTCAAGATTTTTCTCTGGTCCACATTTTTCCTCAAAAATGATTATTCCCCACTGTCTTTCCAGTTTTTTTATAATACGTTGGACAATGCTTAAAGACACACTACAGAACTTTTGCCATTTTCCCCATTACACGCCTTCTATCGATCTATCTATCTATCTATCTATCTATCTATCTATCTATCTATCTATCTATCTATCTATCTATCTATCTATCTATCCATCTATCCATCTATCCATCTATCCATCCATCCATCCATCCATCCATCTCTGTCTCCAATATTTACCTGTTCATAAAGAAGTCGTGGTGGTCTAAGATGTTTACATAGTTATGGATTTTTATCTTTGCTGCTGTGTTTCATGTGAACTGAGGTGTTCCCTTGCTTTTCCTTTAGTTGTATGTACCATCTCCCTTCATAATACAGTCCTCTCTCACCCTGTTTGAAGTAAAGTTAAACATTCAGATGCCAAACTTGGTGTGGAAAAACATCTCTTCAAGTAGGGACTTATCAAATGTTACAGAATTTCGGCAATACACTTGCCTATCTATTTTTAATTGAATTTGGGGGGGGAGAGCAAAATAAAGCAGATATTCTACCCACATCTCTTGGAGCTTGATTACAGAAAGCAAAAGCTTAAAAATTCCAGCAGCTGGGTCAGAGTCATGCTATCTCCTTCTACGATTAGAGGGCCAGATAACCAAAGATTTATTAGCCCAACATCCCCACAATTAATTAGGAAGCGAGGCTAGACTAATCCTGTTTTCACGGGCTTTAGCGGGTTGAATTGCCTTCCACTGCCAATAGGAGTCGAAGAACACTCCAAAGACAGGGCAAACAAGTAAAAGTTCAAACATTTTTAATTTTCATTTTCATTGGTACAGGATTACAGTATATCTAAGTGTATGTGTGTATGCAGAGGGGTATGTGTGTGTAATAAAAACCCTGCAGGACACATTTTTGGTGTATATGTATAATATGGACATGTGGACCAGGGTCGCTTGTTTACAGAGGCAAAGTGCAGATATAAATCTTCCGTCTGACGTTGTAAAGGTTGAACTCCATCCACAGTTCAAAGGTACATCTGAAAATACTGCCGGCTTTCAGGATCCTCCTTCGTTTTCCTTCCCCGTGGCTCTGCTTGGCCTCATCTCACCAAGACCTCCTGCCCTGGGAGGCTCGGCAGGTCAGAGCACCACATGGAAATGTGCAGTCTGCTCCCTTTGTTCTGGGCATGCTTGACATTTGGTCTCATAAGACCGCTGAGTCTTTTAACGCAGCCCATACCAGCAAGATGCCAGATGCCTGAGGAGCTTTGTCTTGGACATTAAGTAAGCTATCTTCTCTGGGACCAGTGCTAGTTTTTGAGCAAAAGTCTTGCTGAATTTAGCTTAATGATCATTGTAAGGACATTGGAGAGAACTGTATTCAGAAGCTGTGCTCACATCATGCTGAAGAACAGTCTAACCAGTGGATACTTTTCCAGGACTGTGATATTCGGTAGTCATAGCTCATTATGCACTGAGTGGAAGCAAAGGGATACCTGAACATATGGTGCAAAACTCGGGGGAAAATATGAATCTGCTGTCATAATGCCTCACAAAAGTTGATGGGAAAATCACAGTAATCCGTGATAAAATATCCCCCTCTTCAAATAACAACATCAAAGTACCTGAAAACTTTCTCAGTAACACGTCAAGTCACTACCTTTAAACTACCTCACTGGGAGAGTAAATCAGTTAATTACACACTTTCATTTTTCTTTCATTGCTTACCTGTTTTGCTCATCAACTAAGTATTAGGATTAGGTTCATACACATGACAAATAAATGTCACTCAGAGAGGTGAATTACATGGAATAGTACAGTAATGATTTTCAGTGTGTATAATGCATCCCAGAAGTCTTGTGAGTAAATTGTCAGTATATAATGTGTGTGTGTGTGTATTGTGTAAGAAACTTTCTAAGGGTATGAGGTAAAGGTTAAAAAACATTAATGGTATGTGGATACTAGTCTTTAAAATCACACAAGCATGCTTAGCAATAAACAGACAAGAAAAATCTTTAAATTCTGGGGGGAAGAGATGGCAGAAATTGGGGTTGTTTGGGTTTTGGCGTTAACAAACCGATTGTGTCAAAGAATGATAAAATCTCTGTTGTAGTTTCTCAGAACTCTGAATGTAACTTTGGTTGGAAATCAGTGTTTATTTTCACAATGCTCACCGTTGGTAACAGGGCTCTAGAGTTGGACCATTTTGGTCGCACATGCAACATACATGCACAGATTTATGCATGTAAATATTTTTTGGTGTACATACTTTCCTAGTATTGGTCATAAGCTAACTTTCAGTGTGAAAGCTAAACAATTGACTGTGGATGAGGCCGCAGGTGATTGTAGACAACTTGGAAAGCTTTAAAGTTTAGACTGCCCTAATGTGTGAAGTCCATGAAGCAATGGTCAGCACGACTTCAAAAATGTCTTCAGAGAGAAATGAGAGTTATTTTCCCAAAATATTAAAAAAACCAAAACAAAAATAATGAAGAGTGTCACAATATATGAAAAACTTTCTTTTTGGTGAGGAGGTTGTCCCACACACCCTCACAGGAGCCATCCTGCAATCTCCACATTAATGGTTTGACTCTCTTTTTCTGGTGATTACAATCTTAATAAAATGAGTTTCACTCAATGCGCTGCAGACAAACAAATATAAAAAGATATTTACTAATTTTATGTTTTTTTATTAGTCTGAAATTTCTCTATCATGTGTATTTCTAAAATGTTGGACCGCTGCCCTACCTCAATGTCTGAGAGACTCTACTGCTTCTACACACTCAAAAATAGAGGTACCAGCTTGTACCTAAAAAGGTACAAATGCTTGTCGCTGGGGGTGTACTCTTTTGAGAGACATTTCTGTACCCTTCAGTTCTGGCCTATTTTTGTACCTTATCAAGTTCAACCTTACCTTATCAAGTTATATTTTTTTATGTTTTTCACAGCATTAGGCCTGGTCCTAAGTTGTGCTTCTGGTCTCTTAAAGACCAGTATTGTACTTTTGAGAGAACATTTCTTTAAAATGTACCTATAGGTACAGAAATGTCGCTATCTTGTACCTCTATTTTTGAGAGTGTAGGTGCTCTTTTAATACCCTAATCATGTTACCAACCTGTTGTTGATTAACCTTAATTCCAACATGCTCCCCCAGTTGTTTATTCAGCATGTATGGTTTCTTTGTCTTACCTGGTTTCACTATGTAAAAATGCAAAGCTACTGTTTTATTTTGAAGGCAGTTGTGACGTTAATCTTTAAAAATGATGAAACGTTTTTCACTGAAAGCAGAAGAGTGGTTTGGTATTTCTTTCAATTGTCTGTTTATTGCTTTTTAAAAATGCAGACAAGTTAACATGGAAAAAAGAAAATTGTCTTGTTCAAGTTCATTTTAGAGGCACTCCTAAAATATTTAGTTAAGAGCAGCAGTCATGCTACTGGAAAAAGATAGTCTGGATCCATTAACTGGAACTGAATTACATATAAAAACCCAGTTAAATCTGTTTTAAAGATTTTCAGTCATAGTTACCCAATTTACAGCAACAGAAATGGAGCAGAATAATTGCTACATCCATTTTAGGCAAATTAGTTCTTTTCCACCACTTTAGTGAATGCGCCAAGCTTGGACACATTTTCATAACAATACAGCCAGGCCCAGAACAGGAGCCTTCAGGGAACAGGAGAAGGTTAAGAAAGGTTTTTTTGTGCTCAGCATCTTTCATGAATCGAACATGCGCACACTACCGGGAATTAACTTAAGACTAAGTTCAAGTATAAATCCAAGCACATTTTATAAATGAGGCCCCAGATCTCTGCCCACGCACCTGCTCAGAGCTGCAAAAGTAAGGTCCTCGTGGCTTAGCAAAGTTACCTCTGAGCCCTCTACGTCCTGGCTGCGGGTATGGTAGAGCCAGCCGGTGGATTCTTGGGTCTCTGTCCATCTGGCTCTATTGTTGATTGCAGACAGACTGGCTGATGAGTGCAGCCTGGACGTAGAAGCAGAAATAGGGCCCAGAGCTCGCCGGCGCTCCCTTAGGTTGGGACTTGGCAAAGCTTTTCAGAGCTGCTCTCTCACAAGCCTGTGAAAGTGAGCTCCACAGTCTCCACGGCTGCCTAATGGCCACATTTCTGCTCTTCACAGTTTGGCAGTTGACTGTTTCTGATCCTTTTTAAGCAAGAGGTGCAGCTAAAAGCTCTGGCAGTCAACAAAATGGAGAAGATTTTTCCTCGGAGATTTAAAAACTAAGAGAGGTTTTTGGGGGGGGAGATTTTGTGTCTGTCTCATTGATTGTTTTAAAGTGAGCTTTGTAAAAGATACAATATCTTTCCAGAAATGCTGGAAATGGCTGCTTTGCTATTCTGTGAATTTAGCTCTTGCAAGCCATGTCAGAATAAAATTCCCTCATGGCTTGCTGACAGCAGAGAACTGATGACAAAATACTGACAGTGTGAGAGAGAGACTTTATAATAATGTTAAATTATTATTTACAAGGACAAATCATGTCATCAAAATTCAGATTAAGTGAATAATATGCAGGCTTGTACAAGGCTTGAGGACAAACATCTGCACAGAAGCATGTCAAACCAATCATCAGGTCCCCTCAAGGTGGACTGATACAGCACAGAATAAAACTGCAAAACAGAAATGAATCTTTGGAGAGGATTGTGGGGGAAATAGAAGGAATTCAGAAAAGCATCATGACAACTCTGAAGGAGAAAGTCATGAAGAGTATTGACTAAATTTATTTCCTTTGACTTGATTTTAATTACTCCTCATCATACTAAGTCTAGTTCCACACCCAATACGGAAAAGTTGTTTTGCATTTTAGCAAATTGTGTTTGTCTCCTCTAGTTTTGTTGCCAGGACAAGTATGTCACACCTCAGACAGACAGCACGGCTGTCGGGGAGGAGGGGGAATGTACTCATTTGGCCAGCAGAGGTGCTAATCGATGGGAGGTTAGACAGAAACAGAGGAAGAAAGGTGCAGTTTCTGCCAAACCTTGTAAAACAGAAACCACTTTTGTGGTTTTTATAAAGACAAAAAAGTAACTCGACTGTTTTAGCAGTTTTGTTGCATAAAGATGTTTTTTTTTTTTTTCTTTGCAATGCTGATGCCTTACAGATAATTCTTACTTCCATATACAGGTGCATCATCATTGTAATGACCCTCATATTGCTTTTATATGTTGTAGATTGTGATTAGAGCTGCTGGTGAAAAGACTTTACATCTTTTCATTGGAGTCATTCTCTCTGTGCTTGTACCAGTTTCATCCAAACACTAAAATACACATGTCAGGTGCAGCTAAGATATATGTGGACTCCTGAGTCACAGCTAATCCTGTGACTGGAACATGGGGTCATCCACATATCGGAGGGTCAGTGTTTCCATCCTTGGATTCTCCTGTCCACACATCCTTCATTCTGAGCCCCACAATTTACTCACTGTGTGTATATAACAGAAGAGATTCTGCAAGCATTGAATAAAAAGGACAATGGGAATGTGTGTTTGTGAGTAAATGGATGCTTGTACTGTTGAGTGCTTTTAAGTGGACATTAATACTCGAAAAGCACTATAAGACTCCAATTAATGCTGCTATGTGAGTTGAACACACATCTTGATACAAGGGATGTAAAATTCACCTAAACCTTTTCCAGTTGGTGTGTATGAAGAAGCCAGAAATTAAAACCATTTGGCAGCCGAAACCTTTTACCTTTTGGTGTAAATTATTGCCTTTTGCGAAACAATATTATTTGAGACATTTTGGGATGGATGTGATCAGATTAAATATACCTGCATCACATCTGATTTGATGGGAAGAAGCACAAATATGTAAGTTGTAGAGTGAAAAAGAATAACTCAAACATACATTTTGCATTCCTCAAGGTTTAAAGAGCAGGTGGACGATTTACCGGTACTGATCATAATAAAGACATTCAGTTTTATGTTGATATTATTACATTAGTCCTGATATCCACATGATATTTTTGTGATTTGCTTTTGGTTGAAAACATCACATAACTGGCTGCAGATTGTGTTTTTGAACCATTTCTCCCAGTTTGAGTATTGTGTCTCCAGCAACTCTGACTGTAATTCATTTGGCACAAAGTACCAATTTACATATTTTTCTCCAAATTTCCGACCAGCAATTATCATGACTCTGCCATGAATGATTATGCAGTCAGAATCTGATTGTAAAGGCCTACAGTTTAACAATATGTAACCCAAATCTTTGTTTGAAAATACCTTCTAAAAGGCATTGCTGGAAAATATTGTTTTCTTGCTCATAAGACCTTGTAAATCTTTAACCCTGTAAAGCCCAACCTAAGAAAAACTGGCTAGAAATGTCCTTTTTGTTCTATCTGAAATCTGTTTCTGAAATCTACTGGAAGTTTTGCTGCTTGCATACAAGTTTTAATGTTTGAAGGTTTTGACTCCCTCCACAATAAAGGTAACTAAAATTCTGTTGTTTAGATTCCGAGCAGTGAAAGTTTAAAGTTTTCTCAAAGGAAATGTATGTTTTCAGACGTAAAGATACTGGGAAATATAATGAAATACCTCACAGATTTAGTTCCACCATTCAGTCTTAAGAGCAACTTTGCAGGTAACTTACTGATTGGAGGGTTTGCATTTGATTAGTATTTATGTAAGAGTACTTGAGCATTAGGCCTTTTTGAAACTTTGCTCTGCAAAGCAAAGAAGAGTCTTTTGATGGCAACAATGATTGTCTGCTTTTCAAGAGTCAGAGTAAGCTGTCATATTCTTTCAATACCGACATTCAATCTGGGCATTAAAAAAAGCACTTCATGGAAAATGCCAAACATTTAAGACAAATCCAGATAATTCTCAGAAAACTTAATATAATGATGGTGCCAAACCTGCTTTAGAAATCATGATGCGCTTGAATTATATAAGGGCAGTAGAAGGCAACACCAAATTCGTCCTGTTATGTGGAGATTTGAACATTCATTATTTTAAAGGAAGAGTCCTATTTCGTTGAGATTAGGTGACGTCTGAGACTTGACCAACACTCTTTCAATATATTCTTATAAAACTGAGGTCTTTTAAAAAATATATATAATGACACTTGACAGGAAAACTAGCAACGCAATCTTTATGACTAAAAACTGCATCCAAATTCACAATCTCTGCTTTGGATCAAAATTTTGCAGACACTTCGAAGGTTCAGATGCAAACCTGAGAAATTATTCATACCTGCAACATATGTGAACAAGCTAAGTCCAAATTGTAACACATAATTAGATTACTCTTTCTTAAATGCAGGGATGTGTCTGGGTGAGAAGAGATAAACATATTCCTATTTGCACAATGTTTACATTTAATGACTTTCCCAGCTACATCGTTGGTTGAGGCCAAGGTCAAAGCTACAGTAGTTGTCATAATGATGAGTGCTTCTTACTGAGATAGAATGTCTGCCCACCAAACAGGGGGGATTGACAGTTAATCACAAGCACGTTACACCTCTGGGATGGGCGGACTTGCAGCCTCCCGCCTTTGGCTCCAGCCTGCCTGTCATTATGATGACTCTGTGGCCTATCAGTGTCTGCCTTAGATTTATCTATCTGGCACTCAACTCAGGCTGAGGCTGGCACCTGTCCATCCATCAGCCTCCGAAGCCCTCTTGTGACACAGTGGATGCAGCCTCTCTGTCTCCAGCACACACTGCCACATGGCAACACGTTTGTTCACACTGTTCATTCATCGAGAACAGGGAAATGAATACTACACAGCATCAGCAGACAGAGCCATGTGCTGCTGCAAAACAAATCTGCAGCGCCAGAAAAACACTTTGTCACTGGTGCACTGTAAACATGTTAACATCACGCCGCTTCCGCCAGGGTAAAAGCTGACATGGGTGGACCACTCTGCTGATGGTGAAGGCTATTTTAAACCGGTAGAATAATTAATAAAAAGCATTCTGAAGGCCATTTAAGCTGCATCTTTGGGCATTTAGGATTAGAAGTATAGACAGTGTGTTTTAAAAAAATATCAAAAAAAAAAAAAAAAAAGCCCAAATGGCAAGCCTTCTTATATTGGCCGTGGACCTTTTAAGTGTGTTGACACAAGGCCAACAAGGACAAACAGTGGTCTTAAAGAAGCAACTGTTGCTGTCCATCAGTGTGACAAGGGTTATAAGGTCGATTTGGAGTCCATCATTCTTGAGCGAGAAGGATTATTTACAAGTGGAAAACATTCAAGACACCTCCAATTTTCCCAGGAGTAGATGTCGCGGCCAGTTCACCGTGAGGTCACACCACACAATGCTCAAAGCAACAAAGCAAAGAAATAAAAAAACAAAGACCTCCATGTGAGACTCTACAGGACTCTGTTAGCATGTTAAATGTTAAAGTTCATGACAGTGCCATTATAAGAACACTGAACAGACGTGACTTTTTTCAAAGGTCACCAGGAGCAGCTACTGTATATTTTATCTGAAAAAAAGAGCATGGTAGCAAAGATGCATCTAAATATAACCACCGGATTTAACCAAAATGAAGATTAAAAGCATGGTGGTAGAGGGGCAGTGATTTGGGCTTATTTTGCAGCAACAAACCTGGACTCATGGGGTTGGCCATTAACTCCTTTCTATCCCAAAGTGGTTAAAAGTCAAATATGAGGCCATCTGCCTTGCAGTTAAACTTGGCTAAAATGGGGTCATGTAACATGAAAATGATCCCAATACAACAACAAATCTACACAGAATGATTAAAAACAAAAGAATCAGTGTTGCAATGTGTTGCTTTTCACCCGAGGTTGTATTCAACCTAATTTAAGGACCAGATGATTAATGTTTCTAATTGGAAAATAGTGTCCTTTATTTGTCATGCTGTGATATAAATGACCGCACTGCACACGAGACTGTCAAATTTTACATTGCTTGTAATGCAGATTTATCACTTCTGACTTAAAGAGCTTGTTGCAGGTTAAAACCCTCCTTTAATATGTATAAAAATATTGTTGGAACTGATGTTGAATAAAAACACACATATAAATACACTTTTGTCAGCTTTTGGAGTAGTTTCTAGTATAATTTTACTACTGCATCTAAAACTGCAAGACAGGAAGTGACGTAGGAAAGGGGGGACTATGTTGTGCCAAAAAAGTGCCCCTGCTTAGATAAACACCCAAATAGCAAGAAGCGCAGTAACAGCAACTTACCCGTAGATGGCGTGCATTCATCATTACCCTTAAAAATAATACACGCCATCTACAGGCAAGATGCGGTTACTGCACTTTTTGCTATTTGGTGCTTTTCACGGCAAGGGTGCTTTTTCGGCATATAGTCACCCTTTTCCTACGCCACTTCCTGTCTTGCAGTTTTAGGAGCAGTAGTAAAATTCTTAAAGCAACTGCTTCAAAAGCCCAAATAGTGTATTTATTTATTTTTGTTTTTATTCAGCATCAGTTCCAACAATATTTTTCTACATACAGATTAAAGGAGGTTTCTAACCTGCAACATGCTCTCTAAATATTATAGGAGTGTTTTAGAGCTACACCATTCCTTCACTATAATGCAGTATGCAGTATAAATTTTTAGTTTTCCAATGAATATCTTTATGGCAAGTGATTTTCAACAATTTCCGTGTTTGCTGACTGTCATTCATTTCCTTTTGTTACTGGCTAATTAGCTTTGAGTGGAGTCAGATGACCAAACCCTGGCATGTAGCATTGTGAGGCTGCACCCTCATCCCTGGAAGCCTGATTTTACCACTGCGGCACATTGCTGACATTTTAATGGGATCCATCACTGATAACAAGGAGCTAATGAAAATCTAATAAAAAAATTAGCCTGCCGCTTGATTGTCTGTCTTTTCACTGACATAATGCCTTTCTTCTATAACCGCTGGGGGAAGTTTCTATCTGGGGTCTGATTAGCTGTTGATGAGCAGCGACATCCTGAAAAAAAGGGGGGAAAAAAAAAAATCAACATGGCAAACACTTTGAACATGTTGCCCATTCACTGCAGCAGTGTTAAATTTAGCTTTTGAGTGAGAAAGGGGCAAGAATTAATGGAGCCCCATTAGCTCGTTCTATTTTATCCTCCTCTTGGGGTGTTGAAAGGCAAGACAAAGAGTAGGTAGGTCACGGCTAAGGCCAGGATAATGTTTTAAACATTCTAGCTGAGAAGGTCAGAAGGATCTTGCACACAAAATTAAAATGATAATAATTCAGAGTTCATTTTTGTATATAGTTGCACTGTCACTCAGTGACGGTGATTCTTCTTTTGTCTGTCCAGGTCGTGTCGCTCCAGGGAGCGTCTTACTGGGATGAAGCCCTCTGGGCCTGGTTGCTGCAGTGAAACTAAATGTGCAGGCTTTACAGAGGGAAGCGTAAATGCCCTGCAGGCGCTAAATGTAGGGCACTGAAGCAGGGTTGTATGCATATTGTCTCCAGTTGTAGCGTCGGAGAGTTGCACCTGAGTTACATTTGAACATATGCTCAGCACTTAATTTACATGCTTGTAATTAGATACTGTGTAAATGTTAATTAATGAATGTTTTCCGCAAGCATTTCGTCATTCATCTTTTTTTTCCTCCCCACAATGCATCTCGTTGCTACATCTGTGAAGACAAACTACAGACGAATTATGCACAATGCAAATTTAATTCTGCGTATCTTTGATGTTATCG
The DNA here is from genome assembly GCF_933228915.1 of Telmatherina bonti. NCBI lineage: Eukaryota > Metazoa > Chordata > Actinopteri > Atheriniformes > Telmatherinidae > Telmatherina > Telmatherina bonti. The sequence continues at coordinate 24,406,032 of NC_136623.1, forward strand.
AAATGTAAGGAAATGGGACATTATGTCAAGCAACAGCTAAACTCATTAATTATAAACTTCTCTTGGTTACAACAAGTCTATCAAATGACTATCAGTATATCACAGAATTCTAAGTATATTATATAAAATGTCACTGATGGAATGGAAAAAAAATGTCATATCTGCTCATTGAAATGGATAGTGATATGAAAAGCTGCTGCACTCATCTATATGTTATTCTCTGTTACAAAAGCTGTTTAATTACGCTTTAGGGAGTAAGCATGTCTTTCAGGGATGTTTAATGCTTCCACTGCAGGTGATGGCAGGCTGATAAAGCACGACGAATAGCTTGTAGTGTGAGGTTTATGGATTTCTGCAACACCCCTGAGCCACAGCTGAGCAGCGTGACAAGGAGGAGTTTCTCCACATGTTGTCTTTCTCTTGTTGTCATGCTCAAAGAGGGAGGTAGTGATCAGTCTGGCACATCGCAGCCTCCCAAATGTGCATCCTAACCTCCTTGGTAGCTTGTCATTTTTGCAATTAAGAAACATATTTGCAGGTGATTACTGTCCAGTTCAAAATGATTAGGGTCTGCTTGATTTATTGCAGCAGCCACAACCTGCTAAATGTTGCTTCTTACTAATCTGGAGGGCTTTGTGACATGTTCATTCTGTCAAACAGCAGCGTAAATAAGCCCTTTGACCAGGCTGCTAACAAAGTTGCTTGTTGCTGATGATGTTTGCTTTCCCTTTTTTTTTTTTTTTTTTCCCCCCACATGTTGAGTGAAGACATGATTAATCAGAGCCACCTGGTTATCTGGTTTGCTTGTAAGCACTTGAGATCAGAGCATGAGCGCATGGTTGATTAAACCCCTTACCAACCTAAAGCACCCCAGGGAAAATGTTAGTTTTTTTGTCATCTGTGCACACTCACTATGGCAGGAAGAAAAAGCTGCTGGAGATACAAGGCCCTGCAGGTAGGAAGCTCCTGGGAGCCCAGCAGAAATGCAATATGCAAGTAGTTGTCAAACTATTAGGCACATTGCATAAAAAATGTACACACTTTACTTTAACTGCCAGTGGTCGTTATCTTACCATAAGCTATGAGTGAATCGATAGATCAGAACTGATTCACACCACAAAAACATTGTCAAAAAGCTCAACTCTTAAGGAAATCTGAAGAATACCAAAGCAGCAAAAGACATGTTTACAATTATTCTATGTATGAGCGGTTAGCAAGGGCTAAATCAGCTGATTTTACCAAGTTTCAGTTGGCACCAACAAAAGTCAACATGTGGAATGGTGTGTGAAGGGTTTTCTTTTTACTTTCCGTCCTACAGGGGAGAAGGCACCTGAGAGCCAGGCTGTGGTTGTAATGAACAGCTGGTTGGACAGTCCGCTCCTGCACAGCAAATGTTTTCTACTGCTGAGTGGTTCTGTGTTAAAGTGGTCCCACTATATCACTTACGGAATGCTCTGTCCTTATTGTGATTTAGCCAAGAGCATGGATGGTCAGCCATGCAGGGCTGAGAGACTGCTGGACCGCAGTTGGTGATTTTACTGATTAGCACACTTCCAGCAACTGAAGAGGAACTAATCAGTGAACCCACTTAAGTGTGGTACGCCTCTTTGCTTGCCTTCAAGTGCTCCATGGTAGTTTCAGTGTGTGAGTTTGAGTACTTGTGAAATATCCTAACATGGACCAACTTAATTAAGGGTGGGGCCATTTTCTTTTGATTTTGATTTGAGGGAGTTACCTTACACAACAAAGAAAGAAATTAAATCAAAAATACAAATATGAAATAATACTGTTTAAAAAGCAGTGAGTAAGGTCAACAGTTAGATAGTTGTAAAATATATGGACAAAATGAATTTCTTCAGTTCCTTAGGGGTTTCATTTGAGAGGTTTTATGCATAAGGAAATACTGAAATATCCCCGGGTCCTGCCACAGTTTCAATGTTTGATTAATACAGCCAAAAATGAACAAAAAATGAAAAAATGTTTTGTGTCCTTATTTATTTAACAGAACTAAGCTAATAAGCAGAATTAAAGTGTAAAAAACAAGTAATGTTTCCATAGGAAGAAGGAGGTTAGTATCAGTCAAGTACTGATAATTCAATGAATTTGATATCATCAATAATCCTTGTAATCATGTGTAACCATCTCTATAAAAGCAGAGATTTTGCTACTTGGCTGGTCTGAAGGATTCAGGTCTGTGTTAATAATGCCAATGTGGAAAGACATAGGTAGTGATCTCTGAGATTTCTCTTAGCCATAATTTGGGAGACGAGGATTTGAGGCCATTTTCAAACTCCATCGTTGTACATCGTTGTACAGAGTACGTGGTTATTCAGAGCTCGGGAACATTCTAGACAGATACCAGATTGAAGAAGTGGATATATCATGAAGTTCACCTTGAGGTCACACAGTGTAATGCACAAAGTGAGTTACAACTCAGACTTTACAACCATGTTAGTACTGAGCAAGTCTGACTTGTTTGGAAGATTTGTCAGGAATAAGTCTCTTCTCTCAGCAACAACATTCCAGTGCTGCATGGGTTTGCAGACGTCTGGATCAGTGTCTTCTGCACAAGACAAAACCAATGTAGAGATGGTTTGGCTGAAATGAACGATGTGATGTTGGCAAAAAATCATACATATCTGCAGAAACACCTTTTATACAAACTGTCAAGCATGGTAACGGAGGGCTAGGACAGCTTGCAGTCACTGAGTCGACAATGAACTTCTCTGTATAAATGCATGTGAGACCATCTGTCTGACGATAAGAGTTTGTCTGAAATGGGCTCCCACATGAGGACAATGACCCCCAAGCACAGCAGCTAATCTACAACAGGAGTTTAAAAAACAAAAAGAAGAAATGATGTGTTGCTTTGGTCCAAGATACAGAAACTTATCGCCCCAAGTATTGGCTAATTTTCAACTTATTGACTGCATTTTGTCTGCCTTTTAAATAGTTTAATATGAACAGATGGTGGTGGACAATATTTATATGGTGTGTGGTAGTTGTGCTGCCCTGAAACTGGCTGACTCTATTAACATTTTATTATACTGAATACAAATTAAACCGTGTCGGGCCAAGTGAACGCTGTAAAAGTCTTTTAATTTTTTTGGTTTCTTTTGACAGAAAGTTTCTCTCTGTGTGACGGGATGCAATGGAGGATTATAGTAATACATTACTTTTCAAAACTGTTTTAAAAAAATAGTGTGAAAAGGGAGGAAATGAAGAATATTCCATTGTCTCTTTAGCAAAGGAGAGAATAAACTGATAGAGATAATAAGTACTGCCGATTTGCCCATGTATAAATATTTTTTTTCTCAGCCCACGCAGGCCCAGAATTTTACAACCAATGCATCCTGAGCTAAAATGCTGTGTTGAAGAGAGCTGTGTGTAATTGAATTCCAACAAACTTTAATGAACTGAATCAATGTTGCAGAGAGAAGTGGGCCAAAACTCCTGCACAGTGATGTGAATGACTGATAATGTGACGCAGAAAATGATTACTTTAAGATATTGTTGTTAAAGGTGGTCCAGCAGCCGGCTGAATCATTGAGAGGACTTTTTACACGCCTGAATTAGCTGTATAACATTTAAACTGTCTGAATTCTTCATGTAGGAATAACTGTTATATTATTTTCATGGTACTTCAAAATTCTAACCACAAATAAAAGTATAAAACATGTTGTTTGCATGACATGACCTTCCAACAATCCCATAATGCATTGCTCTGACAACAGACATTTAAAAGAACCCCCACCACCGCCCCTCTCTCTCTCTCTCTCTTTTTTTTTTTTTTCCTTCTGTCGCCTCTCGCGGGCAAATCTGGCAGTTGATCCCGAACAGCCTGGAGGACAATTGTAAAGGTCAGAGGAAGCTCTCGTTGGGAGGAAGACAACACTTGCTGACGTAGCCTTATCTTTCTCAAATGCTGGAAGGGACTGGTTTCTTTGACAATAGCACTTGTATTTCATTTATTTCCTGCCTGAACATCAGTCCTCGGCTGACTCCCAACACCTCATTTTTGCCCTGCACGCAGCAGCCCGTCCCCAGAGGTGTGGGTAATAGTCTGCTGGTCCTCTACTTGAGGCGATAAAGAGCTGCAGAGAACAAAGTCACAGCTCGGGCTTAGAAGGAGAGGATAAGATAAAGTTGAAAGCAGAATGAGAAGATGAGTTCTTAGCAGTGTAGACAAAGTGAAGGCACTGAAAAAAAAAAAAGGTTAAGAGTACCCTGTAGCACCATACATCCTAATTCAACACATTCCTTTCTGTCACCTTTTGGCTAGTTTCTGCATGTGAAATTATGGCCTGGGAGAAAGGTAAAGTTGTAAAACGAGGACACGGGATACGGATGGATGAGAGCACTTTAAAGTCCTCTAAACAGCATACGCAGTGCAGAGATGAACAATGATAAGTTGATGAAGCACGTACCGTCTCTTTATTAACATTTAGTCCTGAATGACCAGGGTGATGTCATCAAAAGTTGATCTCTGCTCACAGAGAAATACCACAGCCGTGGGGGGGGGGGGGGGGGGGGGGGGGGGTTGTTGTTAAAGAACAGAAAATGTCAATACCCTGCACTACTTTGAATATTGTGTGGGAGACAAGCTTCTTGATGGATGGCAGCAGCGGTAATGAAAACTGATTTGAATGGGAGAGAATGAGTCTGACAGAGGTGGAGCTGCGAATGATGAAATGAGTGGGGGGAGAAAATGAGATTAGGCTCTGCTCTTCAGGTGGCGTGTCAACCGAGGGAATGGAGTGTCTGTCGGCGTTCGTCGCCCTGATGCAGAGCTGGCGGGCTGCTCTGTCGATGGACTAGATTTGTATGCAGACAACAGTTATGTTTTCACTTGTCTAACACTGTGGATCTGCAGTAAATGTCAAGTTTTAATTCTCTGACGCGCAGGTAGAATAAACCATTTATATCAGATTTGTTGCACTGAGTGAAGTCAGTGAATCCGCGCTGCTTTCCATCAGTAACAATTGTCCAATATTAGATGGGCCACTGCAGCCAGGAAACCGTTATTGTTTTCTTTTATTGTGTTTCATAACAGAGCAGGTGATAACTGTCAGCAGATATGTAGGGCTGGGCAATAAAACAGAACAAATGTTGCTACTTATTTTTGTACTTCTGATTCTGATATTCTGGCTTAAGTTTGTTAATCCTGTTAAAGGTATATTGATAATGGCCACGAGGACATCCTGTCTCAATTGTATGAAGTATGAAACTGCTGCTGTAATCACTTTGCTTTGTTTTGAGTGTTTTTCATATGATCTAGCAGCCCACAAATGGTGAGGAGATGCTTTTCTCTTTGACATTTGAGCTACAAGAGTTGCTGCACTGAGTGCATCAGCCCTGTTTTCATGCTTTCTGCCACTGAGGTCATACCTTTTTAAGATGATTTGACAAATTAGTAGTGTTGTTTCCCATTGTACTGTTCACCTGCAGACAACACAGTTTACTGTATTAATCTATTCATTGTCTTTTTCCTGAATCAAAACCACATTATTATTGTTGACTTAGTGGGGTCATTTTAATGTTTTAATGTTAGTAAAGTACACTGTCATGCCTGCTATTATTTATCTATTTATTTTTTATTTTTGTTTTGTTTTGTCTTTTTGTCTCCTTTTCGGGTTTTCTTGCCAATTTCTTGACTGAAGTGTGTTGTCGGATCCACCGCTTAGACTGAAAATATCTCATACTTATCCCCACAATCTGCTAGTTCAAGACTTCTGATGCACACAGATGATGGACTTGTTGCAATGCGTTTCACGAGAAGCTGGCAAATCATGAACTTTTCATCTCTTAATTAAAAAAAAGCACCATGTAATCAGCACTCGGAGCATCCTCACACCTCATAGTTACTTAGCCCTTGTTTTCCATTTGCCTTAAAGCAAAGTGTGTGTGTGTGTGTGTGTGTGTGTGTGTGTGTGTGTGTGTGTGATGTTTAGCTTTGCAGAAAAATCTACAATACAGAAATAAGATATTTGTGTTGCACCCACCTGCTTTCAAACTTAGTTTTGTGTATAAAACTATTAAACCATTGCAGCCATTTGGAATCCCAACCGCAGCATTTATACCTGTATCAACTCATGGAATTGATGGTGCTACTTTGGTTTGTTACCAGTTTACTTGCATTTTCTTATCTGTTGTACGATATTTACAGCCCAGTGTTTGTGTTGACATTAGCGCACAGCTTCTCCCTGTTTCATCACAAGTAGCTGTTTGTCTACGGTATTCATAGCAAATGAGAAACTTCAACCACAGTCAATTGACTTTTAAAAGGTAAAATCTTTCAAGTTAAATGGACTTTAATGGTATGATTATTTAAAGTCTACAATTAATCTAAAAAAAAAAAAAAACTTAAATTCAACATTTCTATAGAGTCCATATCTTATTCTATGATTTTTAATGAACTTAAATAGTTTTCTGTAGAATAGATTGGCATGTGTAACCAATGTGTAAAGATATCATCCTAATAATTGTCTAATTAGTTTTAATAAAGCCAAAAAAGAGAGAGTGGTGTAATTGCTTTTGTCGATGTCCGGGTTGACTGAGGAGATCCTGTACTTTTATAAATTGCCACTGTAGACATTTTGACTAGTGAATCTGTCCCTGTAATCTCTGTAAACTATGTCTGTGCAGGGATGATGGGAGGCTTGACAGATGCAGTAACAATAACTTTAAGAATGCCTGGGGCTTAGTAAGCGGTCACTGAAAAAACAAAACAAAACAAAGAAACATACAAAAAAACAAAATGAGAATTTGTTTCACACAACTGAGAAGAAAATAAATAAATTCCATGCAAGCAGTAATAAATAAAAGAAGAAAGAAAACTTGAACTGCTGCAACTTGAACAAGAAGTTTTGGGCATATCCAAACTTAATGAACAGAGATGCTGACATTTATAATAAAAGAGGAGGCAACTTTAAGGCTTTACCACTGGATGCTCTGCAGAAAATACTCCACTGATTTTCTTTTTTCACTGTAAGGTCAGCTCCAGCCTCCCAGTACGCACACTGTCATTGTGTGTCATTGCTGTAAGTCGATTAAGTCTGTGTGATGTCTTATTATTGCTTAGTCCCTGTATGAGATCTTCCATTAGGAAAGAAACATGTCTATCCTCTCTACGGGTTTCCTTTTATCCAAGCCTCCATCTATGTTGTTTACATGCCTCAGAGCTGCATCCAATTATCCATAAGGTCAGACAGACAAAGAAAGAAAGGGAAAAAAAAATCAACATTGAATCAAAGAAGAACTTTAGTTGTCCTTATACTTTCTGCAGTGATGGTACAAAGACATCGATGTTGGGTATTAATGACAAAACATACTGTCTGTAGTGCTTCCTATTGAAAGCTCTGTGGACAATTTCACCAGAAAGTGAAGTGGTTTTTCATCTGTGAAGCGGAGTGAGACCAAACATCAGGGAAATGACAACACTAATGTGCCTACAGGCCGCCAGCCAGAGCTCCACTCTCCTAAGTTTAGTGCTTTATTTATTTATTAGCTTTTGCATTTGTGCTGAAAGATGTTGTGGACACGAGGAAATAAACAGACAGTTGGGGGTCTGGGGGGCCCTCTGAGATTGAGTCTGAAATCCTTCATGGCTTGCTCTGAGGACGGTGCAGGAAGAAGGCGTTCAGTGAAGAGATGAGCATCAAGGCCAACGTGCAGAGAGCAGGTCCGGACTCTGATGAACAGTAATGGAACAGCGAGTAGCATCAAGGGCGCTTCTTAAACCCTGACACAGCCATTGATCCTATTACATAAAGACCTTTGGTCCCTTTCGTTTCTTATGTTTTTGAGATTACTTGGACTCTGGCCTTGGATGTCAGAGGAACAAAGCTTTGCTGAGTGGCTTATACAGAGAGAGGCTTGTGCAAGGTTAAAAAAATGTGAAGAATAGACTTTAGCTGGATTTAAAGTGGGAGCACAAACAAAATGCTGTGTGACATAAACACTGCCTGTAAAAGTCACTAATCTTTATGTTTGTAATTCTGCATGTTCTTCCTCTTCCTCACCCTCTATTAATCATCTTCTTGCATCTGTTGAGTCTGGCCTCAGATAGTGTCACCTACACTCTGTGACCAGGTTGTTGTCCAGCAGTTCTCTGTATGAATTATGATGCGTGCTAATCTTGTTATGGATGTTCTTTTGCCCTTGGGGGGAGCATCAATGAATAGACGGAACTTTATCAGATTTTATGGTTCTTTGGAGTATAATTCATGAAAGGTGCTGCGTTACTCTTGTAGGTGTGTGGGGGTGGGGATGTAAAGGGGTAGCATGAAACAACACGGTTTCATCTAAGTAGTCTTGTTTTCTTTTCTTGATGGTAAAATGGAAGCTACAGAATAAAAAGGAGAAAAGATCATTTAAAAAATATGATCCATGCATTTGAAAGATGAACATTGCATTAAAGAGAATTTTAGAAGGGGGGCTTGGAAGATGTCTTTGGTTTAGTCGCAGTTTGAAATGCACATGCATTCTTTTGAATACTTGAGGAGACCCAGAAGATCTCAGGCCTATTTCTCTCCCAGTGACGCACATATCTGCAGAGTGAATTCATACATTTTGGACTACACATTTTAACTTTTGACTTTTCAGTAGAGTTGGCAATATCAGACAATATAGTGAGTATAAGTATAAGACAAGACAAAAGAAATTACTGTAGTCATATGAATGCTGTACAATGAAGAAATGGTACATTTTACAGTGCCTGCCTACACCAGAGTGTGAGAAGGAGGGTAAAATGAAAGACTAGAAGTTGAATTAGAAAGGTGGATTTTTGTGTCCTGTATGCTGGTGTCTGTGTTGCCCGATGATGATGACGAAATACAAAAGAATTGGTTGAACATAGTGAACTGCTATCAGTTATTAATTCCACACAGTTCTGCCAGTTTATTGGATCTGAAACTTCGTAAAGTATTTGGGTAAATAATCCTCTAATCTGAAATGAGCGCCCCATACCGTATCTTCACCTGCACAAATTGCATCTAGGCAGGAAGCTAAAGCTGTTTGCTCTGTTTTTTTTTTGTTTTTTTTAAAAGAAAAACTGTGGATATTCTGTCCTGAAAAGTTGAACTCGTGTGTAATCTACTATCAAATAATTCACCATGATAGAATTTTTGAGAAAGAACAAAAGCAGATACATTTCCCATGTGTTGTGTAAAATGATGGTGGGAAAAACATTGTTTGCCCTGCTGCTGTCATTTACTGCTTTTTCATTTGTATCTTTGCACTTATGTCTCATAAAATACATTTTATTGTTGAGTTTTTTTGTATAAACATTTCCAAAAAATACAGTGTGTGTATTTAGCAAATTAAATAACTTGCAAAATGCACTTTTAAGTTTTTTTTTCAGCAGTGATAAAGACAAAGCGAACGGGCAGAGAATTTGCACAGTCAAGTTTAAATGACAGTCAGCAGCACTTTATATCTTATAATACATGGACAGCTTGTGGTGACAGAATTATTGCCCCGGAGGCAAAGCTGCAGGACACAATGTGGGAAAGTTGAGGATTATTTTCATTTAGTGTCATACGGTAGTTCCCAAACTGAAAGGTGAAGTCGGTTGATGATATTTTGGGTAAAGAGCCGTCCCTCAACTTGTTGTTCTTACTCAAATTTACGGCAAAAATAAACCTAAAACAAATGAGCTTGAACATGACAAAGTAATGCAAGCTTCCACAGAACTGACCAAAAATGATAGATGGAGTTAAAAAGTTAAGCCTGTTTCTTGTTATCCTGTTTGAAATAAAAAATAAATCGACTGACAGCTGAATCTGAGGCACACCGTCACGTTAACTGGCTTGCCGCAGGGACTAACTGGTTTCGTTTCATCATAACAATTCGCACTGTGTGCTTAAAGACTTTTACATTTTGGTTTTTTTCATTGGCTTTACGTTGATAACTGAAACTTCAACCTGTTTGGATTGTTGAGTGAGTCAATAATTAGAAATATTACAGATAAAAATGACAACAGCTAAAGTGAGGAACCAAAGATGGCCAGCAGTTGTCTCACACACACTCTTGTGGAGGCTTGCGTCTTACTGACATTGCGAAAGTTAAAGTCCAAGTTTTCAGTCATGCAGTTGATGATAATAAACGTTGGCTATTTCTTTTCTCTCAAATGCAAGGCTTTCTTTAAACGACAGCGCTTTGTGTGTACACTCAGTTATAATGACTCTAAACTCTTCTTTACACACCAACACAAGCTGTCCGTCTCTGCAGCCTCTGGAGAGTTTCTTCAGTATCTTCATTTGAAGGTAAAGCTCCATGAACTTCTCTTCAGGTCAACATGAACTGGTTCACCTCTGCAGATTAATCTCCAATAGTGAACCACTTCGCAGGTGGTGCTTTGACCCAGGAAAGTTCTTTCCTTTTTGTTTTTTCAGCGCTCCATGTTTCTCCCAAGGTGTCTGTTACAGAAAAGAAACTAAATAGATTTTTACCTCATCTCTTGTCTCTTGTGTCCTTTATCAGGGCTCTATAATCAGGTTTTTGACAGGGTAGAAAATGCTGAGCAGAATGTGGAAAGGCTGCAGGATGTTTTCAACCATCAGCCACTAAAAGGTGCTTTTGTGCAGTGAAGTCTGGAATGAAAACTCTGAGTTGAATCAAGGTTGAATCTTCTGTTCTCATGTCTGCTCATATTCACTTTAAGGCTTTGTATTCTATAGTCAACTCCTCTTTTAAACTAGAAATGTTGGTACAATAGTCGCAGTAGGAAGGAAATCAGGAGGAAAGGACCAATGTGATGAGTGCATACTGTATGTAAAAGAAAAACCTATTTAGAGACTATACTTCTGACAAGAAGAGAAAACATTATATATAAAAAAACACACTTTTCAGAAATTCCAACTAAGCTGAAAACCAACAACTGATGAAAAACACACCAACCGGTAATGCAACAATAGAGTAGAATAGCTCTGCAGAACAATGAGAAAACGATTAGCAGCTCAGCAGCAAAGTGAAATGGAAATAAACAATATGCACACAAGTGTCAGATCTACATACAAAGTTAAAGTTAAAAATATAAGAATAACAGCAAACTCACAGTTGCAGAATAAATATAACAGGGACACATGAACGAAATGTATTTCAGAGTCAGAAATGAGCCCACAGGTCTGCGCTGATCTGGTTTGCACCTAAAAACAATGTTAGGCCGCTGGCAGCTCCAGTGTGTTGTTTTCCCAGGAGGAAAAATGTGTGTTCTTGTGGTAATTGTACAGGACTAACATCAGGTTGATTCAGGTGACTGAAGTCCCTTCTCCTTTAATAACACAAGCCGTGTACACAGAAAGGTGCCGATTCATGGAGCACTGTAACTTGTCTGTGGCTAGCTAACCTAGCGTTAGCTTGTAGCAGCTTGTAGCTTATATCATCTGTTGTGAGCTTTTTCAGAAGGTAAAATGGTTCTCACTGTACCACCAGGTAACTTTTGAAATGAAGAACAGACATTAGGAAACAAAAAAGTAATGGAGTCACTGCGTCCATACATCAAGATAAAACATAATACAGACTTTTTTTTCATTTTGTTCTTTTGTAGTTTCTTCATTTTTCTTTGTCTTTTTTGTCTGTTTAGTTTAGGAACTTGTGCAACATATATGCACACATATTTATATAATTATTATTATATAATATAATAATATTTATGTTGTATTTTACATCCAGAACCACACTGCATGTAGGTCCATTCTATTATCACTAAATCAAGAACATTTTCACATTTTTGAAAATCACATAAAAGCGGGACACTGAAATTAGCGTCTTTATAAGAGCTAATATACATGATATCCACTCTGATTATCTTACTATCAGGCTACTAGACAAAATGTGTCAAGGAGCTCCCTTCAGCTTGATTAAAAGATTTCCCTGCTTATAAAACATTTAATTTCGCCTCTATTCAGGCCAAAAATGCAGCAGTGTGACTGCTTCATAAGTCGTCACCTGACATTATGGTTCTTTGCAGAGTCAACAGAAAGCTGATAATGATACCTATATATATAGCAAGAGCCCCACATTCATAACACATCCAGCAGCGAGGACAGCAGCCCTTTTTACGAGCCCCTTGTGGACCTTGAATGTGACGAAGGAGGCAGAGTCTGAAAGATCTAATTAAGCAGAGCGCAGTGAGAGAGAAGGTACCACGCTCAGGACAAGACACAAATCAGCTGCAAGGGACATCAAGCTGCAGAGCAACAAAAGCTGCAGCTTACTTCCCAAATAATGGCCACATGTATTTCTCTGAGCTTCTCAGGTGAACTTTTGTAATGGTTCAGTATGGAGTCAGAGGCTGTTAATCTCACTTCATTACAGTGAATACAAGTGGTTGAGTTTAGGTGTTTTATCATATTTGTCTTTAATGTGGTGCATTTGTGTTCTCTCAGTGGGTTCTCTTGCAGAGAAGAAGAAGAATCCATCAAGTGTTTTTGTTTGGCATGCAGCGTGTGGAGAAAAAGACAAAAGCTGAAATTTTCTGCACCCATCACTCATGGTGCTTCTGTTAGAATGAGTCGCTTAGAGGGTGTGAACGCGGTTAAAAAGTTGAGCACGAGCTCTTTTGTCTGGGAAGCTTTCTAATCTAGATGTGCAGACTGTGTGGCACGGAAAAAGTGTTTCTTTGGTGTCTGTCGGGCCACCATTCACACACTATTACATCTGAGTGGAGAGTAAATGTCTTCAGGACACCTGGCGCCAAGGCTTTGACTGTCTGCTCTCCTGGGTTCATTTCTGACTGAGAACAGAAAGACCTTGGAGTACAAAGACAACAGACTTGATTATGTGAGTACACAGGAAGGTCTCCAAACATTGTTGTGCTAATCACGTTAGCGGGCACAGACTTGAGGTAGGACAGACGCTTGGCAAAGGGCAATGGGGTTATGTTATCCTGATTAGAGGAGGCTTTGGGAGGGGGGGAGCCCAGAATCTCGTCTCCTACCTCAGCGTCACCTTGCTGAAGCAAACCTGCCATCGGTTCCTTTTCCCGGTCAGCCTATCAGTTTTTCCTTCCATCTCTCCTTGTTTGTTTGCTGTATTCGTCAGACCTCCTGACTTGTCAGAACCAAGCGTGTCCCCACATTCAACAACACGCATTTCTTTTTCTTTTTTATCAGCAACCCACACAGCAGCGACTTGTCAGATGATACTTTCATTTTTCTCTGTACCGATTCACTCCGCTAAAAGTGGTTTAAAAACAGATTTGTTCCTTTGTGACATGTTTGCTTTGGTTTGCAGAAGTCGGCTCAACAGAAATCCCTCAGTGGCTCATTTGCAAACCTCTTTTGCTTTCATGTATTTCAGCTGAAAGACTGTTTTGCTCACCAAAAGAAATCCCATGAACACTAATGCATATAACTTTTAATTTTACAAGTCACTGTCTCCTCTGAGGCTTCTAAAACTAAATGATGGATTATTATATATTTTCACAGCATTTATCTTGTGATTTAAATTCATTATTTGACTTTAGTCAAAGTCCCTTAAGAATTTGAGAAATTGTATTCTAATTATCGGGTAATATGATGTACACAGTGTCATAGACATCGCATTGTACGCTTCGAAGATGAATAACATAAATGGCCAAAAAGTTATTCCTGCCTCAGGAAACTCTGGCATAACAGATAGCACAAGGGTCTGTTTGTCTGCCTTCATTTTCCAATTTAAAATGATACAACACTGCAGGCATTTTGCAGATTTTTCAGGGTTCTCCCCCCCCCCCCCCCCCCCCCCCCACTTTCTTTTCCTTTTTTGAAAGCATGCTCCATTGCTCCACTGCCACAGCTTGTAAATGATGTTTGTTTTTGAAGCTTGCCAGACAGTCACTGTTCATGGAATCCAGTGGTTTGAGATAAACCAAATATTGCAATGGTTTTAGGCCACACAGACAAGTTAAACACAAATGGGCTTTAAAACAAACCATTGTGGCTTTTAAGGGTTTTAATATATTCAGGATTATGAGGTATGAAGCGTAGACGTACAAACGTTAACGGACAGAGTGATGTGGTGAGGAATGACTGACACACGTTTCCTGCTCCTTTCAGGCTCCTTCATGTTGGTGAACTCATCCCAGCATGCCGTGGGTCATCGGGCTCAGCTGTTGCTGCAGACGCTGAGTGAAAATGACACGCACTGTGTTCAGTTCAGCTACTTCCTGTACAGCCGTGATGGCCACAGTCCCGGGGCCCTGCGTGCATATGTGCGAGTCAATGGCGGCCCGCTCGGCAGTCCTGTGTGGAATACGTCTGGCTCTCACGGCAAACAGTGGCACCAAGTTGAGCTAGCTGTCAGCACCTTCTGGCCCAATGAATACCAGGTATGAGCTTTTTCCGATTTATTTCTTTACTCTTCGTTAGACATGTCATGATGTACAAGATATAAGGTCTTTGACTTGTCTTGGAGTTTATGTTTTTAATTGCATCATGTCACCATATCCTTATCCCATTGCCTGAACTGAGGATTTGTTTCCGTGCCAACGCTGTGCACTCACCAACCAACGCCTTGTTAAGCTGAAAAATGCAACATAGTGAGGTTTTGTTGATCACTTTTCATTTTAGCCTCAAGGTAAATCTGGTGGTAATTACTTGCATTTGCAGTTTAATCAGCACTGATTCCCTTGAGAATGGAGCTGATGTTAACGCTTGAGGTACCTAACCAGATGTGACATGGGAATGCCTGGTAGAGATTTCCCCTGCTGACACTCCTGTGTTCTCCAACCATTTGCATATATCATCATGCGAGAACAGAGGACAGACACTGACTGGCATGTGCTGTAGATGGCACGGTTAGGTGTGTGTGTGGGTTATCCATCTATTAATCCAATTTCTCCTTTCTGCAAACTCTGCTGAGCTGTCAGAAAACAATTAAGTTGAGTAGTACACATTTTATAAACAACTGTCAATCCCTCTGGCTTAATTAAATTCTATTCAGTCCTGCAAGATGTGACCTTCACTATATAAATAACAGTCTTGGATTGTACAACCTGGGGCTAGATGCAGGGCGACACTTTATAGCCAGCGTGATGAAATCTGACTTTAAGCAAGACAATCTATGACTTAACAACAATGCAGTAATAGTAAATGTATAAATCCGAAACCATCTTCAAGGATGCGTCACGCTTTCATAGGAGAGAAATATTTCAAGCTGAATAGGCGTCGACTACTCTGTTGCACTACTAAATTCAAACACCTGTCACTGTCGGGCCTAATGACTATATCTTGCTGTATTCTTAATGCATATTCAAAATGACAACACAGACAGCAAACCAAAGTCATATTGGCAAGTGCTTTAGATAGGTCTTTGATAGAGAACCACTGTGTGAAAATCGCATAAAGTTATAAGATGCTAGAGGTGCTTAGTGGTGCAAGAAGCATGCAGATGTTTCTCTAAAGCAGCAGAAACAGTATAGCTTTCTGGAAATACACCTGAACAAGTCCTTCATGACACATCCTCGTAGGATTATATTAATAGAAGCTGCAAAAATAAGATTTTTTTCTTCTCTGACATATTATATTATGTATAACACTTATTTAATTGATACTAAAGCATTATCCTATAAACAGCATGTTCTTGTCATAACGAGCTGGTTCAACTACTTTATGTATTGATGCACCTCAAAATAACCTGGACACACCAAAGGAACAGAGTCCACTACATGCAGTGATCTGGTCCTGTTTTAGACTGGCCAGTTGTCATCAACAAGCTGAATATCTGCTGAAACCAATGTTAAATGGATTTGTACTTTTATAGCGCTTTTCTAGTCATGCAGACCACTCAAAGTGCTTTACACTACTTGTCACATTCACCCATTCACGCACACTCATCCAACACACTAGGCACATCAGGGGGCAGCTTGGGGTTCAGTGTCTTGCCCTAGGACAGTTTGGCCTGTTAGGGAAGCCTGGAATCGAGTTGAAGGACAACTGCTCTTCCTCCTGAGCTACAGCCGCCCATGTTATAGTCACTGTTCTACTGGTTGTATTTTGCCCCTCATAAACCGTTATGCAAGCTCATCTGTTAATCAGTAGATCTATATGAAACAAACAAACTAAAAAAAAAAAAAAAAAAACAACAAAAGAAGAAAACTAAATAATAAATTAGTTAATCCAACTAAAATCTGACTTTAACAATAAATGATTGGAAATAACAGAAAATTAGACCTTTTGAAATCAGACTAACGCACCTAGATTATACTTTTCCTTCTGCTTCCTGCATGTATACACTCAACTAGACTGAAATAGGAAGTTGTGTGTGATAGTGTAGGATTTGGTATTGATCCCATACCAAGTAAATAAAGGGATAGGTTCGTCAATACAAATGCTGGTCAATTTTATTATTGCTGTCAAAACGAACGCTATGATGCAAAGCGATTAATCTAGAATCAACACATTAATTTTCTAAACGCATTAACAACATAGTTATTACTCTTGCCATATTAAAAATCAAAGCTTGTCAGTATCTCAGAGAAATGCTTATTTATGAAGCTTCTGATTGTTATAAACCTTACATGTAGCAGATGTCTGGAGGCTGTCTCATTTAATATATGACACAAATAACCACTCTGCTGCTGGCTGAAGCCTGTTTGCTTCCTTGGTTACCTGCACAGCTGAGTCACATGGCAGTGCAACGTCTAATTGCAAGAGGGAAGACGCAGAGCGAAGGGTGACTGCTGCACGCTGTGATGGAGACAGACAAGTTGCCTGAAATGCAGCAGTGCATACTGCTTACAGGACAGGAACTGAAACTGAAGTATTGATGTTACTACGCTAGTATCAATCAATATCAATGCCAGTGTAGATATTGATATTATCGATGTTTGGATGGATCTGCCCACCACTTCAAATAGGCCAAGATGCACCACACAGACTCCACAATTATATATCTTTCCATGTTTTTGTCAAAACGGTAAAGTGTGTCCTGATTACACCACTCAGGTAACTCACAGACAAAGTCTGCACTATGCATTCAGCTCTAATATTATGGAGGACGAGCCCTCACGGAGGAAATCGGAAGCAACAAGATGTCTTGAATGTTTTTGCATGCAGTCCGTAGAGTCAAACGTGCTTTGATGAATAACTAAATCTCCCTCCAGCGGATGTATAGTGGGACGGGGACACTAGCCGTAGCTCCACTCGGCTATGCATGGAGCTGCAGTCAGTATGAGCTCTCGTCATCTCAGTTTTATAACAAATAATGAGATCCTTGGTCTTCACTGTTTGAGTCTTTTTCTTAGCGTTTCCAGCGCTAGTCGATATATATTAAACATGAGTTTGCTTTTACTCTGAACATGGTCAAATGTCTCTTCAAAGAGCATTCCTCTGCAGTAAGATCTCTGTTATAAAACAGACTCACTAACATCTATTTCAGTACATCTTGACACGAGAGCAGATAAGTCATAAATACAGTAATAATTTGTCTCATCCTGCCTTTTCTTTTCTTCTCCACAAGAACTGGCCAGTGTGTGTGTGTGTGTGTGCGCGCGCGCGCATGTGCGTGTGTGCGTTATTTGCTCACTACATCGTCTCTTCCACTTTCTCTGCAGAGTTGTGTACTTTCTCTTCTCGCAGTCCTGTAAGCATCACAGTAAACACTGATGGCTCATAGGTGAGTCAGAACTATGGCATGGCTGCCAATGAGAGGCTGCAGTAAGGAGAAGGAGGTTTATAATGGGCTTATGAGGAGGAGGAGGAGAAGAACAAACAGTACAGGAGAAGAAGATGGGCCTAACAGTTAAATTAGTATTGACAGTGCAGCCTTTTAATAGAACGACTTAAACTGCTAATGGCCTGGCTTTTATCTCCTGTTGGGGGGAAAACATACCGTTCAAATTGATTGGATTAAATTTGCTAATATTGGGGATTTGATCACCAACTATTGGCAGCTTTAGAGCAAATGTATCCTATTTGCAGGCTGCAAAGGAATTAAAGCGATCCATTTTTTTTTTTTTTTTTTTTTTAAATTTTTTTTTAAACTACCCTTCTTCTACTCTTACATGTTGCTTTGACTCGGCTGACCTCATACCGCTTCCGAGTACAAAGGGAGAAAAACAAACTGCCCCCACAAAGTCACATATACCGCGGCTTACATCGCTAATCCGTCAGCAGTCCAAAACCTCATCGCTGTGGAACGACAGTGAGCCTTGTGTTACAGCACGCCGCTGCTCTCTTTTACACAGTCAAAACAGAGAAGGGTGAATGGGAAGGCGTGATGCTCGCTTTATTTCTTTATTCTTAATACAAACCATCCCCTGATGCTAATCGCTGAATGAAAAAACAAAAAAAACTTTAAAAAAGGAGAACAATTGAAATCCATTAGAGCCTGCTTTAAGACAACTCTTTAGCCGAGTTTCTCCTCTCAAGCTGCAGCTTTTGTGATTTTTTAAATGAAGGTTTTTGGTTATATCAGCAAGTCTAATACAGTTTCCTTTGATTTAAAGAGATCGGCAGGCTGATCCACCTCGACGTTAAACAAGCAAAGCACTGTTTTGAAGCAGAGGTGGAGGCACTTCATATCGTTTCCTCAGAAATCAAATGAATCCCTGAAGAATACGCATCATTTCAGAGACAAATCCACAACTTTTCCAACCTTATTAGATTTCAGCACATAGTAGAGCACCTGGTTCCTTCCCTACAGCACATGGTTACAAAATGTCAGTGTAGCCTTGTTCAAAGCACAGTTCCTGATGGGAGATTGTACTCAAGAAAGCTCATTTTGGGTGTGATGAAACGCTTTGTTTGCGGCACACACAGTCGCTGTTGGTTTCTCAGTAAAATCATTGTGGAATCTAATTAAACAGAGTCTTTGAAATACTCAGATAATCACCAAAACTAAGGAGATTAATAGGCTTTAAGAGGAAATAAAAAGCAAAGCAAAATCACAACAGTCTGGTTTGTTCACCTGCCTGCTGGTTCAGAAAATAATTTTCTTCATTATTTCCAGTGCATGGAGATTTTTACTGCCAAAGGAGGAGTTTGATGCCCCTAGCAACATCAGGTTGCAAGTTATTTATTTATTTTTTAAATAATTTGCCAAATTTTATTTTGTTTCATCAAGTTCTACTTTGTTTTTGTGGCATATGTGCTGAAAGATAAATGCACCCACTTCACCTGTGTCTGTCACAGCTTTGAATTCAGTTCATTTGGAGGTGGAAATGTGAAGATCACCATGAGGTGTCTGGAGAAGCTGTCGTGTGAGTCAGGCGTACATTGCCATATTTCTGCCTGCTTCGTATTTGGAAGAAGTGTTTGCAGTACCTGGAGAACCCTGTTATCAAATATTAAAGATGTTATCCAGCCCTCCAAGACTACCGAGTTGAGCCGGAGACATGTGTCCCCCCCGCCATCATCCTTTCTGTCTCTCACTTTCTTCTGACTTATTCATCTCCTATCAAATGTCAGAAACTTTGTCAGACTTTCTTCTCATCTGCTGTGCTTTACAGTCTCTCTGCTTGTTGATGTTGTGTATTTTATTGATTCCTCCTCCTTTCTGTCCCCCTTACCTGTAGCCGGTGCTGTCGCATTAAGCTAACTTTCCCTGGTAAAACACTTACATTGTAGTTTAAAAAATGTACTATTGTTTTAAGCTGTATCAGTAAAAATGCTCTCTAACGTTGTCTTGTCCAACCAAAAAAAGCTGTGACCCATCAGGGCGTGGAAACGGGACATGAGGAAAGTCCTTTTAAGTCCTGTGGGTTGGGAGGTACGTCCCCCGCTGATTGTGTTTGTTTTGATGAGTCCTACAAATTCTCAGATTGTGGTCTGCAGGTTTGGGAAACTATTTCAACTCCTCAAACCCTCTTTGGCCCTTTGTGAGTCTTTCATGAATAGCTTTTGTTGTGGCGTGGAACAAATTGTGCTGCTTGGGTAGCTCACTGTTGTATTTTTCTACTTGTATTTCTTAAACTTCTTGAAGTGCTGTGTATGAAAATGGGATCAACATTAAAGCTAGAACTCAAGATTTCCTGCTAAACAACAACCAAGGGGCAGCTGGTTTCCATTTCAGTCAGTTAAGTGTTGCACATTTGCTTTTTTCTTCCAGCAGAGACCTCAGCAGACACTTGGACAGCTTATAAACACAAGTGGGAAACAGTCTGGATGACGGTTATCACAGTTTTCTAAGACTGAGCCCATGATTCTCAAACTGAAAAGCCCACAACTTTTTCTATGTAGGTCCGATAGGAGGTTAAGGGCACATTCACATCAGGCTTTTTAATTTGAATCCTGGTCAGTTTTCCTGGAAAGTCTGCTTCGTCTGGGGAGCTGTGAATGTGCCAAACAAACGCTAATTCGGACCAAAGAAGCAGACTCTGTCCGCCTACAAACGTAGGTCTCGGCCCGTTTCAAGCAGTCCAAATACAGGACATGGAATACAAAAAACAAGTCTATTCCTACATTTGTGAGCCTTTGTAGCATTGCATTGTGGGTAAATATATGGCAATCGCGTTAAGAGTCTTCTGCCTCGACTGCTGTTCATACCACGCTCATTGTTGCAGTGTAGTTCTGCAGTATACTTGCATGAGACAAAACAAAAAAACCAAAAGAGCCATAGTTTTGTGCTCCATGTTTAACTGTAAAACTGAGTTTTCTTCTTCATGTGGGTCTTGTTCTCTTTTTCTAAATACTAGTGCAGCGCCACCTTTGGCGGTTATGGGGATATGTTAATGTAAAGGTTTGCTGTGTTTGACCAAAGTGCAGCGTAAATGCAATCTCTGTCTGAATGAAGACACCCCCCTACAACTCAGCCGAGTCCCCAATCAGACAGAGTCTAACGGACTATCCTGATGCTAATGCACCCAAAATAAATGGATGGATGGATGGATGGATGGATGGAAAGATACGGTACCATAAGGTTCTACAGATACTTGACTTTTCTTTTAATCTTGAGGCTGATTGCAGGACCTATGGTTGCCACAAACCTGTGACGTGTCCTCCGGTGTCCTCCAGCCATAACTCAGCAGGGAAGCAGTGTTTCACAAAAGAGCCCAAAAAGATAAAACGACCAGAAGACACACACACACACACACACACACACACACACACACACACACACACACACACACACACACACACACACACTTCATATCAGCTTTAAATGAAGAAAAGGTTTTTATTTCACATGGAGCAAAGACCCTGGCAGATTGCAGCTCTTTTCTCTTACATTGTTATGACACAAAGGCGCTTCACTTCCACTTTGCCATTTCCCAAAAAGATGAAATATCCCCCTCAAGTCAGATTTGAAGTCAGTGTAGAGGGAGAAACATATTGGATGTGCAGACTGGATTATTCACACTGACCTCTTAAATTCACAGTATAATTTTTCCCATGGCACATTCTTGTTTACTTTATTAGATTAATTTAATTAACAAAATGAACGCATTAGGATGCAGAAGACGCATCAAAGACTTATAAATAAGATTCCTTATGTAGCAGCTTTGTCTGATTCCATCCTTTTTTTTCCCTCCAGCAGCACAGCTGCCTGCTGAGACTCCTCCAAGCTGAGCCATGAACAAGTGTTTTTTTTTATTTATTTTTTTTTATATATATATGTGGCAGAGACTGCATGGCGGTTCTTCACATTTAAACAGGATTTAAACAGACATGATTGCTACTCTTTGGCATCTGAGCAGATTTTCTTCAGCATGGGATCATTTGTGAATTTTTAAAGGATTTCTTTAATATCTAATCTGACTGACTCAAATAATGAGTAAAAGCCTCATGTGCTTAATGCAGTGTCCTGATAGGAGGAAAGGTAGACGCTGGTTTTCTTGGCCAAATAAATCCTCTCTTGATTTGTATACATTACAGCTGCCTCTAAAAACCAATATTACAGGCTAATGCAATATGTTCTGGTAATGTGTATTTTATATCTGCTGTAAATCACTACATGCCACGTTTTTATTATTCATCTCCAGAGGATAGCTCCTGCACTTTTCCTTCTTCGGAAAGCAAAGTAGCAGCTTGTTAGAATAAAGTACAAGCGTTCACTAAGTTTCATTGGGAAAGTGGCTTTAAATAAAAATCTCGGAAGGTTGTTTATTAAAACAAATGTTCTGAATGTCTCCTCCTTAATAACCTCCTTTCCTAATGGCTAAGAAGACGAGGGATTAACCAGCAATCAATCTCTGCAACACTAAAGCTCAGCAGAGAGTAATAATGGCTTCAATTAGACTTTTTGCTTCTGCTTGTACACTATTAAGTTTAATCAGTGTTTCTGGCTAATTTTGATATCAGCCTAATAACATGGCCATGTATGTTTACACAGCTAATTCAGGTCAACCCACTGAGGTAGATCTGTGCTTAAACTGTAGTTAATTTTGTATGTTGAAGCTGAGATTCATGCGAAGAGGGGGGAAGGCGGAAGGCTGCGAGGGGAAACGATGGGAAGCAAAGGAACCAAAGCCAGAAACTGGAAGACAGCAATGATAAATAAAGTAAGAAAATTCAATCCCGTACAAGTTAATCACCATGTTTAGGAGTGGTGACACCTTTCACCTCAGAAAAAATGGAGAAAAACAGACTTTGGCAGAAGGAGATTAGCCTCTGTGTAGAGCGGTCAGTCATAGACAGAGCAGGGACTCAGTCCAGCTGCAGGAGAACCAGCTGCCAGGTCCGTTCCTCCTCGCCTCCCCTTTCACCTTTATTCCTGCTCCTTTAGCCACAAGCCTCCCCCTTCACTGCCCAGTTTTTTTTAACTGATCCCATTCCTCTCACATCCCTCTATGATCTGCCTCTGAAACTGCCTGAACAGTTTATTTACTCCTTTTTTAAATGAAGGGAGGAAGACTATGTCAGTGTTACAGTGACTGTAAGCGAGTGAGCGGTCCCGAAGGGGCTGCTGGGACCCTTATACAATGTAAACCATTCAAACACAAGAGGTTCATGGAGGTGCAGATAATCAGTTTGGCATAACGGTGTGTTTGTCAGAGAGATTTAAAAGAGGAGGCTCATGTTTCATGTTAGCAGATAACACATGGGGGACGGGAGGGTGTTTGTATTTTAACATTTATAAACTAAGGATCAGTGAGTGAGATGATAAAAATCACAAATAAGGATCTTTATCTGAATATTTTCTTCTTCTTTGTGTATTATTCTCTTCTTATTTAAATATTCTATTGTATTCTATTGTTTTTTTCTCTCTTAAATGCTTTTTGTGTTATGATAAAAGAAAAAAAAAGTGAGAACTGAGAGGATTTGATGTAATGCAGGAGTTATAAGGGCGGGACAGCGACGGCTACGGTATCTGGTAAAATGGCTTTTACACACTGCAAGAAAATAAAAGATTGTTTTTCTTTTTTGAAAACTTTCTCATACATAATATAAAACACTGCGGATCTCCTCTGTGTACGAAACTCCATGCAGTAAACAAACTTGCCTAATTGTTGTGCAACACAAAACCAGTAGACTCCCCAGTCCTGCATGATTGATCTTGTCTATACCGATACAAAGACAGACATTAGAAGCTTACAGGATGTTTTGGAGTTTGACTGTGTGTGTGGGAGTGTGTTGGGGGACCTCAGTGAAAATCAAAACTCAGCGATGGGAACCATGTTGTAATCCTTTGGTCCAAAAATGATGAGAAACAATAACTCAAAGCTGCCCTCTGATCAAACGTGTATGGAAGTCTGTCCTTGGTGCTGCAAAAACAAACACCACCCATGTGTCTCATAACTCTTCCAGTAATACTGAGGATGGTGATTTGATATTGATTAGGTTTCATGAGAGCCCACCGCTCATCCAGCTTATTGTTCCAGAGAACAGAATGGACTTTTTGCCTCCCCTGAGTTTCGTGGCCTTGTGCTTGCTGTATTATCTGCTGTTATGGCCTCACAGCAGCCGGTGCCCTGCATCTGCGATGGGGCTCATGACTCATTCACCACATTGTGTGTTTTGTGGTAAGCAATTTTTTTTCCAATGGCCATGTGGACAAAGACAAAACTTATCCTTCTCTACGTCAATGCTTCTGCATGTCGCTTATTTCTCCCATTGTCAAAGTTTTTGTTTTGGCCCAGCAGTGGTGGAGTTTGTAATTAATGTATCTGTCAGCAAGGGAACAAGAATACAATTCACACAGCGGCCCTTTCAAAAACTCTTACATGTCAGCTATGAGAGCAGGTCACTCGCAACTACTGGCTTTACTAGCTGCCCATTTAGATCTGTTTATCATATATTTATGCTCACTTTGCAGGTCCTGATTGAGGCAACAGTTTCCAGAGAGCGGCGAGGCTACATCGCTTTAGATGACATCATGGTGCTCAACTATCCCTGCTGTAAGTGCCACTTCTGACAATGGATGCAATTATACAAGGTGCTACAGAAAAGAGGCATTCAGTGGTTTGTGGGGGGGGGGGTGAAAGCACCATGGAGCATACACAGGATAGGAGAGGAGTAATTGTTGATTGACCTTTTAGATTAACTTTGCAGGTTGTCCTGCGGCAGCGCTTTTAAAACACTCTCTTCCACCTGAAAACACACCTGTGATTTTACCTCCAGTGTGCTTTGATGGTTAAATATATGTCTTAATAAGTGCGATCTCCAGTGCTCTGTCTGAAGGCTCTCACAGTTTGATGTTCTCCGGAAGAGCAGAGCAGCTTCTGGGCTTTTGTCACGGTTTCGTGTTGAGGGGTTTCCCGTCAAGCGCTACGTTTTCTGGCTTTATGAGAATGTCCTCTCTTCACTGTGTGCACTTCACAGCAAATGTCTCCCCGTAGCTGAAAGCTTGTTGTGCCACCAGTGGAAAAGTGAGCGTAGCGATTTGAGTGCGTTGTCAGCCCCAGAGGACCTTGTGTAAAACAGTTGCTGAGACCCCAAAGGCTAATATCTGGACAAAGCCTCTCACTTTCGCTTCCACACTCCCCTTGCAGCCTGCTGCTGAACACAAGGCCTCTTGTCAGCACATTTAACAGCCATGCTTCACACTCCCAACCAACATACATAACTTACACAAACTTGAAGGACATTTTTTTCCACAGCTCTCTCTCCCACTCTTAATATTGATAAGTTCACTCTGTTTTCACAAATGGACTGTTTTGATTCTCATTAAGATGGACTTTTAAGGGACACCGTGCTACAGAGGATACCACAAGTGCTTTTTCTTTTCTTTTTTTTTTTTGTTAGATGAACACCAGCTGTGAGATTAGGTAGCTCCCTGTACTGTGTGCATACCACCCTGTGTGCAACCCTGTTACTCCCAGACAGCAGATGGCATCTTTTGAATGTTCCCACTGTGGCCATTAAATAATTAAGACTCTCATCAGGGATGGAGCAAGCCCTACGATGTGGCACATGGCCGGTCTTGCAGTAAGGAGTGTGGGGAAAGATGAAAGAGCAAAAAGCCAAAGGCTAGTGTCGTGTGATAAAAAAAAAAAAAAAAAGTAGTATAAACATAAATACTTCCTCATTATTAATTCTGGTTAAAGCATGGTTGACATTTCAGTTGTATTCTCCCGAGTCGCAGTCTTTCAATCTGCTACCAGTGTTGCAGACCAATGAAATATTTATCATGCTAAAGAGTCCTGAGGATAAGATCTGACACATTTAGCTGTATAACACTGCAGCTCCATACAACTGCAGGGCGTGAGTTGTTTCCACTTGCACTCATTCCGGTGTTTGTTTACTGTATGTTTGGCTCTCAGGCATGAATTATGAATTATCCTTAGGAAGGAGAGTCGCTCAAAGGAAGCACGGCCACAAGTGGGGTACAAATGCAAAGCGCTTTCTCTGACTTACTGTACACAAACAAGATCAAGAAATTGTCATCTCCCCTCACTGCAAGATAGCAACGCACTGTTGTGCAAGCAGGATATGAGTGAGACCCAAACATTTGTTTCTCCCTGATGCTTCAGCATTACGGTTGCTCCGTCATCTCCTGCTGTCAGTCATCCGGAGTGACACGTTGACTTGTCCTACCCTGTTTCATGGAGATAGCTGGCAGCGCTGCCGGCATTTACACAGTGATTTAGCTCTGCAGGGGTTTGCTTCTCACTATTCTGTTGTTAATGTAGAGTTGGGTGAGAGGGGCTACTCCCACACACTGACTCATTGGCAGTTTGACACTGCGTGCTGGGACATTATTAGTCAAACCGTGGAGGGCTGATGCTCACTCTGTGGCTTCCCCTGTGCAAACTCACTCTGACTTTCTGCTACATTCTGCTCATCGATACGTCGATTCTGTTTGTTAGCAAGTTATTTTGTAATGGATGTGCCACACATCTCAATAAAGGAATGCTGATATTGGAAAAAAATTAAATTATTTCGCCAAATGCGATGGAGCGCCTTGCCGGAATGCAGGAACAACAAAAAGAGTTTATGAATGCAGCATTTAGTAAAATATATAAATGTTGATCTGAATTTTTAAAACAAAGGAAAACAGTTCGGTGTAGAAAAAACAACTTCAATCATCAGATAAAAACCTGAATTCTTATTATCATGAATGTGGAAATCCTCCTTTCTCAAAGCCAACTACCTCTTCAAACAGAAGTGCTTGAAGTTCCTTTTGTTGTTTTTGAGAAACTGAAAAAGGAACCCAGGACAAGCCGATAGCAGCTAAGTGGCTTTGTAAATGGTTAAAGTGATGAAATCTTTGGATGTCATTATGCTTTCCTCTCTCTCTGTCTCTGTAGATAAGGCACCACACTTCTCCAGGCTAGGAGATGAGGAGGTCAATGCAGGGCAAAATGCCACTTTTCAGTGTGTTGCTGCTGGAAGGTCCTCAGAAGCTGAGAGGTTCCTGCTGGAGGTGAGTGGTTCAGCTGCAGAGTTCACTGCTAAACGCTTTCAACACAGTCAGTGCTGCAAAGCAACAACTGAAGAAAGGTATCCTTTTACTTCTAGCTGGGTTACTTGGTTCTAACCAGTCAGAAATTAGACCTAGTCCATGTAAATGTTCATCCTGTTATTACATCCACCACAATGGCTGTTTTTTTTTTTTTTTGCATCTGTTTATCTGTCTGTTTGTTAGCAACTCTATGCATCTTCTATGCAAAGGTTTTTTTTTCTGAAAATAAGTCTCAGTTTAACTTAGATTCCATAAAATTTTGCGAATGATCTGGAAGGAATGGTTTAAAAAGATTCTTCATAATTTGGTGGGAAATGAGCTGTCAGGCAGAGGTCTGCTCCTACAAGTGCTTCTCTAGTTATCAGAGCAACAGATGCCTGTTGAATCACATGTGGATAAGGTCTCTCACTGACTGGACAGCTTCTCTGACTCCTGTAAACAGAATTAAAAAGTATCCAAAAATTTATTGTGTCATGGGAATTGTATTTGCTGTGTACAGCTTTTATTTATTTATTTTTCTTTTTAGAAGCACAAGTTAAGCTTGACTTAAAAAAAATGTATATCTACATTAGGACTAGACTCATGTTTCAGGCATACCAGTAAAGTTTTATGAGAAAAGTCCCACCACAGCTGATTTTATTCAAATTAAACAACTGCAGTGTCAGCATCTGACACTAATAAAACTTCAGATATCCCCATTGAAGTATGAAACAAAATTAAAATACACAGACAAACAGTGAACTGAAGGATTTATTGAGCCAATGTGTCACATTACATCATACCAGTCAGTCAAATGCAAGCTAGAAAACCAGAAAAAAGAGTTTGTAGTCCTGGATGAGCTCACCAGTTTCCCAGCGACCTCAAGGAACTTTTGTACTTTTGGTCCAAAAGGGATCAAGGACCTTCAAAGGATGCAAAACCCTGAGAGGGCCACATTGTCCGTTCTAAAATGATGGAAAAACCCAGATAGAACATGTAAAAACTCAATGAATGTCTTAGTCAAAATCCATCCTCTGCCGTTTTGTTTTGGGTTATTTCGATGCTCTCTGTGTTTAACATCTTTTTAAAAATTTTAACTGTCGCTTCAAACGGCGACTCTGGCTTGTAGGCAAACGTCGAACCATGAAGGCCTGCTCACTGAAGCAAATCATTGTGTTAAGTTGAAGATTTCATTTCAAATTATAGTCTTGTAAGTGGAAGGTGTTACCTAAAATAACCAGTTCTACAAGGATGCCTCCGTGTTTGAATCATTATGCGTCCTAGAATTGCCGGAGCTTGAATAAAGATGATACACAGACAGTGAACGCTGTGAAGGCTGCACAGGCCTTGAAGTCTCTTCTGTCCACAAGCCTTTGAAAAGTTGCTTAGCTTGTAGGATTCAATGCTCCACACTGCATGCATTTAGATCACAAGCTTTGTTTGAGCCATAATTCTTCTCATCCACAGTGGCTTGTTCTGTGAAGGTCAGCCGGGTCCATGCAGTCTGTTCTTCTGGTGGGAATAACTCAGAAATCAGCCTCTTCATGTGGTCCTGATTAAAGAACCAAATGTCATTGTGCTGTAGGCCTTCTTTTCTCTCTTTCTCATGCTGCAGTCACTGTGCAGACACACATGCAAAGTTTTTTTTCAGCATCTAACCACCCAGCACAGCCAGTGTTAATCATAGCTGACCTAGGCAATCCCACTCCATTGTTTAAAACTCTGAGGTGTGTGATTTCGGTAATTGAAGTGTCCTCGTTCACACCTCCTTGAACAACCACCCATTTGGTCGCAACACAAGGATGAGGACAAATGCTTTGGGTAATTAACTGGCATAACCACGCAGACGCCTGCTGTAATGAGATCCCCAGACCATATGATACCCCCCCCCCCCCCCCCCCCCCCCCCCCCCCCCCCCCCCCACACACACACACACACACACACGCACACACACACACACACACACACTTTTCCTCAGCTGTCTTCTTCACCTTCTTCCTTTTTTCCGTTGGTTATGATCACAAATCAATATTTTTGTGTCCTTATGCCGTTCTGCTGGTTTTGTTTGCCGTACCAGCTGCTGAACAGTACTGGCAGCCCACGCCTGCCAGATTAGCAGACCATTTTGTCGTCTCCTCGCCAATTAGCTACGGCCAGATTGTTTTGCTAACATGAAGCGATTATTTGATTTATCCTGATTTTCTTCTGCCTTCGCTCTGTAATCCATGAGATAGGTGGCAAAGGACAGATTGAAAAGATGCAGGGAAGACGCAAGAATGTCTGAGTTTTGTTTTTTTTTACTTCTTACTTGTGGCCACAAGATTTGTTGCCTGCATAACCCTAATCAGCGGTTGAGTCTTTATGTTTTTGTTTGCATGTTCTCAGCCTGAGGATTATGTGGTCGGTGGTTTTTTCAGCGCCTGAAATCAGGGGTAGGACAGAAGCCGAACTGACCCAACATAGGCCAAAAATCTCCCTGCTGATCTCTGCAGGCTGCAATACTTTTACTTGTGTTTGGACTGGCCGATGAAAGGCATCGCTATTCATGCACATTATTTCGTACAAAGAGAATCGCCTGAAAACATGAGAAAAAAATACATCAGAGTTTGTGTGTTTTGTGGGGAAAAAAAACTATTAGCCTGACGGATGTTTGTCATTCTAATGGTGTGGAACAATGTGAGAAAAACCCCCCTAACCATGCGACAGTGAAGTGAAGCAAAATAAAACATTGGTTTGAATTTCCATCTCTCAGTTTTTTGTTTTTTTTTTCACATTTTTTTCTCACTTCCAGGCCCAGCTCACTGTGTTTATAGTTTGTTTCTGCTTTTAAATCCTTTGCTTCCTTCTTAAAACAGCAGCTTTCCCCACATTTTCTAATCTTCAAGATTCCATCCAAAACTCAAACTCCGCGGTGAATTCATCTATTAGCCTTTGTTCTAAACTGATTAAACCTTGATGCATTAAAGCCCGTCTGGTTCGCGATTCCAGCCGCCGAGCAGTTAAATGTTTTCTGCGAATAATACTGCTCCAATAGGACGACTGAACGAGTAGACAGGCTCCATTAGGGAAGGACACTCATGTCATGCATTACACCACATAATCAGTATTATTTTAACAAGATTTCATTTGTCTTTATTAAAGCATGTCTGACTGTCATATTGCAAAATTAAATCAGTTAGATGGTCCTGCAATTTTAATTAAATTGAGCACAATCGGGCAATCCTCTTTTTTTAATCACACAGCTTTAATAGGAACTGACCCATATAGCAATAACTCAAGTGTGCATTGGCAATAACTGTGTAGAAGGACTGGGTACAGAAATAGGTAGCAGCTGTGTACGTGTGTGTATGTGTGTGTCTGAGTTATTAAGGAAGGTTGGACATTGTGTACAAGGATGTTTGTAGCAATGAACACAAGAAATGCAATCAGTTAGTGGCTTAAAAATAATATAGTCAAAATGGACAAACAAGGAAGAAAATCAGAAGAAGCCCCCTCCACAAAACAAACAAACAAATAAAAAGGGCTAGAAAGAAGAATGTAAGAGGAAAAATGGCAGACTCTTTGCTTTACAACTTAACAACCCCACAAATCTTATTAGGACCTGCCGTGTTTTTAAATAAGCAATAACTGGTAGAGCTAGCGTGAATAAATGAGTCCAGCAGGCCGCTCCAGAAGTTTTCGTGTCTGTATTAGAGCAAAGTGAGTGCTGCTCAGAATGTAAAAGCAGTTGTTTTCTGCTGACCTCCATGCTTGCATTACACAGAGGGCCCACTGACTCTGAGAGATGTTGGCATTCATCATGCAGGCAGAGAAGGTGCAATTAAGAGACTTAATCATGTTGGATTATCAGAAATGTAACATCTCTGGCTTTGACAAGTTGACTCATGCAAGCAGTCGACAGTAAGGATGTCTCTCCGTCTTTAATGCATATCTGTTTGTCTAAATCTTCCAACTTAATGTAAATCTACATTCTGCTGCAGGATACATTCATGGCATGTTGAGCACAAGTCCGTGTTTCAGTGTGCAGTGACCACGCTGGATTAGATGACATATACTCTACCTGTGTGTGTGTGTGTGTGTGTGTGTGTGTGTGTGTGTGTGTGTGTGGGCAGATGACGACCCATCCTGTTTTCACTGACCCTGTCCTTTTCATGCTTTTCAGAGACACAATGGGGACATTTTAACAATGGCGTCGGTCAAGCACCTGAGTCATCGGCGTTTTGTGGCGTCTTTCCAGCTAGATAGCGTTCAGCGTTCTGATCAAGACCTTTACCGATGTGTGACTCAGTCCCCCAGAGGCTCGGGGGTCTCCAACTTTGCTGAACTCATTGTTAAAGGTAAAAAATAAAAAGTATTTTTGATATTTTCAACTGTCTTTTTCTCTTCTCTGTAAGCCTTTCTTCTGCTTCCATCTCAAGATAACTCCATATGTTGTATCAAAATAAAGACTGATGCCACTTGTGCACATTTGTTAAAATGATATAAAATGATGCAGTTCTGCAACAATTCTTCAGTGTTAATGGTATGCTACTTGTGTTTAGATGGCGAGTGCAGACAGTCTCCTGGCATGAGTGGTTTCTTGAGCTGAAGTTGTCAAACAGGCTGCCATCCCGAGCTTTTTAGCTCTCTGTCAAAAAGCAGCTCACTTGACTTGGTCTCTCGCAGCCCCTGTCATATCATGAACCACAGATGGTGACCTCACTCTCATTACTCTCTACAAACCCGCAGCCTGACACCACTTTGACAGCATAGTAATGACACGGCAGTGGAAGGGTTTGATGGCTTAACAGACTCAGCCTTCAGTTCGGCTACGATGAGAAAGGGAAATAAGCACGTCTTCTGCTGTGAGCTCCTGTTGCTGCTCTTTTACAGACTGATGCAAGGGCAGAGAAAGGTCAGAACAAGTCAAAGAGTTTTTTTGCTCTGTTGATGTCAATGTTTTCTTGCAGCATTGATCGATTAATTGGCTGGTACAAACCGAAGAGCTGGTGAGCGGATCGCTATGGATTGTAACAGACATTGAGCTTTAACTCCTGTTCTAAAACAATCAATGTGAATGAAAATGGAATGTCGAAATCTCATGAACATAAAGCACCATGCTATTAACAGCAGAAAACAGTTTGACATTTTATTATATATAAAAAGTATTAGCTCATCTTGAGTTTGATGGTCTGTTGGGGAGTGTGACCTGTTCAGGGTGTACCCTCCCACTTGTCCAGTTATTGCTGGGATAGGCTCCAGCTTCCCTATGACCTTTAATTGAATCTAAGCGGTTAAGAAAATTCATGATTGACTGACTGAATGAATGCAGGAATGAACAAATGCATGCATGAGTTTGATGGTAGCAGTACATTTCAGAAAAATTTGGAAGGGGAATGTTCCTCTCTGTGTACCATCAACCCTTGTTTTAGTAATGCTACATTACTGCTAACGAAGTCAGGGTGCAAATTTTAGAACTTTAATAGAGCGACTGTGTTTCATTCTTGATTGATGTATGATTATAGCGGCTGAACACTCCTGGTCCTCCCTGATGTGCCTCATGATCAGGGGCATAACTACACGCATAACTACACGGCCCTTGCAGAGTGATGTCTCCAGTTTCTATGACGTAGCGACTGTAACTAATAGGAAAAGTCTTCAAAAGTAATTTTCCTTTGCTGATTGTGGAACTTCTCCCAATCTTTACTCATAAGAGACTCAATCTCTCTCAGAGGTTTTACTAATTGTCTTACTGTCTGGTTGATAATTAACCCAACTGGTTGCAACATGTTCTTTCAGATGTTTCTTATCATAATCACTCACTTTCTCAGGCCTCTGTTGACCCAGACCATCTTTTTTTTTTTTTTTTTTTTTTTTTTTTTTAAACATGCTGCAGCATTAAAATCCAAGATGGGTTTATCATCATTTTAATAAAATTGTAAGGATCTAGTTTGTTGTTAATTTAAAAGATTTGCAAATTATTGCATTTTGTTTCCGTTTACATTTTAGTGTCTCAACATTTCTGGAAGCATGTACATACGTTTATGAATAAATAACTGAAAAGTCATGATGTGCCCACTTGTCTCAGCTGTTTTAAATCTAATTAGCAAATGTGGCGCGCCAACAAGCAACTTAAAAGAACATGCCAGCCTATAATCAGCATATTAGGATTGTCATTGTGAGCGTGTTAGCATGCAAATGTTGACATTTTGCTCAAAGCACTGATATGCCTTATTTCAGCCTTTCAGAGCCGCTCACATGGCTGTAGATCCCCATTGTTAGTCTGCTGCCACATTGTATTACCCCCTTCACTGATACGGAAGAGCAGATTGGTTTTTATTAATGTTATAACCTGATAGTTACTATACAAAATGGAGCCCTTTTTGTGAAACTGTCTCTAAAGCCCCCAACCTTCACCTACTCATAAACCAGGAGTAAATGCACTAATAAAAAGCTGTAAAACACATTTCTTATCCTCTCTCTGCAAAACTCATGATTATGGCGCTTCTGCTTCCCTTACTTTTTATAATAAGATCTTATTTCTGGCGAAGCTTTGTTCCACAGAGATGTGATGTCCGGCTGTAAATCATGTCCAAGCCAACTGGACATAACTTTTAATCTTAATAGATTTAACAAGACTTTCATAAATACCTCTCTCCACTGCTGCAGTACCAACAGGAGCCTCATCATCCCCTTAATGGGAGAGATCTTGTCTGTTTAGTGATGTGGAAAGCAAACAGGAGCCGCAATGAAACTCTTATTGGCCCACAGTGGGCAGTAAACGCGTAATTAAAAAAAGCAAACAAACATTGCAATACTTCTCATGAAGTTTGTCTTTTATTGCGGCCCCATTTTATTCTATTATTTCAGCCTGACTACAACTAAAGGTGTATTTCCAGTGATTTGTAGCTCCTTGAATCATGAATCTAATTGAAATTCTCGATTAAACAGAGAAAATTGAGAGAAAAGCAGTGAAGGAAACAATAGAAAAGACAATTAATAATGCAGAATAAAAAAATAAGTGTCAAATGAATAAAAACACATATTTGACAGCTTTTAGCTACAATAATGTTGGAAATGAGGCAAATATTTGAAGTTTAATCACATTGGCTGCTTACCTGTGGCCTTACATTTTACAGTTTTGTTTTTTTTTTTTTAAATTCAAGAAGCTGTCAGCCCAAAGCTGAGCGGCTGTGGGCAAAGAGAAGCAGCACAGAGCAGAGGTGTTGTTCTGGTTATGTTGAAAGCCCACAGAGACGAAGAGCATAAAAGACAGAGGCGCCTCTGCAGGAATGAAGGATTAGTCACAGCCACAGATCTCACTCTGATCTTTTCTCATGCTTTGTCCTCGTCTCTTTTCTATTCCCATTTCTTACTCACACTGTTGCCCGTGTAATTGTTCAGTGGCTCGGATCTGCCTGTAAGTGACGTTTGACCAGTGGGCTCTGGAATAATTCTTGGTTTGGCAATCTTGTCCGACAGGGATGCAGAGTCTCCTCTTTCATCATGAGGACAAGTGGAGAAAAACCTCTCCAGCACTTAAAACCTCTGTGACGGAGACGCCACATTGGTTGCATTGCGCGCTCCAGCTGTTCTTTTCACTCACCACTTTGTTGTAATGTATGCAAGGTGGTGAACACCTTGTTAATGTGTATGACTAATCTGCTATTTGAACACAGTTTGACCCGCCCACGTTGTTATTCTCTGGAGACTCATCTCAGACTCGCTGGGTTTCAACGTTTGCTATTAGTAATATGTAAAATAAATTAAAAACTTAACTTGCCTTAGATTTTGCGGCTGCCTCAGCAAATGCTTTCACCAATGTAAACACGGTTTTGAGGTGGGAAACAAAAATGACTGCTTTTCATCTTCTCTGACAGTACCTCCATCCCCCATTGCGCCGCCTCAGCTGCAGCGTGCCGGCTCCACTTACCTGATCATCACGCTAAACACCAACTCTATCCTGGGAGATGGGCCCATTATCAGGAAGGAGATTGAGTACCGTGCCAGCCAGTCCCCGTGGTCAGAAGTGCATGGAGTCAACATGGTCACCTATAAGCTGTGGCACCTGGATCCAGACACAGAGTACCACATCAGCGTGCTGTTGACTCGGCCCGGAGAGGGAGGAACCGGACCGCCTGGACCCCCTCTTGTGAGCCGGACCAAGTGTGCAGGTAAGTCTCAAACCTTGCAATTTCTTTCTTTCTTCTTATTCATTTGATTTAACCTGTATTTAAGAAGGTCATCTCACTGAGACAGTCTTTATTTCAAGAGAGATATGTTTTGTTGGAAGCAGTGTGTATTTGGGATTACGAGTTATTTTTCATGTGCTAGTGTGTACTTATATGTGTGAGTACATCTGAATGGTCCCAAGTTTATTCAAATAAATATTTCGACTTTGACTGACGTTCTTTATGTAAGTCAACACATGATCTTCCTTTTAGTTTATTAAAAAAATTATAGACAGTCATTTTTTTCTCACACATATGAGAGTTACAGTCCACATACAAATGCCTCAGTTTAAACCAGGGACCTTCTTACTGCGAGGCAACTAACCACACCGGGCACCATGCAGATCAGAAGTCAGCCAGGGTTCAAGCCCAGTTTGTTAGCTGATATTAGTGATTGTGCCTGTGATTATGTTGCCATGGAAATGTTTCTTTCCTTGCAAGCTTCCAAAAGTGCACAGTAGTATGGTTTATGGGTGCATGATGGCACAGTGGTTAGCACTACGGCCTCACAGCAAGAAGGTTGCTGGTTCAAGCCCTGGATGCCAATTGACTGTATCTAGAATAGAATAGAATAGAATAGAATAGAATAGAATAGAATAGAATAGAATAGTGAATAGCATCACCGTTTACCTGACAGTAAAAATGATCCTGGTTTGAGCCTTGTGTGAATAAATTGTTTGTCTCTGTTTGTTTGCCCTGGGATGGTATGGGAACTTTTCCAGGGTAGGCTAGGATAGGCTCCAGGCCCCCATGATCCTTGCAAAAAAAAAAAAAAAAAAAAAAAGTAGGGTGTACCTACATTAAAAGTGTAAATCAAAATACTAAATTGTTCAAACTTAAAACAATTATTCCTATTTGCTCATGCAATTATTTAAAGCAACCTGAGAACACAAGTTATCTTAACTTCTTTTCTTGATCTCAACTTAATAATATAAGTTGTTTCAGGTCAAACAATGCGTAGACCTGAACAGCCATTCTAACTCTGGTTAGACACTAACATTCTGCTTTGAGTTATCCATATGTTTACACAAGGCAACAACCTCTTAGTTGAGTTTACTGAAAAAACACTTTCCTTACTTTAAAAGTAAACTCAGTTTTTTAAAACTTTTTTTTTTTTTTTACACTGTAGCTCCACTCAGTGGGTTTCTACATTGTGTAGGCTCATGTATTGGATCACAGCTGTGATAATACATATAAATATGCCTTCTTTGCATGCAGTGTAGTCACTTTAATAAAGATCCTCAGTTCGGTGTTTCGATGCCAAGCAGCCACCCATAACTTTAGACAGTATTTCATTGCCAGGCCAAATCGGTCATGATAATCTGCTGAAAATTCAATCAGAGAGGAGCTGATAGACAAGCTCTGACTCAGTCGCTGCATGTACTTATCTCATAAGAGAAGGCACATTTGTTATCGCTGCTGTTCTCTGAACTCTGGAGCTGTGTGAGACTGAAAGCAAGACTTTAATTGCTGCTTGCATAGCAATATCGGTTTGAGGGTTATTTAAAAGATAACAACTGGCTGATTGCAGGAGCTAGCCCAGAGCGGGCTTCTTTGGTTTGTACCGAAGATGACAGAATTTTTCAATAATGTGTGGAGTTGTCGATTGAAAGCTTTACTTGATTTTTCTGATATCAAAGGAGTGTGGTGGTGCAATTGTTGGCACTGTCACCTTACAGAAACAAAGCTCTCGGTTTCCGTATGTTCCGTGTGGTGTTGGTTTCCATCTACAGCTGTGAAAACACGCACGATTGGTTAATTCATCTGTGTTGGGACCTTTCTTCCTTTAGCTCATTATCGGCTGGGTTTGGGCACCAACCTTTTCATGTGTGTAAACACGGAATATCGTACATGAATGGATCAGAGGCCTCTGAAAAATGTGTTCAAATCAGCCACCAGCAGAAATGTTAAGTTTGGTTTACTCTCATGTTATAACAACAAGCAATTCTCTAAGTCCACTAATAGTTTTGAGGCTGGAGATGCAGGAGAAATGTGATTTTTTTTTTCTTCCTTCATCCGTGCTCTACATTTCCATTTATCCTGCAAGACAGATGGATTGTCATGGCATCTGCAATCAGAAATAATCCATCTGACTCTTCAATCTGTCCCTTTGTTGGTAAAACCTCTAAGTTTTAACCAGAAGACTTATTATTGACAGTTACTGGCAGGTTTTAGGTGGCATCACAGTTAGGGTTCAGGCCATCCCAGCAAGACCAAATCTAATTGGTGGCTCTGATTGGTGGTTCGGGTTATTTATGTGTCTTCATTCCATGTGCAGTTTGTTGGCAACTCTTACAAAAAAGGGGCTGGCAACCATCTTTAAAAATCTCTGGTAAAGACTTCTCAGCAGGTAACCCTACCTTAGATCAGCTGTGCTTGTTGACCCCTCTTTTGTGGCAAATGGCCCCCCTCCTCTTGAAAGGAAGTGTTTTCATTTCAACTGTTGCCTGCCACTCTGTGCATTAGGGGGGTTAAAATGAATCACTTTTTTCAATGTGAACAACTCTGCACCTATGCAATAATATAAGTTATATTACTGATTATAAGGGATGCAATGTGTAATATCATGAAATTTCTTGTATTTACAATAAAGTTCTCAAGCTGAAAATAATGTCATTATTTACATGTTTATGATAGTCATATTTGGGATAACCAGATTTATTTCTGATACAGTTAAGTTAAAAAGGAGTTTGTAATTAACTAAATGCACATATTTATGATTTTTAAAAAAAGTAGCCTTGTGCAAAAAAAAAAAGTAAAATGTAAAAAAGTAACACGACAATACATTGTGATGTATCATATAATTGAATTAAATTAAACTGTTGACTAGATAATTGTAATAGAATTAAATTGTGAGACCAGTGAGGATGCACAGCTGTAATGTCCATGGTCATACTAGTGGACTGAATTGATGAGAAGATTCAATGCAGTTCATTTGTTCGGTTAATTTTTTTATGTGAAATTATGGATAAGTTCCTAACTTTTCACTAATACAGTTTACTTTTCTGTATATAGTCTAAGCGGAGTCGTCCTTTAGGGTAATTTGGGTATTATCTAAGTTAAGAGGAGCAGTCCTCCTTGTTGGAGATCAATGAGTTTTTGGTTATAAAAGGTCATTGATGGCTACTGTGAGCAGTTTCTTCTTCTTTTTATTTTATTTTTGGGTGCCTGCCATCTTTCATAAAGCTTCCTGACGTGTTTCTGTGTAACAAAACGTCATGAATCACAAAGCCTCAGGAAATTCAGTTTTGTAGTTGATATTGACAATAATCGAATACATCCTCCTTGGCCTTTGCCTTGGTGAATGAACAAAAATCTAATTTAAAAAAAAAAATATTTGCCCTCACAACTCATCCATTTTAAGTTTGTCCTTTGTCACGTTATATTTATTTATATTTTGGTTGAACATTGTCTTCTGGCTGCTCACATCAGCACATCTGTGCGATTTGTCACCGTGTGCAGACAGAGAATACCCAAGCAGCACACCAGACGGCTGCAGCAATACTGATTTTTAAATGTATGTACACATAGAGCAAAAAAAAAATCTGTGTTAATGCAAATGCACACACAGAGGATCCAACAGATATGATCCTTGCCTGAATCTGGACTTTAAGCATTGAATTGTCACTATTATAGAGAACTTGGCATTACCCAAAAGCAGTCAGAGGATTTGTGTCCTCCATGGTCATCACTCTTGTCTATGCCCAACGGTCTCTCCCTGCCACACACTATCCCTCACATATCTTCCTCCAGTAGAGCCTCTCTGGCCTCCTCCCCAATGACATATTAGAGCTAGTCTCCTCTCCCAACAGCCAAAGACACCCCTCATTCATCAGGCATTGAGTGAGCTTACAGCACTCCCCCCCAATCCCCACACACCTTCCCTCAACTCGAGGGAGTCCAATCATTTACAAAGGAGAAGGAAAAAAAAAAGAGAAAAAACTAGTTGACATCAAACAGGAGTGGAGGGATTGAGTGTGTGGGAGGGAAGTGAGAGTGGAACTGTAAAAAGGAGGTGAAGCGATTGAGGATGCACAACAGATTGAAATTGCTTTCACCGTTGCTCGTATCAGTGTTTGTGAAAGTCACTAAACTCAGCCTTTAATGATGTATTTACATTTCAACCACTGTGACATTAGCTTGTTCAGCCATGTGTGCGATAAGTAATGCTGCTGTGTTTGCTGAGCTGTTAAGCAGGGCATTTGAATGCAGCACTAGTTCAATACAGAGGGTGTATAGGTGAAATTAATTTAGCTTGTCATTGTCAGTGGTATTTTTTCCTTAGGTTGCAGTAAAGCTAAGGCAGACTGATGGGGGAGATTTTTTTTTGTGTTTTTTTTGTGATGCATCTGCATCTGATACACTCCTACAAAGCTTGATCCGAGTTTTCACTTCTAACATGGCCATATTTTCCTCTTCTTGAGACTCTAAGAGACTTTCATCACCACCTGCATCCTGGAGCCCCCCCGACTGTGCAAACCATCTGGTCTGCTGTACCCAGACTGACCCCACTCTCTGCTGCTGGATCCTGATCGTCTCCCCTTGCTTTGGCCTGATTACACTTAAGCAAGAGAAAATAGATGATGGGGTTGCTGTGGTGATTGCGGAGAGGTGGTAATTATCTGGTGAACAGAAGGGATATTTGGACCCTCTTTGTATTTAGGAGGAAAGTGAATTTCCTGTCTAGAAGCCTTGTCCTGCCACCGTGACTAATCTCACTCTTCCATAGTCATGCTGAATATTTTCCTTGTCCCAAGCATGTTGGCTCGACAGTGTCACCGTACACACACGTTCCACAGTCCCACGCTCCTGGAGCTGAGCTGTCCTGGTGCGAAGGCTGTAAAACTAATGGCCGTGAATGTGAACACGATCTCTGCCTGGCTCTGATGGCCATCCAGGTGTGCTTGATGAGCCATTGCTGTGATTATCAGCACGGTGCATTAGCACAGCTTGAAGCCCCTCAAGTAAATCACAGAGGAGAGGAAAGCATTTGTACTGCAGGTGGTCTCCAAACTATGTTAATGGGCTTCCACCTGCTGCTGGGTCACTGAACCTTCTGGAAAGCCTGCCGGTGATCCTCTTGGTTATAGGCAGAGAGGGAGACAGTACTCAAACTTGGCTGAAATGATGCACATAAGGAACACAAGTTATCTGCATGTCTTGGCAGGTCATTGATCATGTTTTTTATTCACAGCCAGGATTCCTTTTACCTGGACATTTAGGTTGGATTTTCCTACGGATATGGATGCTGATGGTTTTCTAAACTTGTTTTCTGTTTATACAGTCAGTCATGATTTATTGACCCAGTCTTAAAAGCAGATTTGCTTGATTGGCATAACTACATGCCCTACATTGCTTCCTTTGCTGAAGCTTTCCGCTAGAGTGAGATACAAAATCTAATATTGCATTGCACTTATGCAGATTGTAGCTCCTGTAATTCATCCTCCTGATATGCTGTATTAACATGATCCAACACCTTGTGTGAATACTATGTAATGCCTTT
This sequence comes from Telmatherina bonti, assembly GCF_933228915.1. Classification (NCBI taxonomy): domain Eukaryota; kingdom Metazoa; phylum Chordata; class Actinopteri; order Atheriniformes; family Telmatherinidae; genus Telmatherina; species Telmatherina bonti. The sequence goes on from NC_136623.1 coordinate 24,446,490, forward strand.
GTGGCAAAACAAATGTAACGGAATCAGTTTGCTTATACTGCTAACACAATAATCAGTATCCTATTTGCAGTTCTTTCCTTTGAGACAGGGGTGTCAAACTTCGGTCTGTGAAGGGTCACTATCCTACAGGTTATAGTTGTTTCTCTGAACCAACATACCTGAATAAAATCAAATGGATCTAACAGCTTCTTGTCAACTTCTTCAAAATAATCATTTAATTTCAGTGATGTTTATCATAGTTTTTGTATTTCTTTTCTATTTAAAGTTTTTTAGAACTACCTCTACTGAATTTGAACTTTTAGAGATATAGTCTATAATGCTGGCGATGTGACGCAGCACTCAATGAATAACCATCTTTTCTTGTTTGTTAATTTGAAAAATAAAATGCATCAGAAAAAGGTGTTTAAATGAAATGGAAACCTGGCTATTTATCAGTTGCATTCAGTACCTTTGTTTTCAGTCTCCATTACTATCAGCATAGCAAGGGTTTCTACCTATTTATAGATAAAAACTAATACTACACAGGTATATCTTCCTATACCTGCATATGTTACCAAGATAAGATATGTGTCAGTTTAACAAATCCCCCTCAAACCATAAATGACACTTAAGACAGATCAGGGCTTTCGTTGGCTTCTGCCTCATGTCACAGTTTTAACACCAATAATAAACCATAAACTGTCATGTCCACGGTAACTGCCCATATCCAAGGATCAGCATGGTGCTCAGGGTTGATAGCTGTGTCAGGACGGCTGCAGTTTTTTCACCACAGGGTGCCGGAGAATGGGTGCCTTTGGAATGGACGAGGCAAGGAGGAGGGGCCTGGCACAAAATGTCCACTTGGAGAAACCCCATAATGAGCGCACTGTGCCCTCTTTGGTGGTGCTTCATCAACTCAGCAGTTAAATGCCTCTCTTTATTTAGCTCCCAGACTGTGCAGACTATCAACTGCACCATTAAGACAATTCTCAGTCACAATGAACAATGGTACATTAAAATCTCTCACTGGGTGCAGTGCAGTCTACTGCTTTGCGATAACGGTGCCCACTCATTCATCTAACCTCACATTAGTCTGAATAAGGTTTACTTCAATGTTCTTTCCATATTTCTGTCTAATGTGAGATGCCTGACAGCAAATTAAAAGGGAAAGCAAATCCGTGCTGAGGCCTTCAGTGTAGATCTGAAGTGTCATAACATTTGAAATGCTCTACCACAGCCAATGAAAAAACAGTTTAGAAAATGGGGATAGTGATGTTGTTTCTGATAAACAGAGGAGTAAAAGTGAGTTAAGTAACTTCTTTTTTCTCAAAGAGAGATGTGTGTAGTCAGTGTTTGTGTCCTTGCACAAGTAGAGAGCACCTCTCAAATCCATTATCTGGGATAATTCTTTTTTTAATGTATTAGCCTCTGCCCAGTGATGCATTAGCTGCTTTATTTAAGTTCCCTGCACTAATCTGTACTGCAGTGAGTCAGTACAGGGATGAGGACCTTGGCCTGCAACCTCCAACTCCTCCCTGTACCCCATATCTCTGCTGTCATTCCCTGCCTCCCTGGCTCATTACTCAAATTGCACTATTAAAAGAAGAAAGCCATACACTACATTATGCAGCCTATTGCTTCACAAAGAGGTGTTGATTGGATTAATAACGGTCATTGATAAATGCTTCAATTGATACAGAGGATGTCCTTGGCTTAACTTGGCCTCTCTTGTGCTTTGGACATCCTCCTGAACACTGCCTGGTCTGTGCTTCTGTGTATAGAGGCTCTCTGTGTCTCTATGTGAGCCCTTACATTTGAGGGGGATATCAAAGACAGGGCTGTTAGTCTGAGTCAGAGAAAGTCAGGGTTAACTCGTCAAGGACCAGAATTAACTTGGTATGTTCTAAAAATATGTGACAGGCCATCGCGATGACCCAGCAGTAAAAATGACCAGCGGAAGAGAATGTCCTTTTGTAGCACTGGCACTTTTGTCAGGGGGGGATTAAACCTCAGGCCAAAGATGTGTAACTACTGAAGAGTCAAGTTGCTTTGTGACACAGAGGAGGGGACTGGTGGGAGAGCGACAGCAACTCACAGCCTGTCCTATTAATTAGTGCAATTGGCCTGAGTTCCTGTTCTACCACTGGAGATGTGGGTGTGTGCTGTGCTGGCAGCAAACTGACCTTTATGTAGTTGCCAGTGGTGGAGCCAGACATTTTTTGTACGGGTGGCCAGGCTACTGCCATTGCTCTTTTTGTGGTGGCACAGTGACTGATGTCTCATTATTGTTTTCCTCTGTGACACTAACTCTAAGTATGGTTGATGTTTTTGTTTATTCTCATTTGGAAGGACAAACTTTCAGAATTGATAACTGAATTTATGATAATTTTACATGAAATTACCAAGATGCATTGCTCATGTCACTTTAATTTATATGCTTTTTTTAAACATGAATTGTAGCTGGTTTTACCTTCTGGTATTACTTCCCTGTTTTTATTGTACTTTTTCTTGTCTGTGAACTATTTTGACTTAGTGTATTAACTCTCTAAGCGGCAAAGTGGTATTTTTGGCCTTATCTCCAAAAAGGGAGCTTAAATGTGTTACCGCTTTCCGCTGGTAGATTGTCGACATGCGAATCTTCAAAGTAATACAATTGGTTGGCAAGCAGAGATCAGGAGAGGGGGAATGAGGATGGGGAATCTATTCAAAGTTTATGAGGAAATTGTATTTGAAGATGATGAGAAACTTCTCATAGTCAGTGATAGAGGGTGGACTACGGAGAAAGGAGCAACAATGAAACACTTTTAAATGTTATTGAAGTACTTTCTCAGCTCTTTGTATCTCTGATTCTGAGGGAGAAAATTGGTCTCTTGAACATGACGACTGGTCATCTAGCAACAGTTAAAGTGATGCTTCCAGTTAGAAATTATAATAATACCTGATGCAGCATATATGGGAGATGACAACTCATAGGCTTTTTCTAACCGAGGTCCAAAAGCTCGATTCCAATATTTAGGAGAGTTTTTGGATGTGGTGGAGGCATGGGGGGCTGGACAAAGTAGTCTTGAAACATTTACATTTACAGTGTTCCTTAAAAGCTTCAAATACTCCAGCCGCTAAATGCTTCATAAATGTTGATTTTATTTTGTTTTTGCTGTGGTGTGCTGGTTAGCATAGTCACCTCAAAGCAAAAGGGTCCTGCTGGAGTCTTCCTGTGTGGGGTCTGTGTGAATAGATTAGTTTTGGGTCATCCTTCTTCCTCCCTCAATCCTAAAATATGCATTTTAGGTTAACTGGTGGAACTAAACTGACCTTTTTTTTTTTCTCTTTTTTTTTTTGCCTCATTTATGTACGAGTCAGTCTGTGATCGATTGGCTGGAAGCGTTTCTGTCTCGTTTTTTTGTTTATTTTGTCTTGAAAATAACAAACAGATTTTTAATTTTTTTTTTGTGTCTATATTCTCTAATATTGATTGATTGGTCAGTTGCTCCATCTCTTTGTCCATGCAACCATTAAATAGGAGTTTCAGCAGATCCAGCTCCAGTTCTATGTGTACACAGCCCTAATAAAGATTGTGGAGTAGCCCAGCTTCTGCTGCTTGTGGCCATGGCCACCCCAGGCCACTTCTTGACTCCACTCTTATTGTAGCTGGGGAAATATAGCAGAATATTGCAGGAAAAGTGATATAAAATAAGAATACCATGTTTTGCAAACTGTTCTCTGAGATATTTGTTCACTTTCTGAAGTTCAGTATGCTGTCCGAGGACTTTGCAAGCTGTCTCTTTCCCTTTTGTTTTCCCTCCCTCATGTTCTTCTGCTCGCTTGTCCTTCTCAGAGCCCATGCGTCCACTGCGAGGCCTCATAGCTACTGATATCCAGTCCAGGCAGCTGTCCCTGCAGTGGGAGAACCTGGCGTTCAACCTGACACGCTGCCACACTTACTCAGTGTCTCTCTGCTACCGCTATACCATGGCCGGAGGAGGCGGCGGCCACAACACCACCGTACGCGAGTGCCTGGCTGTGGAACACAATGCCTCACGCTTCACTCTGCGTGATCTCCCACCGTATCACAGCATTCACGTTCGTCTGTCACTGGCCAACCCAGAGGGGAAGAAAGAGGGCAGAGAGGTCACCTTTCAGACTGAGGAAGACAGTAAGTTCCTTTGGGAGGTTACAGAGAACGTCACGTGAAAACTGAAAGACAAAAACTATATGTGAAAAATGGGATCAAAGAATAACAAATACTGACGATAAATGATTGCCGTAAAAGTCACCAACATTCTTTCTAATTTGTAAAGAAGAGCTGACTGACGGCCGTGATGTAAAATCTGTCAAATAATAACATCCTTTGTTAACTCATCATAAAACTAAATCAAACCAACAGTGAAAGGGTAAATATGCATAAACTGCAGTCTTTATACGTGTGCACACCATTAAATTTATACTTTGTTGGAACACCTTTTGATTTATTACAGTATTCATCATTTTAACATCTCAAAAACCTGGCATTATGTGTGTGTGTATACCAGTCAAAAATGTGGACTCATCCAGAATGACATCATGGTCTCTTCCTGTACACCATGATCATAGCTAAATTATACAACTCTCATATTTAATACATCTTAAAAACAGTCAGTCTGACTCATAGTGCATTTAACTGCAACAATAAGGATATTTCTGTCATTTAGATTATTCTCCCTTGAGTAAAACAGTATGATAGAAATCAGAAATCTGGGTTGGGAATCACTGGTCGACATTGAATAGGGTTGATTTCTGACAGGATGTAGTTTGTAGTACTGATGAATTAAATTGCTTTTACAGCAAAGAGTTCCTGTTATTTTGCCCACCTCATTTATTTCAATTAGTGAAGGCTAAATAATGGAAACACCTCTCTGTACAATACAATGCAATACTGTTCAATACTACAACAAACAGCAGCTACTAAGATTACAACAAACTGATCAACTCCTTTCTGAAACAGCATCAGGACAAAAAGTTTAAACCTTTATGATGGTGAGACTGCTGCAGCTGCCTCTACTAATATTTATAAATCTTATTACTGCTCATTTTTAGCTGATGAAAAACCTGTAATACAAGTATTATTGAGGGTTTTGCTGAGTAAATTCTGGTAGTTTATGTTTTCATTATTTTAAGATGCAATAAATTTGAACAAATAACTTCACTTAAATTTTTTAACCCGACACATAATGAAAGAAATGTATGTTTGGTCTATTATGTCTCCCCTCTAATAATATCAGTTGGTGTTGTGTTAAACATAAAAAACCCTATTAGTCCCCTTTACAAAGATGTAGAACAGCAGAGTAAGGATGGTGCTTCTGTGAGCAGCACAACTAAACATGTTACCCTGAAAAAATGTGCTGAAATCCCCTGCAGTACTCTCCTGCTGGGATTTATTCTTGCTTTGAGTTGCTTGGTGGATTTGATGATTGCACTCTTCCCACAGCTATAAGGAAATAAAATACATATTGGCAATTTACACTTTAGTAATTTCACAATGGCATGGACTGGAAGATCATTTGGGCAGGGCCGGATTAAAAGTGCACAGGCCCCTAGGTCCAGAAGGTTCAAGGGGGCTCCTTCCCCACCACAACATTTTGAAAATTGTTAATGATACACTGTGAAACGACATTTCTAACATCTCTCAGCCAATGATACCAATAGCAAGACACTAGACACTGTGGTGTAACTATCTGGCTTTTATGTACATTTTGTTTCATGTCCAAACTGCTCGTGTTTGCCCCCACATGGGCCCCAAGTGGGCATGGGCCCCTGGGCCTGTGCCCATAATGTCAATTGGATAATCCGGCCTTGCATTTGGGCTAAGGTCTAGACTTGCCCACTATAGACCATTCCATACTCTCCACTCCCAAGTTCTGGATGTACTGCATAATGATCGTGGCTCTGTATGGGAGAATTTTGTGATCCTAATGGATGGAGTTAGGTCCCAGATCCTGGAAACTTAGGATCACCACTGCCTCCAGAATATCATTTATATATGTCTGTTTATCGTTTAGGTTCCGATCAGGAGCCATTGATACATCTGTGTCTGCAACATGCCTGGCAGCACTTGGATCACTACACACACTTCTGGCTAAGTTGCTCATGCCATAGAAATCTGATCCTTATGAATTATCCTTCATTGTAAAGATGACCTTGCAAAATGTATAATAAAACACGAGTTGCAAGTATTAAATGGGAGAAATAATTGACCAAACGCAACTGTCGTATTTGCGCCAAGTTTACTCTATGAACACTATTTGCATAGGTAGATGAAGTGTATCAATTGATGTCTTAAATTGTAGTCTGGAGTTCCGAGTGTTGTCTAAGATATCCCATACTTGATTTGTTTCAATATTATTTGAGTAAATCTCAGAACAGAAACTATTCAGTTTAAATTTCTCCTCATCAGACTTTTCCTCTCACACTATGATGTACATTTACGTTATTGTGAACAGAAATATACGGTAGCATTATTACTTAAAATACACAAACCCGTAGAGTAAATTTATGAATTCTTTTGCTCATATTTGTTGAAATTATTCACCAAATATTGACTGTGCTGACAGAAACTGAATCAGCATTACACACAAATCCTTTCATTTCAGATAAAAATATTATAAAAGAAAGCTTGGGAAATCCCAAGATAGGATTTTGTGCTTCTTATCTCCTTATTTCCCCTCCGCAGTAGCATATCGTTTGCATGGTGGCTGAGGGAGAAATCAATTTTGCCATGAAAAAAATGAAAACAAATGAGATTTTTCTGAAAGAGATATAGACGGAGAATGATAGGAGATCAACAGAAAATAAGAAAGATGTTTTCACTGCTAAGATAGCGATGAACATATTATGCAGAACATGCCAATTAGGAACAGTCTTTTGGGAAAAATCTTAATAAATAACTTTGTCTCCAGACTAGATCAGTTTAAAAACCTCACATGACAGTCTTCTTCTCTCAAATACTCACACAAACAATAAGATAGATGTGTGTGGCTCCAAAGGAGACCAAAACAGTTCAATATTTGGGCATTTATATTGCTGTTCAGAACTGCAGTCAAAATATTCATTATTCATTCAACTTTGAAGATTGGTTTAAGATTATAATACTTTTTCCACCATTTTTCCCCTCTGCTGTGTGTCTTAGATACATTATTTATGCACCTTGTAAACGAGCAGTTTCCTCATCTGATGTTCTCAGCCTGTTGCTCTGTTGCTGTGGGCGTCTTGCATGGTGCATTGTTCTGAGCCACTCTGACATTCACTCCTGTGATATTGACAGGACCGGATCATTGTGGGATCAGCTCTGCAATTTCCCTGACAAATGTTTGCTCTGATGATCTCTCACAGTTCCCGGAGGCATAGCTCCAGAGTCGCTCACCTTCACCCCTCTGGATGACATGATCTTCCTGAAGTGGGAGGAGCCTGTCGAGCCCAATGGTCTAATAACCCAGTATGAGGTGAGTCTGTGGAGATACTTCTGTTTGCTTCGTTTGCATACTTGCTCAAGCTGCACGGATGCTTTAGTGTGTAATAATTATACATACGGTTTATTTTTAACCATATAACATGAATAGAATTAAGATATAAATGCTACCTTAACAATATTGTAAGCTACTGGAGTATATTGCTCTCCAAATGTTCAAAATTAGCTTAAACTCTCATACAGGTGTGCCACTCCTGCTCTGGTAGCATTGCTAGCAGCACTACCACTAGCTAACTGATATGCAGTCAGTGAACATTTTTATCATGAATGTGTTATCTTTTGATATTTGTTTGAGCGTTTTGTTTTTGTGCGGGCCATTTTTCCTCATAATATTAGCAGAAAATTCTCATTTGTCCAGTGGGGAACATACAAATGTGTTTTATAACTACATAAGGACGCTAGCTGGTGTGGTTTGCCGCTAACAAGGTCTGCTAATGTTTAGATTTTACTTGGAGCAAGAATTGTTTGCTGAGAACTACAGTAAACTCTACAACTTAGCAAAATTATGAAGGAACAATTCAAAATATGCACAATTTATAATAGATATTCAAAGGGAAAATACTTGAAAACTTTTTATTCAGAAGCAGATGGATGAGGTAGACTCATCACAGCACACACACACACGCACACACACACACTTAATAATAAATTGTGCTTCCATGTAACACAGAATATTATTTTTTAAAGTACACAACTTCCATGATTTTTTTTTATCAACTATTCTCCTCTGTTTCTGGCTGCAGATAAAAAAAAAAGACAATAACATTTTGTATCATTCTCATTTAGACAACTTCAGCTATGGAGGGGGAAAAAAAGACCAAAGCAATCTCATATCAGAAGTCCAATGAGGTTACAGAAAGGTTAAAAAAATAACACTTGTAAAATAAGGCAGCTGAGCTTGAGAATGAAACCTCCCACCATGGAGCGGTATTCATAAGACTTATCCTCTGAGACACTGACTGACAAAGATCTCCGGTGGTAATCCAAAACAAGAACTCCACCAGTAAAAGAAAAGTGAATCTTTGTCTGAAATATCCATGCTGTGCACTCACAGGTTTAGTAAAACCTTCAGCAGGGATGCTACGTGTGTGGCTTGTGGAAATTTGTTGGAAATTTTTAGCTTAAAAATTTCCAACAATTTTTAAGCTAAAAACACACAGAGGGCGGCAAAGTGCTGCTGCTACTTACTCATACCCATCTTATAACTCACTATATAGAATTCAGTAAGCTATGGTAAAGGTGAGTGAAAAAGAAATTCATCTTAATAAACAGGATGTACATGCACTGTGTTACTGTGTTACTTTCTTTCAACTTTAACCCCCTCAACTGACCACATCTTCAGCAGGTCCAGTTCTGCTTTGCACTCAGTTTTCATACTGAATACTAGTGAAAGATTGTCTTATGCAACACTTTGGAAGCTCAACTATTTATTGGAATTAGAAAATGCCCATTTCTTCCAAGTGGAAAAAAAATGGCTCCTTTCCCATGTGGTGAGCTATTTTTATTCATGGTGCCATAATCTAGTCTTGATGTAGAATTGTGCCTAATCACAAACCCCCCCATATTGCAACTTTTTAGCAAATGGTTTGTTAACAAAAATAGCAACAGGGGTTAGATAAAATCTGACTGACCTTGTGTACAGGACTTGAACGTAACACTGCTTTTGTCCCTCTGAAAAAGATCCTTGCACCATTAATCAATAACTGGCATGCGTTTTTTGTGCTGTAGGGCTTCCATTTAGCTGGATAATGATTTTGTATTTACTGTACACCCTCTGTCTGTGATAAGCAATCAGTAGGTCTGCCTTCCAATCTGAACAGTACGGTTTCCCTTCTTGACCTCCTGTTCTGTGTCGCCTCAAGGAGCTTATTAAACAGGATTTCTGGTAGGATGAATAAAGTGGAGGATGCACATGATTTTATTTTTACTCTGTAGTGGGCTGATCTCCCTGAACCGACAGAGAAAGCTTTATAAAGACCTGTGGAAATCCTCCTCATCTTTCTCAGACTAACACATTGACCACTTCGCCTGAGCCTATCGACCGCAACGCTGTCCTGTGCGAGCCCTGCTCATTGCTGTGTGCATTGTCTGGCATGTTTTATGTATGCTTCTGTAGCGGAAACACTGCAGTCCATCTGTGTTTATTCACTGAATAGCTCATAATTCTATCTTTCACCAAGGAGGCACGAGCGGGCATTAAGCTCTTATGATAATCAGCAAAGCTTTGGGTTTGGCTTAAGAGACATCTTCAGAGTGTGGTGCAAGTACACACACAGAACATCGTGTGTGTTTTGATTTTGTCAGATGAAGTGGATCTCCTTCAGCTCGGATGTATGTACTATATGCTTACCCTGATTGCAGTGAGGCCGCATTTAGCACTTTTCTGTTTCAGGGTATAAGTGGAAATTCTCTGCAGGTGCAGGCAAGGAACACAACATCTTGAAGAAACATTAAAAAAAAAAAAAAAATCTTTTCAAGGATCATTAAAGCTTTTTGCGTCAATGAAAATTAATTTAACTCACAAACACTTGAGTGTGTTTTTTGATATGTGGTGTCCAGAGTCTGGCCTTACAAATGCTTGAAATTACTTAGGAAGGTAATCATTCACCAAAGATGCTGGCATGCATTGTACTCAGCAAATAAACCCAATACCTGAAAATTATAAACTCGATATGACTAATCAGGACAACCATTGTATAATGGCTGGTGCATTTCAGATTATGTCAAGAAATCATGCAGAGCTTATTGTTCACCCAGTTAATAACCACACTTGAAATTTAGTACAAAGCAAAGTGAAACTCATAATGTTTTTTTCTTTTTTTGCCCGATCAACAGATCAGTTACCAAAGTATTGAGTCGTCCGATCCAGGCATCAACGTCCCAGGACCCAGAAGAACAGTGTCCAAGCTTAAGAACGAGACTTACCACATGTTCTCCAACCTTCACCCAGGAACGACTTACCTGATCTCTGTGCGAGCACGTACAGCCAAGGGCTTTGGCCAGACGGCCCTTACTGAAATCACCACTAACATCTCAGGTACCAAGATTAATGATTCCACTAATGTGGTCTCATGTACAATCGCAACATGGAACTGTGCCTTTCATCGCTGCCAGTTATTAAATGCAAGTATGACCATAGATGCTATACAAAAGATACACAAAGTAACTGTGATGGACTCTGTTGGTTTAGAAAATATTGTCAAGCTTGGAGTTGCCTTGGCTGCTGGTATCTTGGTAATGATTAGAGAGCAAGGAACTGCATTAGGACAAAAGAATGCAGCTTGAGAGTATTAAACATACGAATCTAACATCAATTTATTCCTGGAATTTTTTTCTATAAGACCACAAGCCCACTGATCATATGGAACGGATCTAGCTAATGAAGTCCTAATGGCTTGTGGCAAACATTAATTGGCAATGTTACACAGGAGAAGTCAGTACGCTTTCAAGCAGCTTTGTGGAGCCAAACATGTTTTGGAAGCAACTCATAGCAACGGCATTGCATTTGAAAGTTGCAGTGCACAACAATAGCTAAGCTCCACGAGGAAGAAAAAAGATTACACTATTAATATGGTTTCTGCCAGTGCCACTGTTTTTTTTTTTAAACTTTGTAACTGTTGTTAATATCTTACATACAGATATATATATCTAGAGGACATTATTACACACCAAAACTGGCATAATGCAGCTTAAAAAAGACTAGAAGAGTGCTGTTGAGAACGGCAATGAAAAAGAAGACAGTTGAGAAAAAAGGGGTTGTAGATGGTGTTTTGTGAGAAACACATTTGAGATGCTCATCATCTGTCGCAAAAACAGGCATCGATGTGTTATCGACTTTGCCAAAGCAGCAAAATCATAAAGAGTCAAAGAGAATTTAACCCTTTCAGTTTCCTGGTCTACCATTTGGTAGAGGTAAATTTGCAGTTACTTTGATGAATTTCTTTTAAAAAAATGGATGAAACAAGCCTGCCTGAGCCATTTGTAAAACCCAACTACCACTACAATTTTTATGTTATGACGTTATTATTATTAACCTCTTCTTTTTATCATCTCAAACATTTGCTAAAAATGTATTCTGTTTATTTTTGTCCAAACAAAAAGAACACAGACAAACGATTTTCTCTGGCCTTTTTGTTCGTGAGAAAGTTCAAATGTAAGGTTGGACTTTTACCCGATGAAGAAAGGAAGTCTTGAAAATAAGGTGCTTGTCCTCACTCTAGACAGGTAATTCAGCCATCCAGCATCGATGTAGTTTTCTGTTAGTGTGAGAATGATTCTTAAGATTGTTACTTTCTCTAACTTGATCACTAGACATTAGTAATTGTTGCACAGAATTACTTTGAGGTACATCATTGGCTTTCTTATAATAGAGCTGATGGCTGTGTACATTTTATACAAAGTCTAGGTCCGCTAGGCTACCGTTTAAACCGTTGTGTGTTGGGATTTGGGTGTTCTCTCTTTTGATGTCGGTATCTTCCTCCCACACTAAGGCCAAACTTTTACTCCCAAAGTAAAAGAGCTCTTTTTCATTGCTTTTTTCCAATCTATTGGCACACTGCTCCCTCACAATCCTCAAGACATAAATTAACTAGAAAGAAGCAACAACACTCCACAAAGGGGTCAGTGTTGTGTGTTACTTTGAAAGAAAGATGCAGTACATTCCTGGGAACAGAATGTCATTTCCAAGAGCCTCAGAGCTTATTACCGGTTTTGGGAATTCAGCTTTTGTGTTGCTGTATGCTTTTGATGATGTATTTTCACTTGTTAATGAATAGGATTACGTCTCTTAGGAGCATCCAGCTGGACCCCCCCTCCCCACTCCTCTATCTCACTCCCACACACTCCTTCTTTGATCCCTATCTTTTTACAGAGGTTCAATTTGTTTAATTATAGATTAAAGTGACATCCGTGACCATTTCGCTGTATGTCAGAAAAAAACTGTGGCTCAAAGCCGAAACGCGGGTTGAGTCCAAAAGTCTTTGCTGATCATCATCTTCCTCTCTCGCTGCAGAACATTCACGAGCAGCAAGCGGCTCTTAAATCCATGCTGACATCTAGCAAACACCTTCAACACTCACTACTGTCAGCATCTTCAAACAACACCCACTGCAGCCTTACTGACTCCATACATTTTTCTCATTCGCATGCACGTATATGTTCAGATGTGTGCACTGCCCTGGCTGATACACTGTTATCCATCAGGCAGATTCTGGATGTGGCAGCAGGCTTCCAACTGTCTTCCAGTGCCATAGGTCTTCAGCATCAAGAAATGCATGTCCAGTGTTCTTGAAAGCGCACCTTAATTGATGCTAACTCCTTTCCACAGCAGTGGTAGCAAACGGCTTTTTAATATGATAATTATCTATGCCTCATGAATAGTTTGTTGTCCTTCACGTCGCTAATTGACTGCTGATATTCAAAAGACATGTGCCGCCACACATCTTCAGGGAGGAGCACGACTCGTGCCAAATCCTTTCAAATGAGAAACCTGTTTAGTTTAGCCTCACTTATATGATTTTTAATTGGAGTTGTGGCCAAGACAACAAGAACAGAATTTTAAAAATATTAAAAGAAATGGGTATTGGGTCTATTATAAATGTTGGATTTTAAAGTTGAGAAAGGAATTTGGCTATTGGCTAAGATTAAAGCCAGTCAGTTTTACTTCAGTCTTGAGGATTGAACTTGTTTGTATGGGAGCAAAAAGAGGCACAGATGTTTAATTAAAGCTGCCTGAATAGAAGTGATGGAAGTGGGAAGTTCATTTAATGGTGTTGTCTTTAATTTACGCTCATTTCTTAAAAGTTAACGTTATGGCATCTTTGTGTCAAAAGCGCCTACGTTTGATTACGGAGACATGCCATCCCCCCTGAGCGAGACTGAAAACACAATTACTGTGCTGCTGCGCCCCGCTCAAGGCAGAGGAGCACCTGTCAGGTAAGAAGATAACCTAAAATCATACTGCTTCATTTCAATATGAGCAGTAGCTTATTATTAGTTATGCTTCCTTTCTATGTCCAGTACATACCAGGTGGTGGTTGAAGAGGAGACTGTTAAGAAGGTGAAGCGGGAGCTGGGGCTTCAGGAGTGTTTCCCGTTGCCCATGTCACAAAGCGAAGCCCAAGCCCGAGGCACCCCACACTACTACACCGCCGAGCTGCCGCCCAGCAGTCTGCCAGAGGCCAGTCCTTTCACAGTGGGTGACAATCGCACTTACAATGGCTACTGGAACAGCCCTTTGGACCCCCGCAAGAGCTACCTTGTATACTTCCAGGCTATGAGCAACTTCAAAGGGGTGAGTGATTCAACACCTGCCAGTGCTGCAGTAGATCTGGCAACTCTTCATCTCCAAGCTGTAAGCAGTAGGATCCAGAATAAGCCACTGATGAGTGGTAATGAGAATCTGTATCTTCTGTTTTAATCCTCTGGTTTATGCTGTAGGACATTTGGCATTGTCTGAGTTCACAACCCTTGAAATAGTATTTCATGCCAAGAGGTTGCTGGATGAAAAACCGAGCTGCGGATGTTTACACCTCACCACTTTGATTCTATGCAAACAAAGCCTTTCCAAAACAGGAATTACTTGCGTGCATTACTTACAGCTAGCAAAGCTGTGATTAGCTGGAATTACTCAAAGTAAACAATGTATTGCACTTCACTCGGCTTACAGTTTAAAACCCCACTTCCTGTTCAGTCCTGTCTTCCTTCTCTGCACGGTTTTCTTATGTCCCCTCTGTGCACTCCTAATCCGCTGGTTATCTTTGAAAATAACAAGCAATAGATCACCAACACCAAGCCTTGAGCTTTTGCAAATTTGAATTCATAAGCAAATTACAGCAACTTTGTGCGTCTTGGTTGTTGCTTCTTTCCATGTCAGTGTTCCTGAGTAGACAAAGACCTGCAGATGTACCTTGGGAATGCCACATTATCTTTCCAAATTCCATTACAGGAGGAGCTGCTACCTCGGTGAGGCAATTACTTAGGGATAATTGGGCACAGGTGCAGATGATCAGAGGTTTAAAGCTGCTGCTTTAATATTCTCCCACTGTGGTTTTACAGCTGAGATACGTTGTCATGGGCAACTCAGCTGTCTGAGCATCAGCTGTGAATAAATCCATACAAGATGGGTCGCCAGTGTCTGTCTGTCTGAATTTTCTCCATCGTTAGCTCTTTTTACCTTTTTTTTTCGATTGTGGAATGTGGGAAAACATCCCATGGACAGTGCTGGGTGGCTCATCCCCACCAGTAGCATCTTTTTCCAACCCAGTGGAGAAACACACGCAGGGACTGCAGTGTGAGCAGTTCACACAGCTGCTAAGAATGGGATTAGATAGGGGAGGCCTGGCTCTACCAGCGGATGGGATTACGTTTTGTTTGGCCTGGCAGGGGGCCAGCATCCTTGACCCACAATGAGGGGAGCACAGTGCCACATCACAAAGCAATGCTGTCCCCAGTCTTTCAAACTCTGTTGTCTTTGCCTGGAGTTACAGTAGCACTCAGTGTTGAATCGTTGGTGCTGCAGGACTGAAAAAGTTCATTTTGATGGATTTAATTAACTCCAGCAGACACAAAATAATTTCTTGTGTCAGTTTTTCAGAAACAAGTCTTTTGTCTGTCTTTGCGTGCAGGTTTTTTTTTCATTGTTACACAAGGTTGAGTTATATGTTGAAGGTAAAGAATACAATACAACAAGAGGGAACAAGTGACATGTCACTGGAATTGCAGCAGAAAAAAGTAAAAGAGAAAAGGTAAAAATTCATTAAAAAAAAGAAGAAAATAGAGGTGATCAGGCTGTTAATAATCACACCAATCATACATCATTACACCTTTTCCCTGCTAATGGCACTATTAACATTTCAGACTAATCATTTTCCCCTTCAGAGTTGTCTGACAGTGACCACGTCGAAGTGTTAATTAAACAAAAGACATGTTAATGTTTGGCCATTTGTATGGTCTAGGAGTGTTTTGGCAGATCCATGTGCAATTATGCACTTCAGGTGAGACATTTTAGCACTGGGTTCACATTCACAAAAAGAGATAAATATCCCTCCCCGAAACAGAGAAATAATATTTAGTATGTGAGCATAACGCCTTTCAGCACACGCACATGCTGGAATAGTATGTTTGTTGACTATTTTGTACAAGTTGATGGATAGTTGAGACTTGTTTCTCTTTCCTGTTAGCCGTCTTTGAATTGTTTAGATTTATATTGTATATTGTCTTGTAAGGCTTACAAGACAATAATGTGCATGACACTGAAATAAAAAAATCAATCAGGCGTATATACGGAAGAGAAGATAAGAGATTACATGATGTCTACTTGTTATGGCAGGAATAAAAGACAAAAACAAAACACAAACCTGATCTTCTACTGAAAACGTAGCTGGTAGTCACTGCAGTTCTCTTATAAATACCAGAAGAGCTGCACATGTACCAAACAGATGTTGATTAAAGCTTGTGCCTATTAACGGTGTTTTGAAGCGTCATTTGGAAATTACGTCAGGTTTTTGCAGGCTGAACATTTTATTAAAATGTGAGCAGAATTGTCAACTTCCTTTTAATTGCTTCTCATTAATTCAAGGTTCGTGTGGTCTGGTCTCTTTTTCATCAGTGCCAGCAGTGGGACCATTTTTGAGCAGTAAACGGGACTAATGATATTTGGCATTTTACCCGAGTTATTATCTGGGAAGCTCCTGTCAAGTGTATTTAATTGCTCTGATTGATCCATCTAAAAAAAAAAATCACTCAACAGACTGCAGCCACAGATTGTCAGATTGTTACGTTACAATGTAGTAATCTGTAACATCACCACCTACATCTCCCGTTTTACATACTGTACATACACTCGCAAACACTGTGAAATCTCGAGTGTATGCTGGAGTCTTGTGTTGAATGTCGGCATTTGTGTTTTGTATTTTGAGCTGCCAGGAACCAGCAGCCCCTCCGGCATGACTGGCACTGTACAGGAAGACATGTGATGCACTTCCACAATCTGGAGCCAGCCAATTAACTCTACTGCTGAACCGATGCACCATGATTTAGATGTGCATACTCCAAATCTACTCTTATCCATCACAACAGCCTGTTCGTTCTCTACAGTAAAGCTGAAAATGTATCAGTCTTGATCTGCCAAAGCTTGTAATGATTGAATCTATGACTGATTGCAAATGCTTTGGAGGCCGGTTCAGATGAATCAGCATTTTATATTTTAAAAGATATTGTTTCATATAATGGGAACTGAAAGTCACCCATCAGCATTTTTAGAAACATACCGCAGAAGGAAACTTGGGTGCAGTTTTAAAGAATAAGATTAATCATTTTTCATTAAAGAAAATTGATTATCAGGTATATATTCTAATATGTGAAACAAAAGTGCCACAATGAAAACACTTTCACAGAGAATGTCCCTTTGCTTTTTCACTCACATTCCAAATGTGTTGAAGTGAAATGAAAACTACTTTATTATTCCCCTGAGGGGGATATTATAAAGTTGTAGGTTTTTGGCTGTTAGCGGGAATGATATTCATCTGAGAAGAGGCCTCAGACTGAATACTTTTTTTCCTCGCTGTGTTGTGTAAACAGTGTGAAAGATTGTGCATTATGTTCAGCAGCTTATAGAGGCTCCACATGAGTCCTCAGTGGAAAGCCAAACTTCTTGGTTTAAATTCCTAAATCCTAACATGAACAAAAACCCACGACTATCAGGCAAGTGTCCCACCTGTAGATCTTCATGTCCAAACTGCAGGACCTCCTCATTTTAGCTTTCAGCTTACTTTCTTGTCTCAATCTACTTGTACAGTCTTAAAGCAGTGAGATATATTTCTTCTTCAGCTGTAATGTTGTTTATAATATAGTCTTGCATTATATTTGATCTTACAGCTTCAGAATATAGTTTTGTATCTATGCTTGCTTTTTTGTTTTTTTGTAGTTGTTTGGAAAACAGATGTAACCATTACATTTATTAAAGTTGAACCAGACAAAACCTTGTAGCGCTTTTGGTCTGAACACACCGTAACTGACAGACAACATTTTCTCTCCAGTTTGCTCCTGTGTCTTTGGATTTAACCACCGAGTGTGTTTATGTGTCTGTCAGCTGAAAGTGCAGTGTCATGAAAAGCAGAAATCAACCAGTTTTAGAAAAAGATTTGTACTTTTGTACTGAACAGGCAAATTTGCATAATTGTCCTATAATGCCCGAATTGGCATCTGTAAATCTTAATTTGATGATAAATCTCCTCCATGGGGTGGCAGGATAGAATTGGATTACAGTGTTGGATCTCATTAAAGCTATTTGACAAAGGTCTTTTTCATAACACTGAGATGTCATCAGCCGAAATTTGAATAAAATTAATTCGTTTTCATAGTGGCGCACTGGTCTGAAACCCTCCTTTTAATTATGCTTTCATCTTGTCTTCTCTCCTTCAGGAAGTATCTCAAACCTTCTCCACACACTTCAGCACAGCTCTTAGATTTTAAATAGATATTTTCTTATATTGTTAATAAGACTTTTAACCAAGTGGTGATTTATTCTTTTCTTTTTTACCCATTGTAATGAACACAATCTAAAGTTTGCCTTGAGAGAGTATGGAACTTGTACCCAGGTTTTCTTCACTTCCGCACCTACATGTGGATTACTCTTAATGCTTTTACATCCATACATGTGCTTTTATGAGCCATCATATCTTTCAGGTGAGATATTTGTGTGCCTCAGCTCAGTATTTCATATCATCCAGTTCTCTTTTATCAGATCTCATCTGTGAAAAACTCAAAGTAACACCCCTCCCAACCCCCCCCAACCATTTGAAGCCTGTGTTTTCTTTGTGTTTCAGGAATCCCGAATAAACTGCATTCGCATTGCTCGCAAAGGTAATTCAACTTTAAGATCTCTCCTCTCGCAGACACTGTGACCTTGACGGCATCGAATTCTTTGCAAGATTGTGCATTTTCTCAATTTATAAGAGGCACAATATAAAAGTGTAAAGAACATAAGTTTGATGGTATGGTTTGCTTTACTGCACGCTGGACTGCTATTCACCCCTTTCTTAGGGACAAAAGGTGGGGATGTGTAGAAATGTTCTGACGTTCCTTGTTGTTTAGCAGTGGGCCTCAGAGAAAAGGGCAACAAGGAGGGAGGGATTAGAGGTCAGGCTTTCATCCTGCTTGTTTGGGGGCAGACACTGGGACACACTATATCAAGGCAGTCTCTTTGTTCTCATCAGCAGCACACCAGATACATCTGAGGACTTTGACCTCAGTGGCAACCAAAAGGGTTCTCCATATCAAGACTTCAAGATGCTACTACCTTGGCCTATAAGTATGAGAATGCCTTGCTTCACCCTCCTCTCAGCCACCTCGATTGAAAGGGATTTGAAAATGGCTGAGAAATTGACTCTTAGGTTCTGATGGTAGGGGTGTTCATGAGCCACAGCACTCTGTGAGATCATGGCGAATAAGAGCGATTAGGTATTTACAGATATCACAGCACTTCAACAGTAAACAGAGCTTTGTAAGTAAACTGGTTCACCGGTATGTCTATTTCTTTGGCAAAGACCTCTTTTTACATGTGAGTAACAGAGATGAGGCTTTCCTCAAGCGAAAAGCCAAAAGGCAAGGCTCAGTTCTCACTCCATCTGCCCCACACAACCCAGTCAGGCATTGATTAATTATGCTTTCTCTCAGCTATGGACTGTAGCCTGCACTGGTCTCTCTTGTTTTTTTGACACAATACACTGTGAAAGAATTAAAAACATGTTCAATGGTGGGGCAAGAAGATAACATTAACATAAGAAAAAAAGGGACCAAAGGGGGCTCATTGTAAAAACTGCCAACATCACATCGCTTCATGAAGGATGATGCAAACTAGGAGAAAAAAATCCTTTAATGCATATTTCTAGGAAATAAGAGCATTTTTCCAGTTTCAAGCTGTAACGAGTGAAAGTTGTTTTTTTTCCGGCTGTTTGTGATCTCCATGATCCCTCCACCATTAACATAGCCTCTGTATCATCACAGTCCTGAGCCGTTATTATCAAGCAGCCAATCACAAGTAAAGTGGAGGCAAATGATTCTGGCTTGGATAACAAAGCTGGAGATTACATTTCAACTTCCAGGTGACAGTTTAATTAAGGATCCTCTGGCAGGCTCAACACAACAATAGACTTCCATTTCTCCTCTAAGTGCCAATTTCCACCATTGGGCAGCTGGCAGGTGCATGGATTCATGCGGAAATCTATTTCATGTTCATGTTTGGCTTAATAGAAAATTTCAAGACTAAATGTGGCAAAACAGCCTTATCTGTCAGAAAACATCAGAAAGCTGAAATTGATTTTTACCTTCTCATCAACATTTATAGCCATATAGACTAACCTTCTCCAAAGGTAACTTTGAATCAAGTGGCATCATGAAATAAACTGCAAGACAGAGTTTGTGACCGCAGTAGTATGTATAGATTATATCAAAGTCAACGCGTTAACAGGTTGATGCAAATTCCTTTTGTTAATTTTTAACATGTGATGAAGGCACGTGGGTCTGCAGTTTCAGGAGGTGATGCAGAAATAAAATTGTGGCTCTAAAGCAGAAATGGACAGAAAATTAGTTTTTCGCATGGACAGATTGGCTTTAAAGCTCTGAAAGATACTTCTCTTGACAGGACTAAGGTCATTTCTTTGAAATACTGTCGAAGTGAATCAAGGAAAAACACATTCCGTCTCAAATACCACCTGCTGTGCTGTACGGATGATCCAGAGTGCTGCCCTCCTTCTCTAAAGACAGTCTGCAACAGATAGCCTCTGATATATGTTATGTACGGATAGGCTCTTTTTAAATAATTCCTGCATGCGAGCTGTTCTTGCTTCTGAACATTGTTACATTGGGTCACTTTGCGTCAGCACTCACCAACACTTCCTTTTGCAGTGCAAACCTTCCAGCTTCCAGCAGTCAGGGGTGAAAAGGCCACGTTCCTGCAAGTGTTGGTAGTTTCCCTGCTGCAACACATCTGACTCAAATCAGTGGGTAGTTAACAGATCTGTGCAGAGTTTGAGGTCAAGCTCAGCACAAGCCTGATAACTAAGTTTGATGTGTATCAGGTGTGTTGCAGCAGTGAAACTACCAACACTTGCAGGACTGTGGCCCTCGAGGGCCAGAGCTGCCCACCGCTGTGTTAATTCTAAAAGCAGCAACCTTTTAACTAAATAAGATGGAAACAGTGCTGGAGCCGTGCAGGATATTTATTTATGTTTGTTCTAAACAAAGGTGAGGTTATCAGAAGTGGCATGAGAGAGAGAGAGAGAGGGTCTGTAAAGGGATTGTGTGTGTATGTGTGTGTTGTCATTTAGCTTCAGTTAGGTATACTTAACATAAGTATATTAAGTATATTTTACAGATATATAATATATGTATGTATGTGTGTTTGTGTGTGTGTATGTACGTTCTGATGGGCTGTAACTCACAGACACAGGGACACCCGCAGATTGAAGTGTATTCATGTGTGTAAATAGAAACCAGTAAAACATTTTTTGGTTCCCTGTCAAAAACTTCTATCACCACCTTCCCAGTGCTAAAGATGACAGTATACTGGTCTGATGCAGTGTCCATAAATGGGACACAGAGATTTCTGGAACAACTTAGCAGTACAAAAGCAATGTCAACAGCAGGTTCTGAAGGAACTTTTCCATTCTGATATGAGGCCATTTTCTCCAGCATGCCAGACACTCATCGCTTATTAAAAAGCCCTGCCAAATAATGAAATGATATTGTGCTACTTTTATCTTTATTTGGAATGAGGGTTCAAAAGCAGCTATAAAGTGCCCATGGCTGCAGATAGTTGGGCTACAACATGGCTCTGTTTTCATTTTCCCTGTCCTAGATCTGATTTCTTCCCCCAGCAGACTGTAAGATAGAGCTCTATCCCCAGGCGTGCTCTGACTTTCTCCCGCTCTCCAGATAGTTTGTGCTGTTCCACTGTTCCACTGAGCTCAGAGGGGCTGGTTTCAGGGCTGTCAAGGCCTGGAGAACAGGCTGACACAGAGAGAAAAAAAAAGATCAGTGGGTCCCTATAACAAGACGTAGACAGGCCCGCTGCTCAGCACCATTTACATAAGTATGAAGCTTTACGCCTGAGAAATGAATAAAGTGCTGTTATGATAATGACCTTTCCAGTGCCTAACAGACACCAGGGCACCTTGAGATTATACCCTCGGGCTGACACATGATATTTTTTATTCATTATTGATTAAAAAAAAAAAAAAAGAGGAAAAAAAAAAAGTGACTCAGAGGTTTAGTTTATGTCACACCATATGACATGTATAGTTCTAATTATTATTGCAGTGTCCTTGTAAAATCTTTAGTTCAACAAAGACGTGAAGAAATAATAGAACTACAATTCTTTTGTACCTGATAAATTCATCTGAGCAAGTGAGTTCCAAGCTTTACTCTGATCCATTTGTACGCCAAGTTAAAAGAAACTGCCTTCCCCGCTTTAGTTAAAGAAAACTGTCCAGACTACCACCAATAACGGCAATAAATGTAATAATAGGCTTTATACAGGAGACTTTAAAGAACCAGCGAACCCAGCCAGGTATTTCATGCCACACAGATTTCAGTTATTCATCTCTGGATTGGAAGGTTTTTGCATGTATAAGTTTAGCGTGCTGTGCTCGACGCTTTAACCTTTTGGTCTTTCTCTTTTTAAAGCTATTTTAAAGATTCTTTTATAACAGTTCATTGGGAATCCACAGCAAGATGTATTGATACAGCTTGTAAAAGTCTATGTCGGTGGAGTTAAATGTTGTGTGTGTGAATTACAATTTTTCCAAAGCTGCGGATTTGGTTATCCTAGTTCTATCTTTTTATTTATTTATTTATTTATTTATTCAAACAAAAGAAAATATCCAATTGTGTTACATATTGAACAGTCACTTTAGAGTCTGTAAAGTAGCTGCATGAAGTAAAAAATGTATTTACTCCCACCCGCTTTACAATCTTAATTAATCTTCCTTACTGTTGTTGCTCTAATCCTATGACAATTTCCAAGAGTAGACAAGAAACAAAAGCACTTTTTTTTTTAGAAAAAAACCCCAGTACATTAAAGAAATGAATAAGTACATACATGTAAATCACAGATATGCATACATACATGTATGCATATCCACATACACCCAGAGACAATTTATCTTTCTTTGAAGTATTTTCTTTGCTTCTTTATATTTCTATTCTTTGAATATGACTATGCGTTATACTCCCGTCTCCAGCGGCCTGCAAAGATCACCGCAAGGCTCTGGAAGTGTCTCAACACTCCGAGGAGATGGGGCTGATTCTTGGCGTGTGCGCTGGAGGACTTGTGGTCCTCATCCTCCTGTTGGGCGCCGTCATCATCATCATTAAGAAAGGGTAAATGTCTCCTTTTAACTGCTTTGTACAAAACAGGCTTCATTAAATACAGTCACATTACATCTCCAGCATTGCTCTTCTTTTTATGTTTCATTGTGGAATAGTTCAGCAAACAGCTTTTATACTTGCTGAACTTTCAAAAAAAAATATGCATGTTGAGGCATAAAGCTGGACCAACACCCACTGCACTGCATGGTTTTCCATCTTTTGTGTTGCACCAGAGGGACCAAACAACTCTCATCTGCAAAACCTATCTGAGTGTGAAGTATTTAATTAAAGGCGGATGCGATTCAATTAGCCACTTAATTACACACACCAAGCAGAAGCCTGACCCTTAAATGAGATGGTAATTGGGAGGGAAAAGGTGTGCTTTTAGAGATTATTAGTCAATGATCCCACAGGTCTACAGTAAAATTATGTGCCACTCTTTTTCTGTTTTTATATAGCTGCAGCTTAAATCTCACAAGACGTCAAATGTGAACTGAAATCTGTAAGTTTGACAAAGCTCGAGGAACCATTATTTAAATAGCTGACGAAGCATTTGGGGTAACCTTGAGACATGTTGATTGTTGAAGTCAGCTCTCTCCCTTAAGCCATTGTGTGTTTTTGACTAGGAGAATTAAATACTAGATATAAAGTGACTGAAGCCACATGCTCCATTCCTTGAAGTGTGAGACTGAGGCACATTCAGTTGAAACACACACACACATACTGCCTCACTGTGTGTTTGGTCTGTCAGCAGCTGCTCGATACACTTGCATGTGTCATATGGCCATCTGCGCAGCTGGACTCATGAAAGGGCGCTTCCCATTTTCACTGTAATCAATGCACTCTGCCCTCGGCTGACATTGCTTTCATCTTACACCTCTTCTTTCTCTTGATTTATTTTTTTCCTCCTTCTCCTGCCCTCTTGCCAGAAGGGACTACTACTCTTACTATCCGTAAGTGACTCCACCTCTTTGCTTTTGCATTGTTTTGTGAGCCATCATTTACATGCTTGTGCTCTGGCTGTCAGTCATGAGTTGAAAAGAAAAAACAATACAGTTCTTTTCTTTTCAAAAAATATCTATAATTTATGACCTCTTTGCTTTCTTCAGACTTAACCTTAATAATATTGTGTTGTAGAACAATTTTTTCACCTTCTTTACATCAGCTTTTCTGATACAGTATTTCTTTTTGTTAATTGTATTTCCATTGTCTTCCTTAAGCAGGAAACCAGTGAACATGAATAAGACACCCATCACCTACCGGCAGGAGAAGAGCCATATGGGCTCCATGGAGCGCAGTTTCACAGACCAGAGCACCCTGCAAGAGGATGAGAGAATGGCTCTTTCCTTCATGGATGCACACACGTGTGGTACACGAAGTAAGACAGCTTTACTGCCGTTCACTAACTCGATATCAGGGATCACCTACTCCAAACCTCTTGGGCCAGTGTGCGGCAGGTTTTAGATGTTTCCCTGCTGCAACGCGCTTGACTCAAACAATCGTTTCAAGAGGTTTGTGCAGAACTTGACTGTAAGATGTTGGAGAACCATTTAATTTGAATCATGTAAGTTGCAGCATGAAAACATCTAAACCCTGCAGGACACTGGCTCAAGAGGTTTGGAGTTGGTGATCCCTACTCTGTACAGACCAATATACACAACGTTGCCACAACAGTCACTTTCCTCTCTGGCTCCATCATGTTTAAATAAAAAATAAAAAAAAGCCAAACAGTTTCCATCCTGTCTGAAACATGAGTATGACTTACTGCTTGCTGGTCACTGACTGCAGTAGATGCACAAAATCTGAAAATACGGGGAATCTTTTATTGTAGCCTGCCTCGCTTTTAAATATTGGAGCTGTGCATTCTCACTATATCTGCCTGTTTGTGGTTCAGGTGATGCTCGCAGTTCAGTAAATGAGGCCAGCAGCCTGCTAGGAAGTTCCCCGAGGCATCAGTGCGGACGTAAGGGCTCCCCTTACCACACAGGTCAACTCCACCCTGCTGTCCGAGTGGCCGACCTCCTCCAGCACATCAACCAGATGAAGACTGCCGAGGGCTATGGCTTTAAACAGGAATATGAGGTAAGAGAGAGCTGCTCCACTCTTGTGAGACAGAGCCATTACTCTGTTTCTGAGGTAGGATTACATTTGATGCCCAATTTCTTGGGGTGGTATTTTGATTATCTTTTCTTTTTTTATGTGTAGATTTTAATTTAGTACAATTTTGAACCTAAAAGGTAACATTATGTTTCCAAAGACTGAGGTCAGCTGACTACCTGATTGTACTGAATGACCAGATTATTCCGTCGATGGATCTTTATTTCCCTGATGGCACAGGTATTTTCCAAGATGACAATACCAGGATTCATCAAGCTCAAAGTGTGTAAGAGTAATTCAGGGAGCATGAGACATAATGTTCACAAATAGTTTGGCCACCACAGAGTCCAGGCCTGGATCCAGTTGAGAGTCTTAAGGCCGTACTGGAGAAGGCTTTGAGCTGTGATTGGACTCTTCCATCATCAATAAATAAGGCAATAGGGTGATGATAAACTGGCGTCCTGTCCAGGACTTAATGATTGCTGGTATCGGCTGCAGCTTCTTGTGACCCTGAACTGGACTAACCAGTTAGGAAAATGGAAGGATAGATAACATCTACTACTTGAGTACAATGTGGCTTCTAGGATAGATTCCTTGTGTGACTGGTCATAAATAAGTGTTTACTGAACCAGCTGGTATGATTGTAGTGTGGAATGGTTGAATAAATAAGTCATTCAAATCTAAGTGCTTTTAGCTCTCCAGTGGTGTATAACATATATGTACTAGGAAGGGAAACAGAGTAAAGTACATATTTATTTGTCATGTCCGACCCACAGGATGTCTGTTAGCAACGGGTTGTACCTCTGTGCTACATGAAAATGTATGCCAATGCATGTACGCACAAAGGCTTCAGTAATGAGTACAGACTCAGGCACAACAACCTGACAACTCCTCCTCCTCATGCCGATCACCAACATGATCACACTGCTGTGGGATGGCCTCTCATTGTTCAAGCAGCATTTGTTGCAAGTCACTAAATTTGGTTGTTTGTCAGTCTGGCACAAGCTGCACCCTGAAACTGCATTTAAAGTCTAAAGGAATTAGAAAGGTATAATAACACTGCAGGAGATTAAACGGCAGAAAACACTTAAGACTTAAAGACATCAAAATTAACACTAGAAAAACTAACAAGACTTAAAAACATGAAAAATAACTAAAATCCACACACAAAAAATAAAAGGCTAAAATCCATTCAGATGAGAAACAGAGACTACCTGGAGCAGCTCTGGCACAATGGCCTAGATCAGCCCATATATGATAATGCACGCCACAAATCTTTGTGCTCCCTATTGATAAAATTAAAATCCATTTTCCAGTACAGTGATGAATACAAGGGTAGCATTCATCCTACTTTGATGTAGTCAGATCATAATTAACCATTGTAGCAGGATCCATGCGTACAGGTGCTGCCATCAGGTGCCAAACAGGCTCTTAAATGTTAGCACCTGGGGTACCAAAAGCAGAATAAACTGTTTGACATCAGCAGAGAAGATTTGGGATGTTTTTTATGAGTGCAGCCTACATACTCATATGTCACTACTACATTTTCCATTTAAAAAAAAGAAAAAAAACTTTTCTAATGCTATTTATTGGCATAAGAAAGTGTTACAACAAAGAAATAACAGACATTTCTATGGAAGCGTAGAGCTGTCATCCTCATAAAAAAAAAAAGTTTAGGCATTGTTACGTTATAACGTGATAGTTTATTGTAAAAACGTGAAACGTATCACGTTATAATGTGATGGTTTATTGTAAAAACGTGAAACATATCACGTTATAACGTGATATCTTTTATTGTAAAAACGTATAACCACTTGAACGCTGGAGGGATTGCATCTCTCAGCTGGCCCTGGAGCACCTTGGGACCCCCCGCAGAGTTGGCGAATGTGGCTGGGGAGGGGGGCTTCCCTGCCTAGGCTGCTGCCCCCGCGATCAGAACCCCAATAAGCGGTAGAGGAGGGATGGATAGATGGCACTTGGATGCACCGATGATGTTTGCATTTATAGCGATTCTCGTGCCGCTCAAGTTTCAATTAGAAATTATGCCACGTCATGGGGATTGGACTCATTTTTCCTTCTGTACAGACCCATGCCTTTTAAAACTGTCCTTAAACTACGCATATTTATTATAATGGATCGAAAGTGTTCCAAAGCACCATAATTTCACAATGTCTCAACCCAAGTATGAAGAAAAACTCTATCAAGTCCTGTAAATGAGCCATTTGTGATCTCCTATCCACCCTGCACACAATTTCTTCATCTAAAGTCGAAAATTACCAAGTTCACGGTTTCAGATACATATGTTTCACGTTTTTACAATAAACTTATCACGTTATGACGTGATAGTTTCATGTTTTTACAATAAACCATCATGTTATAACGTGATACGTTTGACGTTTTTAACAATAAAACTGACGTTATAACATAATAAGGCCCAAACTTTTTTTTATGAGGATGACAGCGCTACGCTTCCGTACATTTCTTTATATATTACACATCAAAGAAAGAAATTCAGCCCATATAGTTGTTGTAAAATATGTAAAATATTTAAGATAAATCTATATTAGCAAGTAGAATCACCAACAACAGTTAGATGGCAAATGACAAATTTCAGAGGCATCTCAATTACTGTCCATCCATCCATCCATCGGGTTGTGGGGGCAGCAGCCTAAGCAGGGAAGTCCAGACCTCCCTCTCCCAGCCACATTTGCCAACTCTGTGGTGTGGGGGGGGGTGGGGGGGGGGGGGGGGGGGGGGGGATCCCAAGTCATTCCCTGGCCAGCTGAGAGATATAATCCCTCCAGCGTGTCCTGTGTCTTCCCCGGGGTCTCCTCCCAGAGGGATGTGCCTGGAACACCTTACCAGGGAGGTGTCCAGGAGGCATCCTGACCAGATGCCCGAGCCACCTCAACCGGTTCCTCTCGATGCGGAGGAGCAGCGGCTCTACTCTGAGCCCCTACCGGAACACCAAGCTCCTCACCCTATCTCTATGGGAGAGCCCGGCCACCCTGCAGAAACTCATTTCAGCTGCCTGTATACGAGATCTCGGTCTTTTGGTCACGACCCACAGCTCATGACCATAGGTGAGGGTAGGAACATAGATCAACTGGTAAATCGAGAGCTTTGCCTTTTGGCTCAGCTCCTTCTTCACCACAACAGACCGGCGCAGAGTCCGCATTACTACAGACGCCTCACCGATCCGTCTGTTGATCTCACGCTCCATCCTTTCCTCACTCATGAACAAGACCCCAGGATATTTAGACTCCTCCACTTGAGGCAGGACCTCACTCCCAACCTGTTGAGGGCAATCCACCCTATTCAGGCTGAGGAGGTGCTGATTCTCATCCCAGCCGCGTCACACTCTGCTGCAAATCCTCAAACAAGAGCTGAAGACCATGGCCAGATGAAGCCAACAGGACCATGTCATCCGCAAAAAGCAGAGTCACAATCCTGAGGCCACCAAACCCGATCCCCTCAACACCTCGGCTGCGCCTAGAAATTCTGTCCATAAAAGTTATGAACAGAATCAGTTATAAAAGGCAGCCGTGGCGGAGTCCAACCCTCACCGGAAACAAATTAGACTTACTGCTGGCAGTGCAGACCAGGCTCTGACACCTGTCGTACAGGGACCGAACAGCTCGTACATGGGGGTCCAGTACCCCATACTCCCGGAGCACCCCCCCACAGAAGCCCGCGGGGGACACTGTCAAATGCCTTTTCCAGGTCCACAAAGCACATTTAGACTGGTTGGGCAAACTCCAATGCCCCCTCCAGGACCCCAAAGAGAGTAAAGAGCTGGTCCACTGTTCTGCGACTAGGACGAAAACCGCACTGCTCCTCCTCAATCCGAGAATCGACTATCCAACGGACCCTCCTCTCCAGGACCCCTGAATAAACCTTACCAGGGAGGCTGAGAAGTGTGATTCCCCTGCAATTGGAACACACCCTCCGGCCCCCTTCTTAAAAAGCTGAAACCACCACCCCAGTCTGCCAGTCCAGTGGCACTGTCCCCGATGTGCATGCAATGCTGGAGAGTTCAGTAAAATTTAAAAAACAGACTGATACATTTTTCATACTCTGCTATCTCTTTATATATGTACATCACATAGCGACTGTGTTGTGATGCGTTGTGACAGCAGGTTTTGGTTTAAGTTTTATGCTGAGAGTGAAAAAGATGAGATGGAAAGAACTGACACTCACTAGCATATTCATTTTTTTCTTCAATCTCAAGGTTGCAAATAATATTCTATTAATCATCACAGAATATTTTATTTCCTGGTGGGTTTCCAGGGGTTTCACTACCTGGACATGTTCCACCCTGATGCCCCCACTGCATGAATGTTAATAATCATGAATCTTAATCGGCAAATTGTCAGCGCTGCCGGTTCTAGCTTAAAGATACAGATGAGCCTTGAGATTGTTCATTTGTGAGGTAGATTCACTATTGAGAAGTGAAAAATTCACTTCCCAAAAACTAAATCTGTGTTGTTATCTACTATTTATCAGCGGTACGAGGTATGTGCAGTAATTATACTCTAAATACTGGATAGTAGACAACTGGTGACTAAAGGAAGCCATATTAACCAGGGTGGCTCATCTAAAGGAGGCCATTAATCTGATATCATCCATGCACCCTCCCTAGCACCCACCAAAATTAATTACCAAGGCTAAAAAAGCATCTGGATGACACCATTGCTGTGGATATGAATGAATCATCCTTCTTTGGGCCTAGGAAAGACCTGTGTTGCAACAGCGCAATGAGGTTAAATGCGTGCCGCTAACAGATTGTAGTAAAGAGAGGAAGGGACAGTCTGAAATGGGAAGAAAGATGAAAAGGCACAGAAGTGGGGGGGGGAAGGCTTTTGGCTCCAATTCCCTTCAACCAAAGAAGAACACTCTTTTCCAGAAGCAATGTTAGTATTTACTTCCCTTTGCAATAAATGGTGCAATCTATGAGCAATAGTGCCATGAACGTTGCTTGGAACATTCTGTCCAGCAGCAGAACATCGAACATTATAAAAAATCATTTTGCTCTTGATGTTGTCCCCTGTCTTCAATCGGGTCATTCAGTTTATCAAATTGGCAACGAGAAAAATACATCATGTAATAATATAGGTTTAAAATTTGGCAATATCATGCTTTGTCCCCCTCACATCTCTTTTTTTAAGCAAATTCCAGGTACAGGATGCTGGAATTCTGACATCTGCTGCAGTAATGAGATTAGTAAGGAGGAAGATCATGTATAGTGTTGTCTTCCTATAGATGTTGTGGTTTTCTTTGGGGTTAGGGAGCAAATTAGTGGGTGTAAGTTACTAATGAAAAGGCTGAAAAACCTTAAATGCAGATGGTTCAAGATGATGTAATGTTGTAGTAAAAGTACAGTGTTCATCGTTATTTTAATAAGTCACATATACATATATATATATATATATATATATATATATACTGTATATTTCTAAAGTGTAATGTTAATGGACAGACATGCTTATAAATGATTAAAAAAAATATGGGATGAAATATGGAAATGTTAACTGATAGTTCGGTGAATTGATTTCAACATATCTTGGATTGTTGATAAGAAAATTGTTTTACTTGTACCAATATTAAAAACAATACATTGTGAGTGATGCAAAGTAAACAGCTGAAATATGTATACACACCTGCCAGTAAAGTAAGTGGACCTGCCATGCTGCCATTTGGATTTCGTCACATGGAATAGTTTTATCACAACAATTATTTAAAAATAGTTCAACTAACAATGAATTTATCCTATCAGTAAATATTATCTACTTATGTAAAGATTTAGCTCCTATGCTGTCCAAAATTATCACAAACACTCAACGGTGCATATGTAGGAAGGTGACCTCTCTTGCAGAAAGCATAACAAAGATTCCAGCTTCAGACACGTGTTAAATAAGGTCAGCGTGTGCTTTATTCTTTAAATTATATTTGTTGCCGATATAAAATACTTGTACATTTCACACCTTCAAATTGTAAAAGCAGCTAAATCAGATCCCTTGTTTCCCCTTGTTCAGGAATTCAACATACTCTACACATTTTTGTTTGAGGTAAAACACCAAATATTTCTTGGCAGTTATTTTTTCCACCAGTGCACAGTGGGGTTCAGTCCTTTATTGAAACTTAAGTACAGGCACATTTCCCTGACTGAACATCGCTTATCTCCCCCGTTGCTTTGTCTTCAATCTCTAGACATATCATTCAGGGAAAAACAAGTGACGGACCCAGATCTCTGAATATCTCTCCCATGTGGAATGAGTGTGGCTGAGCGTTGACCTCACACCCTGGGGAGAGGTCTGTCTCTGTCACCCACATCTCATAGCATTCATGAAAAAGAGAAAACACATTTAGTCTCTGGTACATGGTCCCTCCCTCTGGAACTCTGCTTGTAGACTCATTAAAGAGTCCCTTACGGCCAAAACACACTCCACTCTAAAAATCAATACGCACCTCTTTGTTTGCTTTTTGGTTTTTTTTGTGTAAGGAATATGTTTTGATGGATTGTCTCTCACTATTATGGAAGGAAAATGATGAGAAATAACTTATTACACTTCCCTTGTAATCATAAGTTTTTATTTCCCGAAGGAAAATCTGTTTTCTGTAAAACACTGACCAAGATGCGACTGCTGGTTGCGAAGAGGCTTGTAAATGGGTGGCAGCTGCTTTCTTATCCCCTCTGCAGACTTTTTTCATGTTTTCAGCCTTGTGTGCAGCATTACAACAATCACCTTAAACATCATCTAGAGCAAGAAAAAAGAACAAAGGTGTGCATTTGTTTTGGTGTTTTTATGCAGAAGGAGTTTTTTAACACTGATGGGAGGTTTTTAAGTCAACCGGACACTGTCATGTCATAGATCCTGGATTCCCTTCTGTAGACAGAAGTACATTATCCACCACAACCATTTTCAAAGTGGTAGTTTTTGTTTACATGGAGCGAGTCCTGTCTGGGTGGGACTCTATGGCTATATAGCATGTACTGTGAGGAATTAAACGTGAAGATGCTACAAATCATAAGAAAATGCCAGATAGAGGACATTAGCCGCCTGTAGCCATCTCTCAAACTGAATAAGCAGGTCCTTACCACCTTCCAACTGGAGAGAGCTGAGGCAACAAGAAAGGTGAAAGAAGCCAGTGGTGATCAGGCCAGTTTCCTTGCTAGCATCAGGTGCTGGACTGCTCAGCTGCTTACCAGACCAGACATGCAGATGATTGCCATTAGCCACCATTCACCTGAACACAGACAAGCTAGTAAGTGGCTAACATTAACAAGGAGCTGTCCTGAATGTTCAGCCTGCAGTGACTGCTAGCGCCATCAGTCCCACCCAATGTCTTTCTGCAGCCGACGCAGACCTTTACTGTATGGTGTAAACACAACTGATGTTCTTTGTTTAGAGTCCTTTGTTTGACTTATGTTGAAGCAAAACCAAAAGGGGTACAACTCAGTAACATGAAGTTACTCACACAAGCAACCATAGTTTAAATCAATAAACCATTTGCAAACCTTGATCTCAACCCATCAGAATTCACTTTCCATCAGATCTTGTTGATTTCAGGAAGAACTTCTCCATTGAGAAAGGTCTTTCATTAAGACACAATCACAGCCTCTTTGAAATTGTGATTGGTTCCAGTGAGTGGAAATGACCATGCCAGGTCCACCTTGATGGTTAACAGCAGCAAAGTTTTACTGCATAATTCCAAACATTCAGTAAACCATGACTGAAACCTTCGCAGTACATTCACTAGGAGCTGCTGAGTTATTGTGCTCAATACACACACACACACACCTGACATTGCATTCTTTGGTTAATATTAATAAATAGGCTTGGTTACGAAGCATGGCTGGAAAATTTAATCTACTTTTTTCAAGTTTAAGTTTGACCAATTGGAGCTTTATTTGGACGGCGTTTGATTGAACGTGGAGTGCTTCTGTCATCCTTACACTTACATGTTGAAAAGGTTGAGGGAGAAACAAGTAGCATGTTAACACAAGGCAGTTTTACAGAGTGAATATGAAAAGAAATTACAGTCAAAAAGAATTTAAGTGATTATTACAAGTTGTCATAATTTTTCCCATATCCCTTGACTCAGTTTGCATGATCCTCTTAACCAACCCACCTCTCTGATCCCTGCATTGAAAGGTGATTAGTCCTTCTCTGGTGTTGTTTTTCTTCTCCTCAATAAACTGCAACTTGCTCAGTTTTCCTTCCTGTGTTTGCTCCTTCAGTGCCTCTCTGTTCTCTCTCCTGAGGTCTGAGCAGAGGAATGGTGGGAGCGAAACAAAGAGAGCTCAGAGATCTTGTGTCAGAAATATAAGGAAGGGAGGAACTCAAAAAGGAAGAGGTGGACAGGGAGAGATGCGATGAAGGGACCTAAAGAGAGGGAATGAAAATAAGGGATTCAGAAAGAAAGGCCTATAGAGGGAGGGCATGAAAAGAGGAGAAAAAGTGAGGAGGAGGGTGTAATCCCAGGCAGGATTTGACTGCTTCTTGGCTGTCTGTAGGGGGGGACTGCGTTGTAATCCTCTGCTCCGCATTGAGACTTGGGCAGAATTTCACAAAATTCCTCTATACTGGCTGAAAACCACAGAGGGTATTGTGGTATGGATATCAGCATGTGTGTTTTGACTTGCAGATTTGCTGGTTTAATTTGGCCTCTGAGAGACTTATGGCTCCTTTTAAGAGTATCTGTGCAGAAAGGAAAGTGATGAGAAATAAGATATAAGCAGTACTTTTGAGACGAGCTCCAAAACATCTAGAACAGCTTCTAAACACAGAGCAGAATAAAGGAAATTAACTGGGGAAGGTGCGAGGACCATATGAATCATGGCACTGTTTTTTTTTTTTTAAATAGCATATTATGCAAAAAAGCACCAAACTCCTCAAAATGCACTGGCTTGTAATTTAATCCAGATAGCGCTGCTGATGTTTTCGCTCTCGTTGCTTTTTCATTTGCATTTACAACATGTTAATAAGATTAGGGAAAAGAAAGCTTTAGAAAAACATTCCACTAAGGAAAAGCTTTATACATGTTTTTGTTGTGGATTTGCTGAACTTTCAAATTAAAACGACATGACTTATTTGATTAGATCGGATTAGGTTCCTGCTGTCCAAGTAGAAAATTCCCGTGATAGACTGATGTCCTCTCAGATTCAGGAAAGTATGCCAGGTATCCCCAATGATGAAAGTAATTCTTGAAGGTCTTTCTCCGTTTTTCTCCACTTTCGTTCTTTTATTCCTTAAAGTTTGTTTTTTCCAGTACAACAAAGTTGTACAACCTCTGCTAACAAAGTTGTACTGGAAAAATTTTAATTCTACTCAATTAAAATCACTGGCAGCATCGTCATCTAGCAACTCTGTACCACTAGTGTTTTTTGCTTCAATGCAGAGTGTGAAAAACTGTCCTTTTCCCAGTTCTGTATTCTGCAGTTCTTCAGAAGATTGCTTCAGATTTGCTTTGCTATTGAATGCAAACCTGACTAGTGCCAACAACAATGCATGATTTTCCTTTTCTGCCAAAAGAAAAATGTGGTGAAACTGTCATTTTGTTTATCTCAGAGCGGTTCACACAGAGATTATCCTGCTCCAAAAATCTCATACTGACCAAGTGTCTCTATCTTTGCAGAGCTTCTTCGATGGCTGGGACTGCACAAAGAAGAAGGACAAAACCAAAGGGAGGCATGACACGTTGCTTGGATGTAAGTAATAATAAAATACTGAATCCTATGCTTAAGGAAAAACAGTAAATTAAAAGAAAGTTTTTGGGAGCCTTGTTTTCATTGTTTTTTTCTGTTTTGTTTTATCAGATGATCGCCACAGAGTGAAGCTCCACCCTCTGCTGGGAGACCCCAACTCAGACTACATTAACGCTAACTACATTGATGTGAGTCTAATCCTGTTCTGCTGTCTCTGCTCCATACGAGATGCAAATCTGCTGAGTCTCTCTCTCACACCCTGCAAATCCACAGTCCATCTCTCTCATTCCTGTAAGCCCACCAGTCTGCTGCCCCACTTCTACCTGGAAGCTTTCATCCAATCAAACACCTTTCCCAGCAGTGTTTTGCCAGATGCCTTTGTTGCACCAGGTGCTGCACCAGATCCGTGACCCCAACAACCTCTGCTATCATTTTTATTAAAAGAGAGTGGAATAAATGCGTTTAATGCCTGTAGAGGAGATGAACCTTTCTGAGGTGCTACAGAGTAAATCCCTCGTAATTAAATAGACATGACTGATGTTATTCAACCTCTGAATGGGCTGGGAGGAGACGATCCTTTCCGCTGTTCGCCTTAACCACCGCACACATGAAGTGCCGGAAACATTCTCATACAAACGACATGTATGTGTTTTGATAGTGTGTCTCACACAGTTTCATTCATGTGTGTTTTCATTCATAAAAGCATGCGAGGGCTGGGCTTGTTCAGGAAACACACGTTCATGTTTACATGACCACAGTTAGTTATTTCTTAAAGCATTTAATCAAGATTTGGAAGTAGGAAAAAAACGACACACTGCTGCAGATAGACACACTGCTGTAGTTTAGTTCCCCTGTGAAATATCTGTCACACTCCTCGGTTGTTGTTATTTATTTGAGTTATGTCAAGGGAAGTCTGGCAATCTGATGCGATTTCTTTATCTCCCAAGATTTATTTTGCGTGCGTCTCATGGGGACTCTGAGATGTTGAGGCAGGCTATAGTACCCCCACTTCTGTTAGCAGTCGATAAGATGTTGGAAGATCCCATCTCTGTCACACAGATTATGACGGATACATTTGAAAAGTAGCTGCAATTATTTTTTCAGTAAAAAAAAAAAATTGGCTCAGACATGTGTTGACTTTGTGTGGATTTATCCTTTTGGCCAAATTTTATCATCAAAATGTTTCCTCGGTTTTATTTTTATGTTGAGAGAAGCTAGCAGTGCTTTTAGAAAGGTCGTTACAATGAGTGGGTATTAAAGACCTGGTCTGTCATCAGGGTGTAGTTATTGTAAGGGTCTCCATTAGTGTTCAGGGCACTGAGGTGCAGGCATTACGGGAAAAACACCACTCAGTCGCCTCTGCAGTGTCTGTGGTGTTGCTGACCCAGCGTGCTGAACTGGAACTACTCAGCCTCAGCACAACATATCTGCAGCAGCTTGTGATAATTTTACCGAGGGTTAAATGGAAAAGTTTTCTGTCCTCTGAAACATTATTTGACTTTCTGAAGGCTAGGAAAACGGCAAGCTGTCTGCGTCCCCACTGTAATGTTTACCGTATTTTCATGACCATAAGGCGCAGCGTACTAAAAGGCGCAGTCTCAGTTATGTGCACCCTTTCTGTATTTAACACATACATAAGGCGCACCTGACCATAGGGCGCGGGTTTTATATACCGGTACAATCCACGCCCACACTTCCCCCTTTAACATTCTCAATGCACAAAAGCATAGTAGTATGCCTTTTTAAAAATAGAGCGGGAGCAAAACTGAGTTTGGTTGTGCTTTATTTAAATATTGATTACAAAGTATTAACATTTTTTAATCATAAATCAATCATCAATAGGCACATAGTAAAACACACGGATAAAACAAGCACACAAGTGTGCATATTTAAAAATAGACCGGGGCCAAAACTGAGTTTGGTACTCACATCTTTTTTACCGGTAATCGTCATCAGTCAAACCCATCAAAGTCCTCATCCTCTGTTTCTGAATTGAACAGCTGCGCTAAATCTCCAGCAAACATGCGAGGTTCACTTTCTTCACTGTCAGTCACTTTCCATGCCGTGCGGCTCCTCGGAAATGATGCCGGCTTTTGCGAAAGCGCGGACAACAGTGCCAGCAGACACGTTAGCCCAAGCGTCTTTCCTCCAACTCGGGCCACCTTGCCTTATGTCCACGGAAACTCAGCTGCGTCTTCTTTACCTGTCGGAGCTCGTTTTCCATCTTCCTCCACTTGCGAACCATCGATTCATTAATCTTAAATTCTCTCTCGGCTGCTCGATTTCCATGTTGCTTGGCGTAGTGGATGGCCTTCAGTTTAAACTGTGCTTCATAAGCGTGTCTTTTTGCCATTTTCAGGGTTGTTAGAAAAAGGTGTTCTGCATAACGCACATACCTGTTCTTTGATGTGCGATCAACGCCCGCGCTTCACCATTTAACGTTCTCATGGTGTTCTTTACTACGTCCGATTACAACAACAACACGCACACAAAGGGCGCACTGCACTATAGGGCACGCCGCACATTTTGAAGAAAATCTAAGACTTTTATGTGCGCCTTATGGTCATGAAAATACGTTAGTTATTTTGTCGTAGTGTATTTGAAGTAGTGGAGAAGTTTGCATGTCGTTAGGTGCTCACAGAGAAAAGTCAAGTCATTTGTAGGTTTTTGTTTTTTTTAATTCATTTATTTTGCTAAATTATATTTTGCTTGTATCAAAGTGTATCTTGGTAAATGTGTGTAGAAATATCAACAATATCTTACATAGTTAAGAATCCTGATGAGCCTGAAGTTCCATTTTTTTACATATTATGTAGCAGACCTGAACATTCAGGTCTAGTACACAACATCAACATCATACACAACATCGTTTAGTACACAACATTCGCACTCAGCAAACATGCTGCACTGCAAGCTATAGCACACAGATTGAAAGTAATATTTCAGTCTGACAGCAGCTTCTGCATTGCTCTCCAATACTAAAATCTTATTAGACCTCAAAAACTATCATTGATGCAAATTCATTTTCTAAAGTGGTCAACTCATCATAGATGAAAAGATTACTTTCAGGAATGATCCGTTTGATTAAATAAATAAAGAAATTGAGGAAAAACTATTAATTTTACAAATATTTGTATAAATCTTAAGTGAACCTCTGTGTATTGAAAAAAAGACAGAAATCCTTCTGTGGCTATCTTTGCAAAGTCAGTGGCAGGTGAAGTAGGAATTTCATAAAGGGGAACAGACTGAACAAATAGATGGTGCCTGCTTAGCAAAATTTGTCTGTTTGGACATGGACAAAAAGTTGCTTAACATCATTGCTTCTATCCACTGCTCATGTTTATTACCATTTTCCCATCTAGTGGTCCAAACACGTAACGCTGTGACCACATTATAAAAAGTTACTACTTTTGATTACATGGAGGTTATAGAGTCTCCTTTTATAAAAATGTAGAAATGACCAGCATTTAAAAACCCCACTGTGGGTTTTTCATTTTGTCTCTTAAAGATCACTATTTATTTCTTATTTTTATCAAATCCTGTACTCCAGCTGTTTTCACTCAATTGATACTTGGAATTTTAAAAAAACCAACAAACTGATCATATTTCCACGTTTATCCAGAGGTCATTTATTGATTAGCCCAAATCTTTGCAGCCGGATTCATTAGGTGAAAATGTCATGATTGGGAAGTGATAACAGCCTCAGATTATTAAGGGTCACTTTCTCCCTCTCTGTGTCATTACTACATACTTAAGCCTGCGTATACATAAGAGCTTCTAGACATTTTGTAGAGGCGGAGAGAAGGAATAGAGGAGCAAGAAAGAAAAACAGCAGCAAGAAAAGACTAAACCTCTGCTAACAAATATACCTCCACACAGTCTCCAGCAAGTCCTTTTTATTTTTTTTTCCTTTAGAGTCTGATCTTTGATGTAGGTTTTTCTAAACCTGTTTGACTGGCAGCCGTCATCTCAGTCACAACATAAAATGCCAACATGAAAGTCTGCACAGCACAATGTTTATATCCATTTTTACTCATTTTTTACATTACTCATTTATTTTTTTAATTACTTTAAAATTAGTCAAAACTCTTCCTCCTCTTCCGCCATGTAAATCTAAGTAAACTGAAAAGCTCTTGCCAGGATCTTAAAACAGCATGCAGACCTGATTTTTCTATTAGCAGCATGTATGAGGCACAAAGAAACACAAACTCACTTTGTAAGTACTAGCACATGGGGTGTAGTCTTGCAATAACATACCTACACACACAGCGACC
Source organism: Telmatherina bonti (assembly GCF_933228915.1). NCBI lineage: Eukaryota > Metazoa > Chordata > Actinopteri > Atheriniformes > Telmatherinidae > Telmatherina > Telmatherina bonti. The sequence goes on from NC_136623.1 coordinate 24,485,419, forward strand.
TCCCATCTGTCTTTAACCATAACTCCTAAAGCTTCTTTCATTAACTAGCCTGTATGTCTTCTTTTCTACTCCCCATCCCACTTCCTCGACCTTGGACCCTGTAGATTCGGATTAACAGGGAAGTAAGTACTTCACTGCTCGTTCTTCTGCCTGCCATCACTCTATTTATGCTGTTCCCCCTCCTCTCTTCCCACTTCTTTTTTCTGTGTCTTCTATCCACAAGTGCTCAAAGGTCAAAGTGTTTCAGGTTTCGTGCACGTTTGACAAAACAAAATGAATAAAAGAAAAAAGTATTTCAGTTAATGATAGTAAACAAACACACAGATGTGTCCTCTCAAGACAGAAGGCCCTGCTGTCTGTTAGTTCTCTTAAGTTAACAGGAATCAGGATGTTTAGTTGCTATGGCAACCATCGTAAGTAGAGGAGTGGTGGCTTTCTTGTGACTGAGCTTGGCCAGGGCCAGAGGAATTGTGGATAGCAGGCCTCACAGCAATGGTCATCCATCTCCATTTCCAAAAATGTGTCCGTCTGGATGTGATTGAGCCCAGCAATTCATCGGCAACGTGGATGGACTCAACATTTTAGGAAGATGCCCCATTTGCAAAACAGATGAAAGCTGTTATGGATTGCTGAATCATACTGACTTGATGAGAGCTGGTGGGTTTGGGAGTTTGTTTACAATGTTTCTGTCCTGCCTTCTGCACTTTGCAGAGTTGTGATAGTCATGTAATTGTAGCATCAATTAGCCCTCCAGCTGCTCCTCTTGACAAACAGGGAACCACAGCATCAGTGTGCCTTTCTAAAGGCGCAGAGGTTGCATACTGAAACAGCATGTATTTTCAGGGAGACCGTGTTAGGACAGTTTGCTCAACTTGATAGTGTTTATCATTGAAATAACCTCAGGTGGTCTTTATCAGATTTATTCGCCCCAAGGCTGAAGAGGTGACATCTCATTGTTCATTCATATTCACCACATATTCTCCACATCTGTCATCTGTATCAAAGGCTGTCACATCCTTTGATATAAATCTTTTCGGATTCTTTTTTTGCTTCCTGTTTTTGATTTTGCTTTTGAAGGCAGTTTATTTTGGCTCCTGCATTTATGCAAAACGCGTGTGCAATAATTTTCTGCTTGTTTAATTATATCAAGAGGGAATCTAATGAATAATTGTTTTAGATTATTTATAATGTTTTAATTATTGTTTCAGCCACGTGTAATTGCAGAAATATTGTCACCTAATAATAAGAACACCATTAAATAATTCTAAGGTTGTTACCATATAATGTTACCAAAATAAGTTGAATCCAACCTTGGATGATTTAACTTAACATGGCAGGATGGAATACACTGTTATTATTTATTTTTCAAAAAATAAGCCAAAATGCAGAGATACTGTGTAAAACTATGTGAAATGTTTACCCTTACTTCTTCCTCAGGTAATTAGGAGGTAAGTAGCAGCCAGGTCCTGATAATCAACTTTACTAGATAGATTATCATCAACAGGTGTAAACACCTTTATCAAATCAGCAGTTTATAGTCTGTTTGATTGTCTGAAGCAGGTGTGTGTCAACACAATACCGAGAGGAGACAGGCCAGCAATGATGTCAGAGAAATTATTGTTGCTCCCTATTAATGTGGGATGGGTTATCAGTATTTTCAAACAATTTGGAGACCATTGTTCTGCAATTGAAAGATTGTTCACATGCAGGAAACCTTCAACATTTGTAATAAAAATGATTAACCCTTTTATGCATAGTGGCCCAATAGTGGACACCTATTTACAATATTTTTTTCTTGCGTATTTATAACTGAGGATGGTGTTTTTGTAAATAAACCAATTTAGTGGATGTTAGTGAGTCATCCAATACGTTTCTACTTACTCAGAATAAATAAATGTATGAAATATGTAAACATAATGTCATTACTCATTACTCAATGGTGTTTGCCTTTAGGAGAAATTGGAAAAGAAAACATATGCATAATATATTTATGATTATATATTAGTTTATTCATGTTTTATAGAATACATTAAAGTAATCATAAATCATGATCAATTCTAAATATAAAAAAAGTATCATTGCATATGTCTGAAGAGGTAAAATACTGCAATTAAAAGAAGGTTGCATTGTTTTTCATTAATTCATGCATGATTGCATTTTAGTCAGATAACGAAATTTTCCCCAAAAAGCAACAATTTTTTCAGTTTAATGGATTTTAAGGGATGATAAAATCAAAGAATAGAAAAGAAGTTTAATATTGTAAATTCAAGCTCTACTGTCTGGAAAAATGCATTTCACTTTTTACCCATTAATTTTTACTTTCTTTTATCTCTCCTCTCCGTTCAGGTCCAGCAGTGCTATGCAAACTCTGTAACGCAAACACTATATGTACACTGTATATGGAGTCATTAGACAATTATCTCACATACAGCAACATATTAAAATAGAGTGACTGCAAAAGAAAAGAATCAAAGACTGCCTCCAGTCTCTAGATTTTCTGGCAGGACCTGAAGAGAACTCTTCATGAATCTCCAGACACCTAGATAAACTATAGAAAGAAGACTGGAAGAGTGAACCAGAGTTGTGACAGACATACTGCTGATAAAGGTGGTTTCACATTTAACTGACTCAGGAGATTTTTTACACAATGCTTCTGCATTTTGGCTTAGTTTTAATAAATAAATAACACTGAAATATGTTTTGTGTTATTTATGTGAAGTTACTCTATATTTATTAAGTTTGTAAAACCTGGTGAGGACCAGATGGTGTTTATTGTCTTCATACATTCCTTGAACTGGTGGAGTTTGCACTTTTCTTCTCTTTACATGACATCAGCAGATATTGAGCCTTTACAAAACTGATTTTGTTTGTCTTTCTGCACCGAAATACATTTCTGTACATAGGACACATGAAATTAAAAACGACTGGGCTTTAGGTTTGCTTCTGTTATTCTTATTTTGTTATCATGTCATAAAAACTTGTTAGAGGGATGCAGGCGTTGCTCATAACCCCAATGTGCTGTAGAAATCACTTTTTCAGAGGCATCTTGGCTTTATTCAGATGTATAGTGGGAATTACCAAGTGCTGCCTCAACTCTTTCAAACACTCTGCGTTGTCACTGAGGGCAAAGGCATGGTCTGGATTTGTAAGTGGCAGTGCTGGAATATTGGATGGTAAACATGTTTCACAGTCGGCATATTGGGTCAGTAGGAGAGCAGGGGAGGCAGGGAGGGAAAGGGTGAAACAGAAAGACACCCTCCTGTACAGCTGTGCCTGAGGCACAGGTGGCTTACTCAGCATGTCATCCCCCTTCTCTCTTTCAGGGCTACCATCGATCCAACCACTTCATCGCTACTCAGGGTGAGTATCCCTGTAAGACTATGGTGTTTGTGTGTGCATTAATGTAGATTCAGTAATGATGAGCACCTTTTATGAAGTGAAGATGATTGAAACAGTGAGTCCAGTCATGCACAGGCCCTGGCCAGAACCATCTCTCTGTCATTTCCAATGGTGATGGTGGATGATCATAAACCCATGAAAGCTAACTATTTCATAAATCAGATGTCATGACATGAGCAGATTGTTAATCACATTGATTATATGTTTCTGTTTACTGTAACGGACGGAGAAATGTGCTCTTTGTCACAGAGGAAACCCTCTGTCGCTCAAATATAAACAGTGAAGAGCTGGGCAAGTGTTGAAAATGTCCCTCCACTGTTTTAAACTGTAAGTAGACTCAGATTTTGTAGAGCTCCTCTTGCAAAGTCAGTGAGGCTCCGCTCATCTGCTTATCCTGCACTACCACCCTCTCCCCTCCCGTTTCATTGGCTCAGAGAGGCAGATGAAAGTTGCAAGAAAGAAGGGAGATGTCAGCTGTGCTTTTGTCTCTGAGTATTTCATTGCCAGTTTTAAAGTTGTATAGTGCTTCCTAAATGTCTTCTTCTCAGATGACAGCAAGTGACTCGTGGCCCCCTGAACTTTCATCATCAGACACTGCTGTTGCTCTGTCCTCCATCACCCCTTCTTTACTGCCTGTTCAGAATTCCCAGTAACTTTGTTCATGGCACAACCTTGAGAGATCTGCACTTGTGAACTGAGAAAGGACACTTGGGTTGCAATTCTACAAGATTTCACAAGTGCAACCCCTTCCTTGATGAGGCAGGCTTTGATGCAGCATATTTAGCCTCTTTCCTTGATATTTCTTTCTTCTTTACACTAGGACCCAAGCAGGAGACTCTGTATGATTTTTGGAGGATGGTGTGGCAGGAAAACTGTTTCAGTATCGTCATGATCACTAAGCTGGTGGAGGTTGGCAGGGTATGTATGGATGAAATACACACTCTCTTCCTGTCTGTCCTTCCTCTCACCGCCCAGGGTTCAGAGATACACTGAGTAAATCAACTGTGTGGGAACTGTGTGGTGTTTATTAGAAATGTTTTTATTTATTGATAGACTAGCTGTGCATGAAAAATGCAGGTCAAGTTTAGTTTTTATTTTAGTTGTTTTTTTTTCTCAGGAAACTTGCATTTTTTGGATGTTGAACTTTATTTAGGTAAAATAATAAAAAAACTGTTTGACTTAAACTTAAACCATTGTTTCCAAACAGGGTATCAAAATAAATTCAGTGGGCTGCCAGATAATTGTAAAAACCATACAAAACAAAAGAAATATTGAACTTACGTTTCTAAAATAAAAGTGGGATTTTTATTAATCTGTTGAATTATCTGAAAAATTCTGATAAATTCAAGCCACACTTAAAACTTTGTCAGTCTTAATTTTACTAGACCTTCATGCGGCGTGTGAAGCAGCTGACCACGTAATATTACTGAAACAACTTAAAAAACTAGGTGGGCATTTTTTGGTAATTTAGTAAACTGCTTCAAAGATGTACTTAGAGAAAAGGGAGTACTTTGTGTCAGTAGGTAACTTTACATCTGAGCAAACCAGAATTACGTGTAGAGTTCCCCAAGGTTCTATCCTGGGGCCTTTTCTGTTTTACCTCTACATGCTCCCAGTGGCACAGGTCATAAAGAATAACAAAATTAGTTGCCATAGCAATGCAGATGACACAAATATCTATATTACAATGTCACCAGGAGACTAAGACCATGTACAGGATGTTGGTAAATGCAGGAGATTAATGACTGGATGGGCCAAACCTTCTTCAGTTAAACAAAAACTGATTTCTGATTTCTAAACACCTAAAAACCACTAACCAGGCCCAAAATCAGGGTGTAGTGATGGACTCAAACCCAATTTTTGAAAATGCATTAAGGGAAAGTCAGCATATTTTCACCTTAAAAATATATCAAGGGAAAAATATCTGATGTCTCAGTAGGACCAGGAAAAACTAATCCATGCATTTAAGCAGGCTTGATGATTGTAAAACTGTCTTCACATGTTTATCTGTAGAGACAGTTAAATAAAATAATTAATGAGACAACTACAGGTCATTCAGAAAAAAAAGTGGACCACATCAGTGCAGCTCTGAGGGCTTTACACGAGCTGCCTGTATGTCAGAGGATAGACTTTAAACTTCTGTTACTATAAAGCTCTGAATTATTCAGGACAAAACTACTACAGTATTATGTACTGATGAACCTACCAGACCCCTCAGGTCTTCTGGATCCAGTCTTGTCAATTACCAGAGTCAGAACCAGATATGGAGAAGTTGCATTTAGCTTCAGTGCTCCACATGCTCCAATATTTAAACTCATCTGTTCTCAGCTGCGTTTAAATAGTTTTTATTAAAAAGTCTAAAAGTCACCGTTTCTTTTAAGCTGGAACCTTTTAGGCTTGATGTAGTTTTTAACTATTTTTTTTTCTTTTTTCCGTTCTTTTTTGTTTTTAATTTTAAATTATTCTTGTTTTCCCATGATTCAGTGTCTCTGTGAATCACTTTGAATCACCTTGTCATTGAATTGTGCTATACAAATAAACTAGATTAAAACAAAGAAAATACGTTTGTGATTTTTAAAAGATTTTTTTAAAGTTGATTAGTCTCTGTTACTTTTCTGTAGACTGTATCATGTATGTTTTATTTTTTTATTAGGTTAAGCCTTTTACCTGCTAGTGGTGGGTTACAGGAGTATTCATACATGAGCAAGTTCTATGTTCAATAGAGCTAACTAGAAAAACACTCAGATTTCTGTCAAGCAGCTCATTTCTCCGCATATTGGGATTTCCACCCTATATGATAGTCTGACATTCATTTTCTTTGCATACACTCTTAGATTCCTACATACAACAACAATAAATCCACAGTGTCTTGGCTTTATTGTGACAATTGTTGGATGTTTAGATCTTTTTTTCTTGCATTAATGAAAATTTCAAAGATCCCACAATTGTTCCTGTTCTAGACCATTGTATCCAGAATTTGTCTCAATCCAGATCTAACTTTGACATATTGTAAAACCTGTTGAGAGCTTTTCCTGTATTTTTAGCCAAGCACTCTAACCATTTATTGTGGATTTATTTGCATATATACTAAAAATGACCATATCTCGGAATGATAAATAATCCTACAAAGAAGTTCCTGGATCCAGATGGTGATCCAGATCACTCCCAAAATTCAATGGAATCTAATTTAGGCAAAGACCCATTTTCAGGAAAAACATCATGAAAATCCATTCAGTACTTTTTGCATAGAGTTGCTACCAGACACACAGACAGATAAACGCCAGTAAAAACAACCTCCGCCTCCACTTTGGTGGAGGTAATAATGATATTTAAGCATCTCTGACAAGAACTGAAATTTTAAATTGTACCTCCTTGACTTCTACATCTAATATGTTTTCTTCAAAATGAGCATTTTGATTGATTGATTTTTCGAGTCAAGACATAACAAGGCAATCCAAAGAATTGCATGCTAAAGTATAAAACTTGTTTTCAGCATGGCCTTTGATGTTGGAACCGGCATGCTTTTGTATTGCTTTCACTCCACAACAAGGAAAAGAGTTGCCTAAAGTAATTTCTTTGAGTCATTTTATTACTTTGGTTGGTTTTATTTAAAAAGAAAAGAAAAATGATCGGTTGTACATAACTGTTTGAACCCGAGTTTAGTTTCCACTACAGTTACATGTGTAAAACTTTACCTGAACCAAGGCTGCAGTCCTCGTGGTTTTAGGTCTTTCCCTGCTTCAAATAGCATACACTAAATAGTACCAATAGTACACCAAATAGCATAACCTTGAACTGACAAAAAAAAGTGATTTTGCTCAATATCAAACTTGATAATTTGTCGATGCAAACAGTCATTCAAGAACATATTAACCAGAAAGTGTATACCAATTAGTTCAAACAAAAAAAAAAATCCAGTTTCCTTTATTCAGGCTCTTATGATTATGTTGCAGTGTTGTACATCGTTTTGTCTGTAACCATGTGATCAGAATGACTTTTTTCTTCTGTACGAGTCGGTCCTGATCTTCAGGCTTTCAGGCTACTTCTCATGTATCTCCAGCACTCATCACAGATCTTATCCTGTTTGCTAGCAGTTAACATGGATATCAGCATGAACTGTGAGAGCAACTGGCTGTTTGTAGTCTGAACTTTTATTGGTTTATGAAGTTACTGGAATCCAGAAGCAGCTCATGTCATTAATGGTTGGCTGATTGCCGACTGAAAAATATTTACTTAGTGATGGTGCAACGTGTTTTTCTTTTTTCCTTGCATGCATGTATTTTAAAGGATTGCATCCCTTTTTTGTCTGTTATGGAAATAGGATCTAATAAATTAATAATAAAAATATAGTATTGTATAAAAGTAACTAAATTAAATCATCCTTTTAATAAGTATGCACCTCATGAAATGTATTATAAAAAGTGTGTTTAGCATGGGCCATATACTCAGGGCTAATGTCCTTGAAAATCCACTGCATTTTGCCATATATAACACCATTAAGTTCAACTACACATACACCATAAGCTTACCACAAGCATCCCATCCTTTTCATTGGAGGTAAGATAAACATATTACTGAGGCAGATGGGTAAAATAACACCACTTTTCTAGCAGTAATCCCTCATCCAATTTGCTTCTCCATCCTAACAGTGGATACAGTCGGTAAAAGCAGTCTTCTGTGTGATTGAATTCAAACAAGTCCTCCATTAAATGAAAAAAAGACCTACATCATAGTCATTGTAGGTAAAAACTGAAGAAAAAACAGCAATGATGCCTTCCTCATTATGTTACCCTCTATTATGTGATTATTTTACTTTTCCTGCTTTTACCCTGCAAAATAAAACATTTTTGCAGCAGGTTTTGCTCTTTCTGTAAGCATTTGAAGGGTCACGGCTGCATGTTCGAAGCTCCCGCGAAGCTTCATACAGGTGTGAAATCTGTTCTGCTAAACCAATAAAGTATTAACATTCAATTTTAGATTAAAATCACACAGTGATGAATAGTTTTAATTTTTAAAAATGCATTCATTTATAAAATTCAGTGCTTCATTGACAGAAACAGAAGAATTTTTTTTGCCTCTTTCTGGACATTTGTTATGTGGTTGCATGTATCCAATATGACTGAATGCTTAATGTCCGGTGAGAAAAGCATTTCTCTTCTGGTTAAATCAGTGGTGAATATTCCTTATTAATGTAATTCATTAATCCAGTGATTAAAAAGAAAAACGTATAGATATTTTAATGGAGAGTACAACAGTAAATCATCAAATCAAATCAAACTTTATTGATAAAGCACTTTTCATGCAAACGCAGCTCAAAGTCTTTTACATTGGAAAAACTAATTTTTAATACACTTAAATAAAACCTGTCGCACACAAAAAGCATCAGTGATCAAAAACACACCCGATCATATGCTTTTTCTCACACAGACATCTTTACACTAATCTTGGTGCACACAACTAAAGTTTAGCTATAAGCTAAGCTAAAAAGGTGAGCCTTGAGCTTCTTTTTCAAACAGTCTCAGTAGCCTTGAGGTTCTGTAGGAGGCTGTTCCACAGACAAGGACCAGAAGAGTGGCAAGAGGTCTCACCATAAGTTGTAGATCTAACTTTAGGAACAACTTAACAGCCCCTACCAGAGGACCTCAGGGTCCGCAAGGGCTCGTAATTTAAAAAAAAGGTCTGATTAAAAAAGAAGGCCCCAGACTATTAAGACATTTATAAATACCTAAAAGAACCTTGAAAACAACCCTGAAATACACGAGAAGCCAATGGAACAATTTTAAAACTGGTGTAACCTGTTCCGGCCCTCTGGTGCTCGTCAGAACTCGCGTTGCGGAGAATAAACCGTTTTATGTTTGGCATCGCTAAATCACTTGTAAATAATGTCTAAATTACCTGGAAATCACATCCTTGTAAATGCTGATTTCCATGATACATTTGCAAAAAATCTAAAAGAGAAAAACAAGAAGAAATGATTTCAGGTAGCAGAGTGGGAATGTGTATTTTTTGTGTTTTAGGTATTTACATAAAAGCAACGATATAATTCGAAGTATTATCGATCATGTTGTGCTGAAAAGGATTTGAAATCCCGAACTCCGTTAATTATACTGATTTACTGTTTTACGGGTGTAAATGTTATGAAGATCGATGCACATTTATTCTAAACTATTATAATTCTGTTATTAAACAGGTGAAATGCTGTAAATACTGGCCTGATGACAGCGAGATGTATGGTGACATCAAAATCAGTCTGCTGAAGACAGAGACTCTGGCAGAGTACACCGTTCGCACCTTTGCCTTGGAGAGGGTGAGTTATCTCAGATATTCCCCACTGTCTTTTTCATTCAGTTTGTCATCTTTTAGGGTAGAATTGAAACCGTGAACTGCGTTGCAAGTCGCAAAATGGCGGCTTTGTCACCTGGCAGAGCTACAGTTAAAATTAGAGGTGTCACATTTATAGCAGGGATTAGAAACTTGACGGGACTGATGGACATGAGGTCCAATGTGCTGAATAGAGAGGAATTAACATCAGTGGCGATGTGAATGATCCTGCCATCCCGCCCAACCTAACTGCTACAGAGCTGTGCCCCCAATGGCCTCCATCCTGTCAATCCCCCGGGGAGTTCTCTCATTGGAGGGGCTTGGAGCAAGGCTGGAGTGACAGTGGCACAAACAGCATTATCATCACACTGTCACATTCCCTCTCCCTGGGCACATGCTACTGCTTATTCAAATCTGCATGAATTTGGGACCTGGTGACAGCTTGTTTTTCAAAGCGCTTTCCCTTTTTTTTTTTTTTTTTGGATTTCTGTCTTCAACAAATCTTTGCGTTGCTTTACTTTGTCATCTTTGTACAGAAAAGGAAATGGCTGTGCGACTGCAGCGGCCTCCCAGCAGAGAGGAGAAAACCTCCCAGCCCCCTCTTAGATCCGTAGAGCTTCAATAATTCCTTTCTGCATGTCTGTCACACTGCCGCTGCTGCAAACTTGTAATGCCCAGAGGCCTAATTGTCATAGAAGACCCAGCACCCAGCGTAAATAATATCCTGGTTGCCCTTAAAATGAACCAAAAATGTATCACAGCTATCACAGAGGGGGGATGCGGCTGAATTGATGGAAGCACATTTTGCAGTGAGGTCAGGGTCTGTAAACATCAAGGATTAGAATTCATGTTGTTTTTATTCATGTAACACTTTTTTTTTTTTTTTTTTTTTTTTTTTAACCATTTTTTTCCCTTTACAGAGAGGCTACTCGACGAAGCATGAGGTTCGTCAGTTCCACTTCACATCCTGGCCTGAACATGGGGTTCCCTACCATGCCACTGGACTTTTGGCTTTTATACGAAGAGTGAAAGCCTCCACACCTCCTGATGCCGGCCCAGTGGTGGTCCACTGCAGGTAGCTACTGATACTTCTCAAAAATAAACCAAAAATAACTATTTATCTTGGCTATAGCTTTTTTTTAAACAGTATAAACTTGTAAATTTGTGACATTGTTTTCTTTTTGGAGACTTGTGGTGCTATCAGTAAGCTACTTCTATGTAGCCTTGTCTGCTATGAAGTATGGTTTTGTATGGTGTTGCCTAATTCTCTGTTAAAGGGGACTGACACAGTTTTTCCTCTCTTGAATGTCAGATCTTTAAATTAAACATGACCAAAGTTTTGAATAATATGAATATATGTAAAACTTATCCATAAAGTTACATTTAGAGTTTAAAAAAAAAAAAAGTACCAAGAGTCAGTCTGAGACTTTGTGAACCTCACAAGCTAGGCTTTGTGCTACAAGACTTAATATTACCTGGGTTATCAAGTTCTCCTTCAAAAGGGACCTGTTTTCAACACAAGATGCTGATATCAAACATTGCTAAGTTTGAAATAATACAATACATATTTATAAAAGTATTGCCTCTGAGTCACAATGCAATGCTTCAGTCTGTTCTGACAGATCAGGTTTTCATAAGTTTATGCACTTCCAAACCAACCTGCCATTTATCCAACACAGCTGTCTTTATATAGTCATTTGCTCCAGGCATGCCATCCCACAAAGTCACAAAGTCTTCCTAGTTAAATTATACACTCATTCAGGCAAAAGAAAAGTCTGCTTAAGCAGCAGGTGATTATGAGAATTTATTGTACCTCGTCTACAGCTAGCTAACATTGCAGGGTGATACTATATAGTAATTCTGCAATATCAGACTGACATTTTATAAGGTTTGAAACCATCGGGTCACATGTGGTAGTGATGAGGACCCAAACACAGGTACAAGCAGCAGACGGGTGCAGGACCAAATGTTTAATGCAAAGACAGGGAACGTGAAAGAATCTGACACAATGGATTGGCAAAGAAGAAACACTGCCAAGAAAGTAAATATACAAAGAATAAGAATGACACAGTGAAATGAAACCAGTTGAAGTAATGAGCAGGAAGCAAACAGGAAACAATACACAGGGAGAAAGGACCTACAAAATAAAAACAGGAAACCAAAACTAAGCATGACAGAACAACCCCAAACCAAAACCCCAAAATCTTGACGCAGAGTGCATCATAATAATAGATGATTTCCAATAATGCCAATTAAAAAGGGCTTAAATGGCAAAATGTTTGTGAATCCTGCATCATTGGAAGATGATATTTACCATTATGTTTCATAAATAAGGAGATAATACTAATATTGTAATAGATAATAATATTACAAACCCTTTGGTTGCAAATGTTTTTTGTTGTTGTTGTTTTTTTTTTGGTTTTTTTTTGCAAATGTTTCTGCTTTCTTCTTTGGGTGCAACATGTTTTAATAACTAAGAAAATTTGTCATTGCAAAAGCACAAAAACAAATTCTCTTTTGTGGAATATCTAATTGTTTCTGAAACATCCAAAACATCACAAAGATGAAGTGGTGCTCACAAACTTTATCAATACTGCCAATAAATGCAAGTAGATTGTAAAGAAGGAAGGACAGGCAGCCATTTAAAGTAGTCATCACCCAGAAATGGCCCTTTTTCCAAGTTAAAACGTGTGTATTGGTGTTGGACAGAAGTGTTCACATTCTTTCCTAGGAAGACACGCTTTGTTTGCAGCAAAACTGTCCACAAGACTGAAGTCTCGCAAACGCATTTTTTAAATTTATTTATTTATTTTTAAACACTTAGAGGACAGTGGAGACATGAAAAGACTAGGTTAGGACTCCTTTAAGTTGTTAGTTTTTTTAAACTAACAACTTAAAGTATAGTATAAGAGTTTTATGGGGTTTTTTTTTTAACATTTTTGTTTTTTTTAAGCTAATTTTTAGTTTAAACAAGGATTTTTATGAAGCTGAAACAATACCTGTTGCGGATGAGTTCTCACATGATTGGCCTTTCTGTCACAGTGCAGGTGCAGGCCGCACCGGCTGCTACATCGTGCTGGATGTCATGTTGGACATGGCTGAGTGTGAAGGAGTGGTGGATATCTACAACTGTGTGAAAACCCTCTGCTCTCGACGCATCAACATGATCCAGACAGAGGTCAGAAAACCACTTCACATTCAAATGGACTTGCACATCTCCCGTTGTCATGCAGTTTATCCCACATATCCACCAGGTCACATCTCTGGCCATAACGTGGCAAACACACTGTGTGCCTCGGAGGACTCAGCTTTTTAAATGTTTGTTTTTCCCTGCTGTTGTTTGAAAATTCAAAGGCTGAGGTGGGCTGTGTTACAACACTCCCACTCTGGGAATTGGGTAAAGGTCACTGCAATAGTTTTAGAGGAAAGACTCACTTTGCATGTCAGTGTGCAGCGTAGGCATGTGCGCTTCTTTAGATATGCAGGTGATTTGCATATTCACACTTTATTATGTAAATCTAACATTGACTTAGCTGCATATTACATTTGCAGTTATTTGTAGGGATGCACTAATTAAATGGTCTCTGCATTTGTTTGTTTACTTTGAAATATTGAAATATCTATTTATTCTTCAGCAGCCTTGAAACACTCCCAACATTAAAGCATATCTAATTCAAAGCAAGGCGGGTTGTTAAAAATCTCTGCCTTCATTCATATTGTTGGACTATCGACCAGATATTTGTTCATTTCTTGCGGCTGATGTCTGCAGCCTTGTCATATCCTTTACTTTTTAAAGATTATCAGACATGTGCTGATCACATAATACACTAATGCTACCTGTCGTTCTTCCAGGAGCAGTACATCTTCATCCATGATGCCATTCTAGAGGCATGTCTTTGCGGAGAGACGGCCATCTTGGTGAACGAATTTGCGGTCACTTATAAGGAGATGTTGCGAGTGGATTCGCAGAGTAATTCCTCTCAGCTGCGCGAGGAGTTTCAGGTGAGTCGGTCGCATTAAAACCTCACAATGTCGACACTTGGATATCCATCCATTTTCTGAACCGCTTAGTCCAACTCAGGGTTGCGGGACACTGGAGCTCAGCAGTCATTGGGTGAGCAGAAAGCTACAACCTGGACAGGTCACCAGTCCATCACAGGGCACTCAGATATCCTTAATTAAATAAAATAAATCATGCTATTATTATTATTATTATTATCATTATTATTATTAATATTATTATTATTATTAGTAGTAGTTGTAGTAGTAGTTGTAGTGGTGGTCGGAGTAGTATCAGGGTCTGGCAACCTGTCCAGGGTGTACCCTACCTCTTGCCCAGTGATTGCTGGGATGGGCTCCACCTTCCCCATTACTCTAGTTTGAATGATGAATGAATGAAGAATAAATGAATGAATGAATACTAGTATTATTATTTAGGCCAAGAGATATGGGTGTGTTTTTGTGCAGGATGCTCGTGTTTATAGCTTTCATTCTGTGTGAGTGACGTTGGCATCACCCCTCCTGGTTTTTAGGAATGCTCACATTTTATTAGATGTTGATTAGGAGACGGGAGAGCCAGCTGCGTTCCCACACACTTTACCTGCCACATCCACGTCTCTTTGCCTCAGCCAGCAGTCACATTGATTCCAGGTTTAGCATTTCAAAGCCATACAAGAAGAGGCTTATGCACCTCCTTTAATTTTTATTCCGTTTTTTACTCATACAATATCCATACCTTGGGAACGATGATGGATGGATTGTTTATGATTAAGGAATGGCGCTGTAGGTGGTGCAACACTGATTACAAACTGTTCCCTCTTCGTTTGTTACATTCTCCTGCTTTGATCTTATGAACTCATCTGACTTGCATTGATGTTGAAATCCTCTCCACCACCCAGCAAGCTTTGCCTTTTTAGACGGCACGCAGCCAGCCTTGTAGAACTGACACCAGCAAGTCACAGATCCATTATTGATGTTGTGTATTAACGATTGAAATTGCTTTTCACTTTGTCTGAAGTAATGATGGCAGAATGAAGAGAGAAATTTACTCTGCAGTATTTTCTTTGGCATTTATTTCCATCACAGTTGCGTCTTACAGTTTGTCCAAGTGATCCTTTATTTTTTTTAACCTACTTTGTGAATATGATGTTTAGAATTTTAATAATTCTTGCAGTCAACATAGCTGCATTTCTAGACTCTCTCTCATCTCTTGCTTGCTTCTTCCTGCCTCATTCCCTTCTTCCTCTTCCCTCGCATCCTTAACTTGTTGTGTCCCACTTCTCCTGAATTTCTCCTCCATTTTCAGACACTCAACTCTGTGACTCCCCACCTGGACGTGGAGGAGTGCAGCATTGCTCTGTTGCCCAGAAACCGAGAGAAAAATCGCAGCATGGATGTCCTGCCGCCTGACCGTGCCCTGGCCTTCCTGGTTACCACGGAAGGAGAGAGTAACAATTATATCAACGCTGCCCTTGCCGACAGCTTTCACCGGCAGGCTGCCTTCATTGTGACCCCTCACCCTTTGCCGGGCACCACAGCAGACTTTTGGAGGCTGGTTTTTGACTACGGCTGCACGGCTGTAGTCATGCTCAACCAACTCAACCAGTCGAACTCTGCCTGGGTAAGGTCAAAGTGTTACACACATTTATATCACTATTGATTCGTTGGCACTGCGAGGAAGCAGACAAGCACAACATTTGAGTTCTCCCAAACACAGGAGTCTGTTTGCTGTACAAGTTTGTACTCTCAATGTTGAGGTTTTGTGAACTTATTTGACACTTTTCCTGACACACCCTGCCTTCACTATTTCTGTGTCTTACTGTGCTCAGGATTAGTTCCTTCATGCCATTTTGCAGGGCTTTGATCTTTGACCACATTGATCTCAAGGCATGACTAGATAACACTCGTCCCAGTTTTCCCCTTCAATCCTCAAGATACATCTCTGAAGAATAGACTTGCATTGCACAGGACCCCCCCCCCCAGCAGCATTTCAGGGTTCTTTTTGTCACTGGCCCACTTTTTTCTCCTGAGCCTTTTTCTTCACTTCATTTGTTAACTTGTCCAATGATGGCAGTGGGAACAAGTGTGGAAACAAAATACAGGCTTGAGTTTGACTTAAAAGATTGACTAAAAAACAATAAAACTAAGAATAGATCATTTATGTCTTAGCACCTGAATTTATTCACAATTATATAAAAAACAAAAAATACATGGAATACTAAGGAAAACATAACAAATGCAAAAAAACAAAAATGATATTAAATTCAATAGAAAATTGAATAAAATAAATAAAAAATATATGAATATGAATAAAATATATTTATATGAATAAAACTAATCACATCCAAATAATTTGATTAAATAAAAAACAAGATAAAAAAGTCAGAAACAATTTGTCACAAATTTATAACTAAATAAACATGACAGAGTTAAAAGAGCCACAAATTCTCTTCAAAAAAAGGATTTCGTTAAAAACTATTCCATGTGGAAGCTGTTAAACAAGTTCTCAGCAGTCAGATTCTCATTAATCAGAATATTAAACCTCTAAGAAATCCAGCACTAAATGCTGAAGTTTGTTCAACATGATTCATGTGAGCAGTCCAGTTGTTCATGACAAACATCACCCAGTTCCTAATGAAAAATGACAACAATGTTGATGTATGATTTCATGTTTAAAGTAAATACCAAGCATCATTAGCGTAGGAGTTGAAATAAAGAAAAAAAAAATAAAATAATGCTGTCGGACACTGTGGCCTGAGGCATACCAGGCATAGCAACATGTAATGTTGGGTAAGATCGCAAGAGCATGCAAAACCACTGCATGTATAATCTGTTGTTGCCTTACTCCTGCAACATGAATGTGAATAACACACGTGCATTCTAGTCTAAGCTTTGGTTAAAATCAGATATGATGGTTTTTACAGAAAAAAAAATCAGGTGCTTTATTGGCTGAAAAGCAATGTAATATTTATAACTGTGTTTTCAGTAGTGTAGAACTGCATGAAAACAAGAATCATTGTGTTTTAATCAACTTAGAATGAATAATTTATGAACGAGAACCTGCAGGTCCTCTGCCATGTTTTTACAATACTCCAGAGGGGTGTCCTGTGTGCACAGCACATGCTCAGAGCAAAAAGCTAAAAACTCTATGGCCTTCAATGGCCTATGTCTGGTTCCCTTTAGCTTTCTCTGAAGGATCAAGTTTTCCTAACTGGTTTGAACAAGAAGAGGGAGCTGTGGGGTTTTAACTGTCACTGGGTGCATGTTATTTTACTACTCATGCTGTCAGCTAAAAATATTTATATCTATGTTACTTTGCTGATGATAAAAACAAAGCATGAACAAGCAGAAGTAATTTGGGAGCACCAATAAAAAGGATATTTGGTACAGAGGGGGACAAACTGGTTTGGATGGGGAACATGTTCCAGCGTTTTGGATCCGCAAACAGAAAGACGTGATCAGCACAGCATATAAATCTGGATCTTGGAACTACTAAAAGCTGATGTTTCAATTAGAAGATGACCAGTCGCATAATACAGCTACAGATCAGACAGATAAGTTGGTGTTGTGTTTAAGCATATTCATAGAATCAGCAGAATTTAATCATTTATCTTTTGCTTGACAGGCAGCCAGTGTAATGAAGCCCAGGTTGGTGAACTGAGTTCACATTTCTGTATTCCAGTCAGGTATCTGGTTGCAGCACTCTGAACCAAATGCAGCTGTGGCATTAGCAACTGCCCAATATATAAAGCATAATGAATCACAAATGTCCAATGTAAATGATACAAACATGAGCGACCACATCAAAGTCATTTGAAATAAGGACAATTTTGGTCAAAGTTTTGTTTAAAAAGAATCTGCCTCATTCTTGAGAAGATGAAAGAAAGGTACATCACTAAAGTGCCGTTAAAACAAGGAATGATCAAATATAAGTTTAGTACCAATTTATTATCAACTTGTCTGTTTTAAGTAATAATATTGACCTGTGTTTTGAAATGGAAAGCTACACCTTTGATTTAATAAAAAAATTATTACATGAGAGTGTAAAGAAGCGGTCAGCTTTTATAGGTAGGAAAATCCGAGTGCTATCAGCATTAAAATGATTGATTTCGCAAAGTGCTTTAAAGCAGAGCTTAACTTGTGAATTTGAGTAGATCGTAGACTTAGCTTGGTAATTTGGTTTTAAAAAACAATGTGCAGGTCCTCTCTGCTGTGCTTCAGCTCGGTCTCCAAAGGTGTCTACATGCTAGTTGCCATAGCAGCTGCAGATCTGGCATCAACTGAGAAAGTGTTTTGTCTCATAATTTTGTAGCCATTACTAAAAAAAAAAATGGCAAAGAAACAGCTTGAGTAAATAAGACAAAAATTATTTTAATTGATCAAGTTTTCCTGGTACAAAATCACTACAAGTAGACAATTTAGTAGAGTGTCTTTGACAAACAGGTTCAGAGTAGTACTCGCCAACGTCATGTTATAAAGTTTTCATCTCTGACATTACATCAGAAATGTTTCTTTGTTATGTTTATAGTGTGGACAACTGGACAAATAATACTCTGTCTCATGGGAAGGCTTTTTCCCATCATGGTTTTACAGGCTGCATTTTCACCTACTGGGCTAGAATAGGCTAGATTAGGTTAAAGTCTCCACAATGCTCAATTAAATTCTACTAATTCTTTATTTTAATCATTTATCCTATAAAAGTTAAAGACTGTTAAAGTCAAATGTTGCCTGGCTTTCACTGAAAGATTGCGTATTGCCAAAAGTTGCGCACCGTGGTGTTCCATTTGGTCCTCGAGGGCCACTGTCCTGCAGATTTGCAATATATTCCTGCTTCAACACACCTGATTTCAATTAAATGGATCCAGAAACTTATGAAATTTTGCACAGTGACTAATTAGTTTAAGCTGAGTGTGATAGAGCAGGGAATTATTGACATCCTGCAGGATTTTGGCCCTTGAGGACCAGAGCTGGACACCCCTGCTCTACACATTAACTGTTGAAATGATAAGAAATTATCTTTATTTTAAGTCTTTGATAACACAGTGCCCACTAAAAGTAGAGAGTAAGTTTTTATATATTAACTTTTCTGTGTGCTGCTTTGTAACATGCTGTGAAGTGTGGAAATAGGAAAAGAAAATACACTATTACTTCTGCTGTCCTGTCCCACTTTTCATCCACTCTACTATAAATGTTTTCATCTTGTATTTTTTTCCAGTGCAAGGCAGACCTTTTGGGTCTTGCCTGAAAATTGAGTTATGGCCACTTTTAGTTGTTCATTGCAAGGTCAAGTTCTGAAGTCATTTGTAGAGTTCATGTGTTATAGAGTTCATGTGCACTTCTGAAGCACTATTTCTTCGTCTTGTTGCAACTTATCAAATACATTATACCTCCACCTTCTAATGTGACCATTGTTTAACAATGTAGCCCTTGATTGTACCACAATTAGTTGCCATAATAATAATTTGCCATATTTTGCATGTTTCTGCACCTAGCCGTGTGTTCAGTACTGGCCAGAGCCCGGTTTACAACAGTATGGACCCATGGAAGTGGAGTTTCTGTCCATGTCAGCCGATGATGATGTCATCACGCGTCTGTTTCGGGTCAAGAACGTTACAAGGGTGAGTACCTGTGAAGCTAAAAAGCCTCCACAGTTTTCGCAAATGACAACTCAGTTCTTCCTGGAGATGCATTAAGCTGAGACCTTCACTGGAAATTCACATGTGAAATTTCACCAACAGAACATTTTTAGCGCCACATAAAAGCAAAAAAGACAAAAACTTCCAGCTGTACATCAAACATTTTGATACATCTTGTACATGTGGAAACTGCAGCTGTCAGTCGCTGTTAGGTATGTTTCTGCTTTCTGACTGTGTGTCAAATTTGAAATAAATGTGTCCTAATATAGCGCCTTCTAATTTGACCACAATGCGAGGTGAGGAGGAAAACATTTTTCAGCTTATCACAAATCTACTGGGTTGATATTCAGCAGCCCAGAAAATGTAACCATTTCTTTAAGAATTGAATCTTGTAAAACATTTGTTTCTGAGCAAAACATGCAAACAAAACCTACTAATATGCTGTCTTCAAGGTTTCCT
This sequence comes from Telmatherina bonti, assembly GCF_933228915.1. NCBI lineage: Eukaryota > Metazoa > Chordata > Actinopteri > Atheriniformes > Telmatherinidae > Telmatherina > Telmatherina bonti. Next base: position 24,505,233 of record NC_136623.1, read on the forward strand.
CTTTACATACAAAAAAAAGCCAAGTTTTATCAACACAAAACTTGATGTATTTCTGTTGCAGTATACTTCTTTGGTATGGAATGATTGAAGTGCCACAACAAAGAATAAATCTGGAAAAGAAGAAGGAAATACATTTGGTGATATATAGACAATTTGGTATAAATATTTATCATTGTTTTCATGTATTTAATTTTACAATTTAATTCTTCTATTTTTAATTTATTTATTCTTCCTTTATCAGTTTCTTCCTCAAACTGTCAATTGTGCACGTTGAGTTGGGGTTTCATGTCCAAACTGAGAAGTTGATCCCGGCAGAGATGTTGATAGCCTACTGTGTGCTCTGAGGATTTCAGCATGAGTATACTGCAAAAATATATAGGGATAAAATAATCATTTTTAAAAAAAGAATAAAAATAAAAGAATGAAATTATGTGAAAATAAATAAATGGGAAAAAAAAGTATATTTCCAGCAAATTGATTTTTATGTTTTGATGTATTGTTTCATGTATTTGTCTATAACAGCAACTCTGCTTCTTGAGTCCAACAGTTGTTGGGAGTTTCCCTGCTGCAACAGACCTGACTCAGATCAGAGGGTAGTTAGCAGCTGGTGCAGAGTTTGATGTCAAGCTCTAAACAAGTCTGCAAGTTGCAGCAGGGAAACTCCCAACATTTGCAGCACCTTGAGGACTAGAGTTTATAGAGTTTACCCCGATCTGTAATGTCCTCATTTATTTCCTTTCTAGATTTATTCATTTTTGTGGCGCTCGTACTACTCTATACTTCGCCCGATTTTCCTTTACATTGTTAAAGAAGCATATGCCACACATGTCCTCTGTCTCATAGGTGGGAGCAAGAACAGTGCATGTCCTCATCTAAAAACAAAACTAAAGCAGTTTAACTTCTTATACATGCAAACCTGCGTAAAACATGCAGATCTGCAGATGTTATGTCCGGGACTTTGCATAAGCACATGCATTGCATCCTACTTAGGATCATTGTCTACCAATTATAGCAGAAATCTGCATGCAGTGTGTTATCCCCTGTGCCATCATAGGCAGCACAACAAGCGGCACCCAGAACCTCCTTTCTTGATTGGCAACCTCACCTCCTCTGTCGGCTGCCCTTGTCGTACCCCTCTCTACCTGTGGCACCGTTTTCTTCTCACTTGATGTATATCATAATCAGGAAAAGGGCAACTTAACACAGTGTGGGTAGAATCAAATTACACTGAAATATCCCTCCTATCCCACTTTTAGCCCTTCTCCCAGAGCATTATTGTGTATGTTTCCTGTATGTGACAATGATATGCAAGGTTAGGAGTAAAAGTCAAAAGTATTGCATTGTAAGCACGTCTAGTTGGTAGTAAGGATAGTACAACAAAGAGGACAGTCTAAATTCCCACTTCCACTGAAGCAATTCCTCCATGCATCGTTGGGTGTCTTTGCCAGCCCAATTTGCATGACTTACAGTTCTCTACTGGTCCTTAAGTGTTAGGTGAGATTCTACCGGACAAGGTTATGAACATACAGGGACCCCTTTTACACACAGCGCAGGCCCCACTTACACCTACAGACCCATATATCTTAAAGCCAGGCTGCTGAGTGAGCACAGCACAGTGTGCCAGCAGGAAGGCTGGGGAACACTCAAAACTGGCATGCTCACAAATACTGAAACATCCAGAAGGTTCTGGGTTTTTTTTTTCTTTTTTACAATACAGACACGTGTTTTATTTTGTTATTGTGTTTCTGAAGCTCCAAGAGGGCCAGCTGGTGGTGTGTCAGTTCCAGTTCCTTCGCTGGTCAGCATATCGTGACGTTCCCGACTCCAAAAAGGCTTTCCTCAACCTGCTGGCTCAAGTGCACAAGTGGCAGAGGGAGTGTGGAGAAGGACGCACTGTTGTGCACTGCCTGTGAGTTGTCTCTTTTTTTAACAGCATGCATAATGTACAATAAATGCAAAACTTCAGTCCAGTTTTAAAAGGATTCTAGAAAGTAAATTACAGCTTCTGAAGATTGACATTTAAAAGTGCATATGAAATCAAAGGCCTATTCTCAGAGGGATGTATCGCAAAAAATGCCTGTGACAACATGGTAAATCATGAGCAAATGTGTCTGATAAGAGAAGGACACTGTGTCAAACATGGTGTGTCGTTTGCTGCAGTAGGATGCAGTGCGATTTATGACAGCAGTGTTTTTGTAATATGGAAAATCAGATTGTAGTTTAATGGGATCTGATACTGTATGGTGCAGTTTACTGTGTTGTTTGCTCCTCTGTTGCCCCCTGAGTGCACACCCTGCTGATGAATATGAATGGGCCGTCTAGCTCATTGGCGACCCGTCACACGTTCATACCCACCACCCCCATCTGAAAGCACATCACTCAGCGCTGTCACACAGTGTTACCCACGACAACCTGGAAGGAGATTATGGAGATCAAATCAATTATGGCTTAATACAGAATGCGATGGTTCTCACTACACTAAATCCAGCACTGCCAAAGCACTGACGACGATTGATTACCTTAATATTGCTTGTATACTCTGCAGAGTCTCTTACACCCACCTCCACTGCATCTGTCTCAGGAGAGAGGAAGAGATTGTCCTCTAGTAGTTTGCAGATATTGCCTTTCATTTCTGATGACCTGGACAGCCATTTCACAAAAAATACTGCTCTGTGCGGCGATTTCTATTTCTATTTTTTTTTTTACATATTGTTTCTCATATTGCTATTTTTATGGTTTATGGATATAATGTCTTTATAGCTTGTACGTGCTGTAAAAACTGTATCAAATGCCTGTTTTTATGAAGCTGTAGGTTTATCAGATTACACAGAGGTATCTTCTCTAAACTCCATTATTGTCCTCTAGAATTCATCTGAACATTTTAGTAATCTCATTCCAAGTGGAGAGAGAAATCTAATTTTAGTTTTTGATATTGTACATATACAACGGTTATATATGTAGTACATAGAGAACATTGAAAGCTTTTTACAGACTAAAACCTGTGTTTGTGTTGCGTCACCCTGAGAGTCAAACTTTAACTCAATGTCAGGCACAACAGGGATGATTTATTTGTCTACATGATACATAGTATAAACATTTGTAGACCCACTCCCAATCCAGTGTCTCAGTCAGGCTCTGCTTAGCACAGCTTTCTTGCTTGAAGCTAATTGCTAGTGTCAACAGAGTTCACCATCTTTGTTTAGTGTTGCGACTTGCTAATACTGCTGAAGGGCGAAGCTGGATGACTCAGTCATAAAACGGCGTGTTTAAAAGTCCCAAAACTGTGCCTGGTTGTTGAAGCAGGTAAAAAGTTTGGGAATACAGGTTATTCTGAAAGGAACATGAATGTCTTCACTAAGTTTCATAGCAGTCTGTCTAGTAGTTATGAAGATATTTCACTCAAAACTGCAAATGTCAGCCTCATATTGGTTTTAGAGGAAAAGTCAGGGGACCACCAAGGCCAGAGGGGTTACTCCTTGTGGACGAACAAAGGTCGGTACTAAATTTCTCGGCAATCCAGAAATTACTTGCTGCGATATTGCAGACTCATGTGGCCAACCAAACCACACACCAACACTGCAATCCTGACAGCGATGCTTCAAGCAAGATTAATATGAACTCACTTTATGCATTAATGCAGAGGAGCCTTTGTTGATAACATTCTCGTTCCTAAAACACTCCATTTTATTTAAACCTGGAGCTCTTTGCATGGAATGCTGTTTGTTAAAGTGGAACTATTATGTGCATTTCAGGCTAATTTATTTTTATTTCTGAGCCCAGAAGGGCTGGGATTGATTGAGTTATTGTCACAAATCGCTTTATTTACTTCAGACCGACCCTCTCCGTAGGCTGTCAGATCAGCCTGCGGGCAAAACGAGTGGATTGAGACTCTTCCGCATTAAGCCCCGCCTCCCGCCACTGCACTACATCGGGAGCGTGCACCACACCTGCTTTCGCTGTCACTGTAACATCTCATAAACAGAAGGATTAGGTTAATATGTACTCAATAAAAAAAACTAAATACAATGTCAACACATAGCATACAGCCCTACATGTTGGAACCTGAATCAGACCCTGAAAACAAAGAGCGTCCATAAGCTGCGATAGTCCCGTTTGTTTTGTCAATAATTTCTGCATTTAAAGACACTTCAGACCAACATAATGTTTATCTGAACCTACAAACTCGAAATATACAAGCTCCAGTTGTAAAAATAATCATGTAGTATGGCTCCACGTCAGTCTGCTTGTTTCTATTCTCACTGTTTATACCTAAAATTACTCAGCATCTATTTGTCTGTTTTCTTCTTTTTTATCTTTTATTTGGTGGACAAAATAGGCAGCAAAATACAAAGTAGGGCTACTGCTATAAATGTTTTTACATATATACTTCAAGATTACATTTATATACTATCATTTTTTATTTTTTTATTTTATTTTTTATTTTTATGCTTTTTAAAAAAAAAAAAAGTATTTATACTTTTCAGGTCCTGTACTGTCTTGTAAAATGCATCAATATTTATCAAAACACAACTCTGTCAGTTCAGATCAATCCAGCTTTGTTTGTGTAGCACCTGAGCAAAACAAAGTTATTTCTGACATTTTACAGATAATTCAGTTCAAGTCATTTCATCATGTTCAAACAGTGTTCATACAAGCCCATCCCTAGAAATTACTAGCCTAGCTAAGGAAACCAGTGGGTTGCACTGAATCTTGACTTTGATTTAAGCCACCAGGTGGTTGGGTGGGGCGGTGGGTGACAGTGTACATTAACAAAAACCTTTCCTTTAACAGGAAGAAAAAAACCCTCGCAGAACTCAGGGAGGGTGACCATCTGCCGTAACCATTTTGGGTACAGAGGACAGGAATGTGTACTAATGCCAATAATGTTGTAACTTTTTATACTTAAAAAATAGAACAGAGACACAGAAAGGAAAAGAAGTGCTCAGTGACTCCAGCAGTACAAGCCTAACTATGTTACTTTTCATAAAGGAAGGTTTTAAGTCTTAAAGGTGGAGAGTGTGTGCCTCCTGAACCCAAACTGGGAACTGGTTCCACAGAGAGGGACCTGAGAGTCAAAGCTTTAGTTAGCAGCAACTGAGACATAAGTCTAAACCACTGCAGTTAAACAGATAATCTGCAGTTAAACCGATAACCAGAGGGGATAATTCACCCGGCACTCTCCCGACAGCTGCTGAGAATAACTGGGACAGACAGTAGGTGTGATACAGCTGTGGCCATGGGATGACACGGACAGACACCATGGCTTTGCTTTGGTTGTCATAACTGTGACACGTTGGTATGAAATGGGAATAACTATACATGGCAGCTGTGTGCATAGTGAATTGACATAGCTGTATTTACTGAGCATTAAATTCCAGTCTCATAGGGTTTTTGGAAAGAAAGTAAAGCAAAATACATCCATTGGTGCATCCATCTGGATTTCCAGCAAATTCTAAAGTTAGACATTTTCTATGTAATCTAAATCCAGAAAATGTGATTGACACCTCTGAATGTCATCTTAATACTATATTTTCTTCCACAGCAACGGCGGTGGTCGTAGTGGGACCTTCTGTGCCTGCAACATCCTCCTTGAGATGATCCAGTACCAGAACATGGTGGACATCTTCTATGCTGTCAAAACTCTACGCAACTGCAAACCCAACATGGTAGAGTCTCTGGTAAGAAAGTTTAAATAAATTGTCCCAAAATATAACTTTTTTCTAAGTATTTTCCAGTTTCTTCTTCTTCTGTTTTTAAACTTGAAAATATTGTGTATTTCTTCAGGACCAGTATCGCTTTTGCTATGACCTCATCCTGGAGTACTTGGACTGCTTTGAAGGCAGATAGCAACTAAATGTTTACGACAGCAGCAGTATCCTGTGCGCTGGAGATTCGATTTGAGGCCACCCGGTGACCTCCCCTCTTCTTTAATGTCTGGACCTTTGGACTTGACTTTGAAGGGACAGTGAAAGAAGGAGCAGGAAGGAAGAAAAAACATGGTCAAGGTTCCAACTTTTAACCTTTAATGTACAGCTGTGAGTTCCTTCTTGTTGGTGATGTTTATCTCTTTTGATATTTTTTGTGATTCACTCGGTCCTCTTTGCCTCCTGGTTTGAATCTCTTTTTGTGCTAATGGGTTTCTGTGGTGAAAAAACAGTACTTCCAATCCCAAGAATGGACCTGCGTGCTCTGACGAGGGTCACCATGGCTCTGCTTCGTTGCTTCGTTCAGTGAGGAGGCTGTATGTATTTCCATGGTTACCGCTGCATCTTATTAACTCTCTTCTTTCCTAAGAGCCGCACACAACAGCAGTCTGCTGTGGTTGTGGCTGGACTTATCTACAGTACCATAGACTGCCTTATTGTCTCATGTTTGAACAGATTTGTTCAAATTACCACATAAATCTCAACGTTTTTCGTACCGGAGACTTTAACAGACCCGTGGCATTAAAAATGATCAACCCAGAAGTCAGCAGTATTGAGGCAGAAGTTGTACAAAAGTCCAATGTGTTGTATTTTGCCATAATGTGTGTGCTGGATTACCATGTGTGCTATAGGTGGACGTTTCTCTGGTCCACAGCAGTGGGCCTGGTCCCACCACAGGAGATTCCTCTCTCATTACTGTCACAGTGCCAATCCCACTGACTGACTTGAATCCTTTACTTCTTTCCATCGCTTCATCTTGATGTACTCCCACAAACATGTACTGCTTCATCTAATGTTCCTGCTCCAAAGTGATTGTTTGTATTTTATACCCAGTGGGAAAGAAAAATGAGCAGTGGGGAACTGCACTGAGATGCCATAGTGACGATGTGAAAAATGATGTTCCGTTAATGCTTTGGTGATGTGTCTCTTCCCGTGCAGCAGTACAGGTTTGAGTTTGTAACTATTTTACTATTTTGTTGTCTGATGCAGTTGGCTTTACTGTAAACTATCAAAACAAGTTAAACCATTTCATCATATCAGGTGTGGGGCTCACTTTGAGAACTTTGACATGCAGTTAGTTGATGTTAATGGGGTAAAATAAATAAGAATATGTATTATAAAAAAAGGGGCATTAGGATTGTGCATTGGAAAAAAAAATCCATTCTGCATCAACAGTTGCCACTAAACATATTGATGTTTTCACAATGTTTTGTCTGAGTGAAAATGGTGTATTATGAAGAAGAAATGGCAACAAAGACCGAGCTGTTTAGTTACTGCAGAGCTGATGGAGAGGGGGAAAAAAAACAGTTTTTTTTCAGCTTGCTGTCATGGACTTTTTAATCCCTCTGTCAGACTGGCACATAATGATCAGAATCAGCTTTCAAACAGTCTTCTGAAAGCCTACATCAAACAGAGAGGAAGCGGTTTTTGATATATTTTCAACCATTTTTTCCCCCCAGGACCACAACAATATCTCTTCTACTCTCCATTATTACTCTTTAAAATATGTTTGACTTCATTGTGTCCCCTAAAGCTCATTCAGCTGGGTGATGGTAGCACTCCAGTACCTGCTCTGATAAACCCGGAGAGGCACCTTGAAGCCCGTAGAAGCTTCAAAATGGCAGCTGGAGGCATTATTCTGCTGCTGGTTTCAGTTCACATTTCGATTTTGAGACCGTACATCACCAGAGTCCCAAACCTTCAAACGGATACAAAGCAGCTAGTTTCTGATGGGTAGCTAAAGTAGTCAGTAATCTGACTCCAGGATTGCTGGAGAAAGTGCCTGGACACTTTTTCTCACAAGTAGAAGGAACGTGTACATACAGATGTAAATTGTTTTGTGAATACTATGTGAATATTATACTATATGTTTGCCCAGAGTAAAGATATACCGTAAGTAACCACTGCATAACCACAAAGCTGAATGTGCTGTAAATGACCATTTTGTGACTTTTTTTTTTTCTTCTGTCAGACAAGCGTATGAACTGAGTCTAAAACAGCTCATCAGCGCATGTATTACGCCACGATCTTATTTGCATTTTTTATGTAACTGATTTCCAAATAACAGAAACGTAGAACTGTCACCCAAATTAAAGAGAAAATGGGCCATTATGGCCTTATGACGTGATAGTTTATTGTAAAAACATGACACGGGTCACACTTTAACGTGATCGTTTTATTGTAAAATGTGAACTATATCATGTGATAATGTGATAAGTTTAGAGACAAACAAGAGACACAAAGAACTGCATGCAAATGTTGTTACAATCTAGAAATATTAGGTGCAAAATACATTTTGTGGAAATTATTCTCATTAAGCAGACTTTTCAGTTCTGTCATGGATTAATTGTTCTACTGTTTTATTATTGTACACACAGGAATGTGGGACAGTTTTTGGTTAACATGTACCAGTGGTTATGTTTAAGGTCCAGCTGTTCTCTAAAAATGTAAATTTTGTACGTTATATTCACCACTGGGACCGGGAGAGTTGCCGACACAAAGACGTAGTGCTGTCTAGCCGCACCGTCGACATTGTTCAGTCTCTCCTTGTCTCAGCCCAGGGTGAAGTACAACTTAGTCCCGTTTGGTGAATTAGACATTTCTCGATATGGTTAAAATTTCACATTTTCACAATAAAATTCACCATGTTATGCAATATTTTTCATGTTTTCACAATGAACTTATCACGTTATAATGTGAAAAGGTCCCAATTTTTTCCCCTTCGGTGACAGCGCTACGCTTCTGTACAACCTATCTGGAGCTACATGTTTTGTTTTATCCGCTGTGAGAGTGAATTGTACTTTTACCATTCCAAAGCTTTCAATTCTGACTGCAACTGCCAACACAGGACCACCGATTTCACTTGTTTCTTTCTGTATGAACCAACGGTACATGCCTACTGTGTTTTTGACCATTGTATTTGTGGGGACAAAGGTTGTATTTAATGAGAAGGATGGAGAAGACAGATGTATATCGGGGTCAGGACGAGGTTTCTCCTGAGGGATAACGATTAACAATAAAAGATTAAGGGAGAAAAAGAGACGTGTTGTTGTCAACCTGTCATTTGATGTCCCATCAGAAAAGCACACACAGCTGAAAAAAACAACAACCTGATTCTGTTTTTGCGGCTGATTTGTTAGCAGAAGCAGCGAACGTGACATCTAAAGATGGACTTCCTGTCCATGAGGCTCTGACCTGCCTGTGGTTTGCATCAGCTCCCATCATTTTGAAACACGTCAACTTGATCTTACTGGTCTGTCTTATCTGTCACCTTATCTTTTTTCCTCCTTTCCCTGCTTCATCATACTTCTCCCCCACCCTCAGCTTCTTTTCCATTGATTTTGATTTCTTCCTCTCCGTCTTCATCTCTCCGGCTTTGCTGCTCTGCAGAGTAATGTGACTCCAGACCACAGACTTCCTCCGTCACCAGTGGTTACATTGAATAATGCAGCAGTTCTGCAAGCTGATCCAGTGTTTAGCAGAGGGACAAGTCAGATTAATTAGAGGGCAAGACCTCCTGACTCTGGGGTTGAAGACAAAGTAGGCCGTCTGGATCTGCCTCTAGATTGGTTCAGGATTGATTAGCCTTCAGAAACAACAGTTCGGGTTCCCGAGTGTGTTTGTAAATTCAGAGCTCTTTAAAATGAGATTTGTCGTCTCATCATGTCAGTGAGAAGAAGCAGGTATGCCTTAGAGATTTAATGTGACAAAGATAAGGAGCTTTTTTATGGAGACAGGTCATTTACACAACCCTATTTAATATCGGTAAGATTTTCCCAATTTCCCTTTTCACCCGCAGAAAGCTATTACAACACAGAATCCTTTTTCCTTCCTTGGCTACTCATATTTCACCCGAGGTTTAAATTAGCAGGTAATTGGAATATTATCATTTAATTCAGGTGGTGTAATGACTGTCTGGTCAAGGTAACTTATCACTAGGCCAGGATCCAACAGGATCTTCTCTCTCTTTAGGTTTCCTGACTTAATGCTTTGCCGACAGGTCTGATAGATGTTCCCTTGAGTTCCCCAGTGACTGTCATCAGATACACTCACAATGCTGTTGAGTTTCTATAAAACAGCAGTCCAACAGACAGCAGAGGAAGGAGAACAAGTGAGGTACGTTGGCAGCTCCAAGCCAGTAATATCCAACCTTATTTATCTTCTTAAGTCAGGGACTAAACTGAATTAACAGTCATTATTCATTGTTTTTGGTTACTTATTAAAAGTAAATTGTGGAATCTATAATCTATTTTTTCTTATATTAAGATTAAAGACAAGCTGAAATAATTAGAATAGTTTCCAGTGTGAGACAATTCTACAGCCTGTTAATACTTAATGGCTACTGTCCATTACCACGAGGAAATCGTGCCCAGTAATGTCTAATCCTTCTCCATATCTCGAAATTCATTGGCCACTGAAATTATAGTATGCAGTACATTCTATTGCTAGGATCTGGGTGGAAAATAATGGGACAAAAGCAGCAGGCAGGGAATCCAGAAATGAACGGATGATGCCACACTTTGGAAGAGTTAACCCATAAGAACCCAGCGTGACACATGATACATACAGTTTCTGACACGTTAGGCATCACTTTTTGGTTCAAACTTTAAAATGTTGTGGAAGACAATCAGATTTTTTGTCTTTTGCTCCTTAATGACCACCAGAAAGCAGAAGTTTACACTATAAAAATTTTGACACATCACTTGGTAATAAATGATAAATATCCCTAAAAAAATGTTTAAAATGTTTAGTACTTTTTTTATTTTACATTTTGTTAAAGGCACAAACAGAAACCTGATAAAAAATTAACTTATCTGATCATATTTCCATGGGTTGGGTATTTATGGGTAAAATAAAACATGAAGTGAAGAGGACATAAACATAGATGCAATCTCAGGAAGCAGTAGGTGATGCACAACATAGAAACAAAAAGCACCGCTGTGGCAGGAAGTCCTGCAACATGAGCTCAAAGTCCAAAGAAAACATGGCATGAACAAAACTAACCAGACTAAACTAAAACACACAACAGAATGGAAGACAAGACTTTAACAAAAGATTAATAAAAAGCTTTCACTATGAATACAAAAGGAGTTGTGAGTAACAAATAGTGTGTTTGTGTGTCTGTGTGGCAATAAATAACTGAATCCAGGTGTGCTGCAAGCAATAAAAAAAAGTCTATTGACTGGAAATATAGTTAGATATAAAAAAAGAAAAGATATGAAAAACATGAAAAGAAAAGCAAAGAGCCAGACAATACATAATCAGGGAAATCAGAACAATAACATAAGAGAACACAAAAAACATAACAAAACCAGTAGACCGTGCACGGTGCTTTGTATTCCAGCTCTGTAGCAGAACTTCCCCAGATCGCTCCCTCTGCTCTGTCAGACGTGTGCCGGTGCTTTCCTGCTGCAGCTCACATTGGGATTCTAGAGCAAAATAATCCGAGCTTGTCGGTTGCAAATCCAGGCAATTTTGCTTTTCTGTGCATGATTGGCCCTTGTTATTACACTGCAGCTGTTAAACAGTTGCTGGTCCTGGTGTTACTGCTCAATATTAGTCCAGTTGCAAAGATTTTTCTACCTATCATTTACATCCAAGTATAAGTACAAAGGAAAATATACCAGGGGTTTAAAGATCAGATTTTTCATACAGCAGCAGTTCATGGCTTTAAGGTGTTCGGGTGATTTTAAATGTTGTTTTAACTACAATGTACTTTTTCATGTAAAATCTTACATGTGCAGGTAAATACAAAAAAGCACCATAGTTGGGAATAACAGCAATAGCAATGTGTGCTCACTTGCTTTGCAAAACAGCTTCATATCTATAATGCAGGTTTTTAGCCCTGGCAGAATGTTATCCTAACGTTTCTCTTTCTAAACGTTTCTTCTTTCATGCCAAATGCTTTGCTAATAGATGCAGATAAAATCCAATATTCTCTGAGAGAATATTGTCACCAAAAGCTTTAGTCTGTGACCTTCCCCCAGTCACAGTCAATAAGTCGAAAGACAATATGCATATCATTTAACATGAAAATAATGTAAAAGGCTTTTAGGAAAGTCGTCTTCTCCTTTTCTGCAGATTTTCCTATAAAATTTACAAGGTGAAAAGTGAACACACACACACACACACACACACACACACAATCTCGTTTTACCATCCTGGTGGTACCCAGCTACTGGATCATGCAACAGACAAGACAGGTGGCCCCAACTTTGTGCTCAGCCAAGCGAGGACAGAGAGGAGCTGGCCAGATGGCTCTGTCCACCATATTCTCTCACTGCTTCCACTGCTTCAGCCGGTCTGAACGGAGCCCTTATCTCAGCGGCGTGCTTTCAGTTCAGAGAAAGTCATGGTTCATGTGAACGAGGAGAGGAAGAGAGAGGTGCCCCTGATGGTTCTAACCTGGATCACTCAGGGAAAGAAGAAGCCAGAAACAGATAACTAGAATTATAGAGCAACTCGTGTCCCTTTCCTCTTTATCACACTTACTTTTTGCTGCTAAAAAAGACTGGAGGAATGTGTTTGGTGCTGCAATCACCCATTCTTACCACCTTTAACATGCTCCAAACTGTATCATAAATGGGGTTGGATTCAGTACCCGGCTGAGAGGAACAAAACAGCCAGTATGAAACAATGACGTTAAGGTCATACATGACACAGCAGATGCGAAATCCAGCAAAAAAGCAGAGAACAAAGTTACAGCGCTATAATGCTGAAATATTAAGGTTTTATCCTCAACAGGAGTCTCTACCCCTCTCCTGCTAACAACACAATCTTAGGTGAAGTAAAAGCTGAAGTTATTTTGCCCCAAGGATAATCTCTCGTTGTTAGTACACATATAGGGATGTTGAGCCTTGAGGGCTCGGGGAAGAAGCTTGTAAATGATCTTATGTCAACACGAACAATTTCTAGGTTATGGCAATAAAGCTTCTCCATGCTGCCATAAATTTGAGAGATGAGCTTATCAAAAGGTCAGCCCTTTGAGGGACTGGCTTAGCAACTGGATTTATCCTTCGGTTTATTTGGAGCAGAAAAATGGGGCCACAAGCGAAGACTGAGATCCATCATACTTCAATGTGATCCTTGACAAACTTCGAAAACATTTTTTTAAATATATTTCTGAAGAGGAAACAATCAGGTAAATTCTAACAGTTTGAACATTTCCGTTATTGCATTGAGACTCAGACTATTGAACATCCAAAAAATAGCTGAACATGTGCAAACTCTTGTTGGCTGTCAGCATTTCTGATTGCTGCAGCTGATAGCAGGTCTTTTTTCTGCTCATTACACTGGTTAAAGCAAAACATGCAATCAGTTTTCTCCTCGTTTCCTCCTCAAAATGCAAGCACACACACACACACACATACACTACTCACAAAAAGTTAGGGATATTTGGCTTTCAGGTGAAATTTATGGAAAATGCAATATGTTCATGCTACAGTGATATAATATCATAAAAGTAAGACATTTAAGTAGAAGGATGCACTACTGATTTCCTCATCTCAAAAAATTCATTCAACACAAAAGGTAACAACAATGGTAGTTACACCACAACAAAAAATTCGAACGTCTCAATATCTCGTCATGTGCCCTTGAGCATCAATTACAGCTTGACAATGACGTCTCATGCTGTTCACAAGGCAACTTATTGCCTGCTGAGGCATGGCATCCCACTCTTCTTGAAGGGCAGCCCTCAGGTCATTGAGGTTCTGGGGTGCAGGGTTTCGAGCCTCTACACGACGGCTCAGCTGATCCCACAGGTTTTCAATGGGATTCAGGTCTGGAGAGAGTGCAGGCCATTCCATTTGAGGTACACCAGTCTCCAACAGCCGTTCCCTGATGATGCGGCCTCGATGAGCAGGAGCATTGTCGTCCATGAAGATGAAATTAGGTCTGTGCTGTTCATGTAGGGGCACAATCACTGGATTAATGATGTTATTCAGGTAGTATGGGCTTGTCACTGTACCATTCACAAAGTGTAGGGCAGTTCTGTACCAAGTGGACACCCCTGTCCACACTGTAACACCGCCACCACCAAAAGCTCGCCTGGTGACAACAGTGGCTGATGCATAGCGCTCTCCCTGACGTCTCCAACATCGTTGCCAGCCATCATTTCTGCTCAGTGTGAATCGACTTTCATCAGAGAACAGCACTGAGGCCCACTGGTTCCTCGTCCAGCGTAAATGCTCCCTGGCCCATGCAAGACGATGATGCCTGTGCCTGGTGGTGTGGTCAGATACCCGTGCAGGTCGTCTAGCACGCAGACCACGCTGATGGAAACGGTTTCGAATGGTCTGACGTGACACTTGGGTGCCTCTCACCTCTCTTAAACGTGCCTGGAGTTGAGTGGCATTCATCATCCGGTTTCTCAGGGCAGTGTTCACAATGTAGCGGTCATCAGCACACATATACATATACATATACACATATACATATACATTATATATATATATATATATATATATATATATATATATATATATATATATATATATATATATATATATATATATATATATATATATATATATATATATATACATATACATATATATATATATATACATATACATATATATATATATATATATATATATATATATATATATATATATATGTATATATATATATATACATATATATATATATGTATATATATATATATATATATATCTATATATATATATACATATATATATATATATATATATATATATATATATACATATACATATACATGTATATACACATATACATATACATTGTATATATGTACTTTTTCTTTCTGTATCTCAAGCATTTGTCAAAAAAGATGCGGTTATGAGGACAGTTGTACTGATAGGTAACCTCTATGGAGAACATAGCTGTCCTCTGCTCCTTCATTTCTCTTCCACAGCAACAGGAGTGGACTGGAAAGGGAAAAAAAATCAACTTATGAGTCATTTTGGCCCTGGCCCATATACGAAAATGCACACCACAAATCTTTTGCTCATGCAGTGAGTTGCAGGAATCAGTGAGAGTATACATGGCAAATACATCCAAAAATGTAACATATAATATAATGTAATTTTATAATGTATATAATATAATGTAATATATTACTAAATCAAAACAACAGCAAAAATATGAGAAATGATGGATCAGATGAAGCCTGTTCCTGGACAAAGTATGAAAAACAGTGTCGGTATTGTCTGTCTGCTCAATGCTTTTCTCTTTGGGAGATCTCAAAGAATTATTGACCAGAGATTTTTTTTAATACAAAAATTCTGTCAGGTTCATATTTATTGCATTTTCTGTTTGAAAAAAAAAAAAAATCAACTAAACTCATCAGACAGAAAACACGTGTTGTCGTCTTCCGGCAATGCCCCATGGTCACATCTGAGTGGTGTCAGGTGAGTTGCAAAGTTTGTGTACATCCTCAGAAAATGTATGACCCATAGAAATAACCTTTTTCAACACTTGTACACCATTGTAGTGTCATTCAGTGTCCTCATTGCATGTACTGCCTACATTTGTGAAGAACAGTAATATTCTCACACACAGCTGCAATGAGCTACGGAGGTTTTACTGAGGGCAGCGTATGATGTACAGTGCACTTGGAGAGATGAAAATGCAAACTCAGCTAAATAAGCTAACAAATATGTTTCTATGGATTTAATTCCACTAATGCTGTTGACCAATGGGTAGAAATAATACACACACTTCTCTAAAAGGTGCAAAACATCTGCAGCAAATTGCAGAAAAATGAGCTTTGTCATGTCAAGTCGTTTATACTTATTTTTTGGAACACTGATATGTGTGCTGTTCACATACTAAGTTGTCTTAAGGTTTGTGTGTGAGTCATAATGATTTAATACATGAATTAAGTAATGGAGGATGTGCCATAAATTCCTGTCAACATGTCACTGTGGACTAATGAACAGCTTACTGAATATTTGTGTGATTACCTCACACTTGATATTTCATCAGTTAATGAATTTTAATTCACTTCTAAGCAGGTAACGATGGCTGCAAGCAAAGATAATAGAAGAGTATTCCTTCTAAGATGATGCTCCTCACCAGCGTACAACACAATGTGATGCAGACTCAGAGACGGGAACTCGAGTAGCACTTCAGTTGCTGTTCCAGTGATATGAGATTTAACTCGGACTTAGTTTGAGAACAATTATTTATTTAGAGTTTTTTTCCTCTTATATATCTCCTGCCTGCTATCTGTGCTATCTGCTGTCATTTCCCCAGGTGTAACACTGATGACGTTACACAAACAGAGACACGTCCACAAAAGCAATCAGGAAACAATGGTAACGCCTCTACTGCTGCTGCACTGTAGTAACATTCTGATACTAAAAACTTATTAAATGGGACAAATAAAACAGCAACAAGCTGCAACATCTGTGCTATAAAATATCGGTAAGATGGATCCACCACAGCCGCTGTCATCCACCTTGAAACACACCTGAGGATATGAGTCATTCTAATATGAAGGGTGAATCTTAGCCACATCATCTTTGTTAATCTAAAACAGGGATGTCATACTCCAGTCCTGGAGGCTCGGTATCTGGCAGATTTTAGTTGTTTCCTTGCACCAGAACACCTGGTTCACATCAAGTGGATCCAACAGCTTCTTGTCAACCTATTCATCCATTTTGGTCAGATGTGCAAGAAAGGGTGAAAGGTTGGACTGTTTTGAATCCATTGAGAGCACTTCTGACTGCGTGTTATGTGTTCACACCAACTTCCAAGTGTGAATAATCAACTCCAGACCGTTTCCTTGCTTGGTTGATGATGGATTAATGGGAATAGTCCATGAAGCTCATGCAAAAGCTTTAGACCTAACCATCCAATTACTTTTGGTCCCTTGAAAATGTAGCATCTGAAGTTCAAAGAGCTTTAATTCCAAAACCTTTACTCCAATTTAGATGTGAACACTCCCAAATTAAAGCTGCTCTGTAAGCCCACATTGATTAGATAACTGTATCTTAAATAAGTTTAGGTAAACTGCTAAAGTAAGAAAACTGGTGTCAGTATCCAAAAGTATGTCAGCCTGACTCTGTGAAATCCGATCTCATGGTGTAAAAAAGTTTTGCTGCTGACCCCACTGACAGCATCATATTAAGTTTCTATTGGTCCCAGCTGCTTTTACAAACTGGCACCATATTGACTGCACTGTGAATTAGAGAAATTAAATGATCCCTTTAATGCTGAACTGCGTCTGGTTAAAATGTGCTTTTATTAATGGAAGTGGACTAAGGATGTCATGATGAATTATTTTAGTTAAGGCTCTGAGGCTTTGTATAGGTCCTCAAAACTCAGCAGTTTCTTGATACAAAATCGCTAATAGAAACAGAAACAGAAGAGACAAGATGGTGAGATTATGGGTCTTGTGAATCCCTGAACTACGCCATACGACGATGTTTATGTTTTAGAATAGAAAACATAGCGTTTTATAAGAATGCTACAACCCTAAGCTCTGACTGCTTGCACCCCCAGCCTTATTGCCAGTTGTTTATCTATTAAAATATAATTATCTAGTCATTTTTCACACAAATATTCAGTGCATACGTAGTTATTCAATCCAGGCATTTAAACTATTAACTACAGGAACATGAAATTAATCAGAGAGACTAATATAGAGTTATAAACCTGGTTAACGCCTTTAAGTTGACCTGTTAGCTTGCTAAACCATGAAGATAGAAAACAAAAAAAGAACATCTTTTTTGACTATGTTTGAATAAATCTGTGTACCTGAATGTTTAATTAACTCACAAAAAGGTGTTAATGCATCATTCATCAGCGCAGTTTTGCTTTGCAATCTCACCATGATGTGCTAAATATGCTAACGCGCTGTTGACTGTAGCTTCGAGTAAAACACTGCATTTCATCAAGTATTCAACCATTTGTTGAAACAGCTGCCAATTTTTTTTGTCAACATAATCCTTTATTTTACATAGCTCTCTGGGAGTATGCTTGCATTTAATGCTAACTTAATAGAAATGGCTAAATTACTGTTTTCTAGCTACTATCCATCCCTTTAGCTCAGGGAGACAGTGAGACTGACTTTGGTACAAATTGGACTGTGGGTTTAAGAGTCTTGTCTCTTGCCCATAGAGAGCAACTGTCAGTGTCATGGCCCAGTCTTTCACAACCTTCAAACCTAATTAGATGGAGGAGAGAACTACTTTTCTTTATTTCTCTCCTTTACTTTCCCATTTAATACTGTGCCTGATACCGCAGAACACAGGGATTATGCTTTGGTGTCATGTAGGCTGAACCCTCGGATTCACTCGCATATAGATATGAACTGTTTAATATTTCATTTCGGAGGTCAGGTTTTTCGATCGTCTGTACTGAAGAATACCTCTGTTTGAATTAAAATAGTCTTTGGAAACCGCTGTCAGAGATAAAAGATAAAAACAGAATAATTCATGGCGCTGTTTTTCAACATGCGATCGTCTCACTACCATTTCCTCCCACTTTTTGTTTTTATCAGCATCACTCAATCACTTGCAATTGCCTTTTTTTTTCTATAGCTATGTCCTGTTTCTAAACTTGTTCTTTTCTTCTCTAGCCCACCACCTCACCCCCTTTTCTGCCTTTTCCCTCACTGCATTTTACCCGTTCTGTATGAGGCAGACCGGGGGGGAGAGTGAGCCTCTGACAGCTGCTCCAGTGCTTGTGGAGTGGAGTTTTTGCCTGCTGTCTCATCAGCTGTCTGCTGTGCTGCGTGGCGAGGGTGACGGGGTCGTGACATGCGTTGCTGAGACTTGTATTAGATGCTGTTGTGTCACTCAAAGAATGAAAAGAACAGAGTACTCGGTGAGGGCCAGCTTCGCACTACATACTGGTACAAACAGCCTTTTCCACACCTGTCACGGCCTCACATTAGACTAAAGCAGCAATGTAGAGCATTAGCATCAGCGATGTAACTTATAATTGTACTGGAATTAATATTTGTACCGTAAATACTGTTTGAGGAGCTGATTTTCTTTTCACAAACCGGGAAAGGAAGGTCATCTGCCTCTATGTGTGAACAATAACTGCACAAAACCTTTGTGCTTAAGCATTGTTTTTTGAAGACTGGATTCACTGATGCTCCGTGGCACTCCCACCTCCATGTTTGATGTTAATCTGCTGGAATGAGGAGGAAAACAAGAAAACTCTGAACGGCGATGCATATTGCATTGAGCTTGACATGTGTCTCCAGAGGAACAACAACTGGCTATAATTATCATGAAGGGCCACATGCAATGCTTTGCAATATAGATGAAGGACTCGCTTGTAACACGACCCTCTTACGGCTGCTCCCTGATGACATGTGAGAGGTTTAACAGGCGAACATGTATTTGAATTCATTTACAAGTAGTTCATCATCAGTGTCTGTCTCATTATGACTTCTGCTCTTGCCAGTGGGCTCTAATAGCTCTCACCATTGGGGCTCTTCAGATGTAGTCTGAATGCACTCAAATGTGGAGAGTTCAGTCCACAAAAATACTCTGAATCCTGTAAGACAACAGAAGCAGAGGCATGACATAGTTATCTCTGTCTTTTACACACATGAATGCTTATCCTACTGCGGAGAAACTCATTTTGGCCGACAGAAGATGAAATTTCTGACATGATTGGTAACTCTTCTCTCTGAGGCTAATATCATTGCAACCAAATGATAACTGCTCCATTTTCAGTAAAGAAAATTTTGCTTGGCCCTGATTTGCTGCAAAATCTTTATTTACGCTTTGTTGCTGCAGCCAGTACAACACAAACCAGTTGCCAGGAAATAATCTAAATCTGAACTAAACCAAGTCTTTGAAGAAAGATGGACGAGTTTCCAGCAGGACTAAAAACTCCTTTCTACCTCCTACCTCTGCCTCCTGCTGATTAAGCTTTACACATTGATTCCGATATAAAAAGCAAAGCAAATCACCCGTATAGCCTTCTTACCTGAGCTTAAGGTGTGCTTTACTTTCAGTAGTCTTCATCTTAAAACACAGTTTCATCTGTGCCAAACGGCATGTGAAATCTTCCTGTTTCTTAAGAGTGCCACTCACACTATTTTACAAAAATCATGACGTCCACAAGCAGCCAGAACAGTAGTTCAGCCATGTTGTATTGGGATGTCAGTTTTGTGGCACATATCCTCATTAATGAGGTCAAAAACAATGACCATAAATTTGCTTTAAGAAGTGTTTGTTTGCACAAGGGAAATAGTTAGTGATGCATGTGTCCAAACATAGAGAAAAAACAGTATATTTAGTAGTTATCTGGACTTATGAACTGTCAGTCATGCATGTTGTTCCACTGCAGCCACACAAAAAACTGAACATAGATTAGAAAACTGATCGTTCTCTTGGTATTTCTCATAGATATCAATCAACTGAATTACTATAAATAATATCTCTATTTTATCTTTCCTTAATGAGACCATTTCAGACCTACATCCACTGCCATGTAATAAACACATCAAGTTTAAAGTTGTAAGTGCTCACGCGTGTAGCTGCCACATGAAGAATTTATAAGTTGACCAGTTTTCTGTCAGTGTTCCTCATTTGCAGTTTTTTTTCTTTCCTTGTAGGCGTTAGTTTATCTTTTCATGTTCACGTTGAACTGGGCAGGCAGCAGTATGATAATATTATGGTAAATCAGATGTGTGCCTTTTACAGGATGTACACTGAGTTTTATGAAGAAAATACAGGTTACCAAAGAAAGCTGATCACTTCTATCATGATACACGTCATATTAGATTTGAATGTTTGATTTTCTTGAGCCAGCTAATGCAAATGTCTGTGGAGCTTACTTGTAGTTCACCTCTTTGCTTTGACCCTTTCAAAGGATTGACAACAAAAGCGACAGAATAGATTTGCAGAGGGTGGAGTGACTCAGTGACAGAGAGAGAGAGATGTTGAAGCGAGTTGTTTAATGACAAAGATATCCGTGTAACAATGCTTCATGTTCCGACAGACATGCATCATTAGAGGGGAAGCAACAGGAGCTCTCATCTGGTCTCCCGACAGCACTTTTTGGACCATCTCAAAAGCTATTTGTTTCTCTGGATTCTAATGAGGCTTATCCGTGTTGCATTTCAGCTAAAACATGTAGGTTCTAATGATGCTGTTCATTGCAACTTCCCTCTCATGTGGCTCATTTTGGTATGAAATTAATTTAATTAGTTAATGATGATGTTAAAAAGCAATTACTGTGGTTAAGATATGGTATTTTGCACAAAACAAAAAAAAAAAACAAAAAAAAAAAAAACTTGTAGTGGCCTGGATTAACTTAGTCAGAATTCCACATGGACTCTCTCTCAGGTTTAGGTGTAAATTAAATTGGACACCCTGATCTGTGTCTCAAACTGAGAGAGCGAAACACTGCCTCGTCTTTTTAATTTTCTGCCCTATGGTTTTTTAACACCTGCCTAATTAGTGGTGCGACTTGACAACAGGACACACAAACCCATCACGGCACTCACACTCACAAAACACTCACAAAAATGAAATGCTAAAAAGTGTGTGATATGTTTCCAAAATGTGTGCAGTGCTGAGCAAAAGCCTTGATTCATCCTTCAGCCTTATTTTGTCTTGACTTTTCTTCGCTGCTTTTTCACTCTGTAGCAGATGAAAACAGGAAAACACCCCGCACCAAATGCTCACCATCGAAGGGTGCTGTTAACAAAACAAAAAGGGGAAATAGGACCCGACGGTTGAGATATGCCGACTTACACATTGACTGAAAACCAATAGCAAAAGATTTTATGGAGTGATGAATCCTCCCCGAAGCCCAGAACTCAACATTACTGAAGCAACATCAGATAATCTTGACAGAAAACAAAACATAAAGCAGAAAGAAGTGCTTTGGACTGTCTTTCAAGAAGCCTGGAGAACTACTCCTGAAGACTAGAGAAATGACACGAAAGAGGATTTGGTCATGCTAACTATTGACATTAAAGTGTGCTAGAATAGCATCATGTTTTACTGTCTCTTTATGTTTACACATATATAAATACATTACTGCACATTTTCTATCATTTGGCATGGATAAATAAATAAATAAATAAGTAAATAAATGAAAAACTTAAAAGCACAATGCTTTACAAGTACACAACTTTTCTCTTAAAATAATAAAAATTCACCCAAATTATGATAGCGTTAGAAGTTACCTATGACCGAACTGTTTCTGATGAGCCAAGCTGACTTTCGCTTGCACCCACCTCAACTCTACACCATCACCCCCCCCACCACCACCACACACACACACACACTTTAAATAGTTCAGCATTTCCTCACCTGCCTCTGAGCCTTCATGGTTCTGGCTCTCGGGCTTTGTGAAAGCTGCTGCTTAGAGATTGTTTGCAGCCACAGACACTTCCAGCTCAGTTCCAGGGGAAGGGAAAAGCAATTCCATGCTTGGGCCACAGTGAATCCGTCTCTGTCAGTTCCGCTTCTTGATGCCCTCAAATCACATCCCCCCCCACCCATCCGCAGTCCCATCAGCCTTTGCTGTTGTGTGATCAGGGAGTAAGAGAGCATCAGCCTAGAAGTGAAATGAGGATGCACTTTACATGCTTCCTTACCATTCTATCCTCCTTGATGTCACTCACTTCTGTTCCCTGGCACTTGCAATTTCCCACTCTGCTGTAAAACTCTATACTTCACACAGGAGTAGTCACAGCCTACAGTGATGATATACTTTCTCCTCCGTCTATCAGGCTATATGAGACTAGGTGTCATTCTCTGATAAAAAAAAAAAAAAAAAAGTTATTCAAACAAATAATAATGCTTTAAAGGGAGATTTCCTAATAATGAGCAAAAATGTTCCAAACTTGCTGATATTTCACATGTAAATCGATTTATTTTGCTACATACACCAATGAGAAATGTCTCCAAAACCTTAATGAATTTTACACATTGCATTTCTGGAAATATGAACTGCTTTCAAATATGTTGAGATTCTGCTTTTCCAGACCATCAGTATTTTGTTTGTGACAGTTAATGTAACATTCGATGATGAACGGGACTCTCTTCACAAGACTTTAATGAGTGTAAACCTACAAATCAGGATGCTGCACTTACTGCACATGTTGCCGTTATTCCTGTTGATCAGAGGAAATCTGGACATGTGAGCTCCTATAGATGAAGGTCAAGCCCTACAAATCTACTTTTAAACCACATTTATCTCATAGTGACTTGACTTAAAGCATCTTAACTACCAAATACTGACTATTGTGCAGCGAATCTTAAATCAGACGCGGGCAGAAATTCCAAACCTGTCGCACAGAAGTTTTACATTCTCCTCATTTTACTCTGAAGCATTTCATCATTATTTCTTTTGCCTTGTGACTAAATTTGTTGCTTTGCCTTTGTGGGAAACAGTGACACATAATTTTTTAAAGTGATGAAGGCACACAGAATGATTGATGGCAGCATATTGGATGGGAAAATAACGTTCTGGGCCGTTAATTTTACCGAGTCAAGGAAGCAGCCTCAGACTGTCAACAGAGGAAATGAGTAGGATTTATCTCTGGCCTGGTGTCTGGGTAGCACTCTTGTACGGGATGCATTTATAGGAACTACGGTGAAGCGATTCAAAGGTTGTTTGACTCACATTGCGTAAGTGCTAAATTAAATACTCCGAATGATCTCTGAAAAGTCATATTATTGGATATAAGTGCAGCAAGTAGAAATATTTAAAATACACTAAAATCTTGTCAAGTTAACGTTTGCATTTTCCATCAAAGCAATAGAAAACCTTGGAGGCTGATCCTAAATCTCTTTTGCAGGCTCACCAAACCATTCCTCACGTAAAGCCATGCTTTCTTAGCTCGACGAGGTTCTCATGCTGTGCAATGTTAACAGTAAAAGCTTTTGCGGCATTGTGGATGCATGGCTCTGCTGGAGTCAATGATCAGTGATACAGGGGTGAGCACAACCAGTATGGATGCTATAAAGTAAAATGGTAATTAGATACGTGGTAGAATTTTCCTGTAGTGGACAAGGACATACCAACCTCAGGTTAGGAGATGCAAGAAACTAAGCTAAAAAATATATGTTGAGTCTTCATGCTGAGACACTGATTACTAAGAGCTTTCAAGACAATAAGCTACAATTATACTTTTTTTCTGCTGCTCTGTGACCAGTGTGTTTAAAGAAGCATTGCTTTTACTCATACCTAATGCACATCACACACAAGTCCTGTAGGTCAGCCGTGGCTCAGGTGGAAGAACAGGGTTGGTGGTTTGATCCCTTTTGCCCCACATGTCACAGTGTCCCTGGTTATGTTCCTCTCTGAGTGAATGAGGAACATTGTGAAGGCTTACCCATTTGCTATATAAATGCCGCATAACTGTATAAATGCAGATCATTAAAAAGGAGTGATATTTTTTTAGTTGCAATAAAGGATTTTTAAAGCAAATTTAATTCATGATGATCACCTGCAGAGCTACTTTCTATTCTAACTTAGAAAATTCCTGTAAAGATTTCTTTAAGTCTTATTTCAAGACACAGATCCATTTTAATGACATTTTAATGTTTCTATTTTAAAGATAGTTGCAAGGATAACAAAATTAGTATTCACCATGAACATTGTTTATAGTTCCATCCTGCCCTGTGGGACGTAGATAATGTTAAACTGCAGCAGCTCCAGCCACTCCTAATGTTTAAGATATGCTGCTCCTCTACTGTATATCTGAATAGGTTAATAGCTCCATATATAGTAGACACCACTATATGAGATCCCATTTTATTTATTACTTTTGACTTATTTGATTGCTTTACTGATTTATCACTTTAACTTATTATACTGCTTCCTGTTATGTTATCAACATCTTCCAGCAAACAAATCCTTACATGCGTTCACGTATTAGGCGATTAAAGCTGAGTCTGATCCTGATTCTTACATGCAATACATCCTGCCCAGTTTTGTAATCCCTATAGAATAAACAAGTGTTGTATCTATACCCAAAGATTAGTAATAATTGCAAGGAAGTTGTGGGTTTTAATGATATATACCATATCATTAAAACCCACAACTTCCTTGCAATTATTACTAATCTTTGGGTATAGATACTAAGCTTGTTTTCATGGAAAACAATTTTATGAAAAAGTCACCTGTGCAGCAAATTGTCTTTTTTTGTTCCTTTCTCTGGTTAGTAAAATCCTGTATCAGACATGTGCTTTTTTGTCACATTTGTCAAATTTGACGTAATTCAGAATGAAGATGATTTCTGAGGCCACTGGAGATTCAAACAGACTGATAAAAGATTTCAGCTGCTTTTTAGAAACTCTTGTGGAGTTTTTTTTTAAGTGACTAGCAATGAAACATTGTGACCCTTCTATTTATGTCCGAAAATACGGATATTGTTAAAGGAGTCCAAAACTGCACAAATAATGATCACAGGTTAACAAATAGTCTTATTGAAAGGTTTTTCAGTAACATCTTGAGACTCTTTCTGCAGTCTGACAGCAAAAGCAGAAGAAATTTGGAAATGAAAACACCTTTGAGACAAATATATATATATATATATATATACACATATATATATATATATATATATATATATATATATATATATATATTTACTTGTACATCCATGAAGTTTTATAAAAACACTTTTTGTAGTAATATGTTTTTTTTTAGTTTTTTTTTAGCAGGCTTAACACTTGCTCCACTTGAAGAATTGACAACATATGAACAACTGAGCGGAACTAGAGTTAGAGTTCAGCTTGGCAATTTAAATGGACCGTCAACCTTGTCCTGTTATGTATGCATGACAGAGTAATTAAGTTTTTCACTGAAGCGTGTTACTCACCACAGTGCTTTTGACTGCGTGGAAAAAACAGTCAAGACCAAACTTTCTCTGCAGAAAATCATCATTCATTTAAGTAAAGCCAAATTCATGTCAAAGAAATTGTCTTTAAGTTTCTCAAACAGTGATTTTGTCAGATGCTGCTGTGGCTGGAAATCACTGTTATGACTGTGCTTCAATTTAAATGATTTTGATAGAACTAATACGGCTATATTTATATGAAATGTCAGTTTTGGTTGAACTAACATGACTTCTTGCTTTGCAGTGGAAACGGATTGCGTATTCACAGGAAATCAGTGAAGGAGCAAAAATAAAAAGGAGCATGTCTGAAAAAGATTTTGAACTTATTAGTGTTTGACTCAACCTTAATGTAATATCTATCAAGACTCAATTGAAAGTATCAACCAATTCCCAATTACCTTTTAAATGGTCACAAGGTCTTTTGTTATGTGACTATTGGGTCGTAAATCATCTTTGTCAGAGCTTTCATTCTGTTTCAGGTGTGACCGGCTTCCATGGAAGAAGAAATGAGTAGCTGTGAAATGACACACGTACAATATTTTCTCCATGGCACTTTTGTCTCTTCTCACATAAGTCATTGTCAATGACCCCAGAATCAGGAAAGAGGTGTGGGGGAATCATACACCTCTCACATAGCTGTCGATAAATCAGCGTCTGCTCAGGGTGAAATCTTGGTGGGCACAATTTTTCACCACGGCAACAGTGTTTTTTCAAGCTTGCAGTCTTTTTCTGCTTCAAAACAGACTCGGAGACAGTACCGGGTTCATTTGTTGTACTAACTTGGTGACTTTTGTAAGTCCCTAAATCTACCTATCTGATATAAACCTTCGCTTGCGCTTGCATCAGCATGATCAAACTCTCAAGACTTGGGAATACAGGAAAACAGTAGAGATTTCTTCTACACAACGAATTCCAATGTGCTGATGTAAGATGAAATCATAAAAGATGTTACAGAAAGTAGGCCTTAAAAGTACTACAATACAATCACATCAAGGTGGTAAACTCTGGCTACTCTTGGTGATAGAAACTAAGTAAAAGATACATTCTTAACACAATACCACAGTCTGAGGGCTGTTTTCATCAAAGTCTTATCAAAAGCACAGATTATATTAATGCAGAGTGTATTTTAAGTGGATCTAACTGTTATTTAATAGCTTGATTTTTGCCCCTCTGTACCAAAAGCTGGCAAAGAAAAACTGCAAGAGCCGTTTGAATCACAAATGTGTGTTGAAGGTCAAAGTTTGGGTGCTTTGTTGTAGTCGGGATATATACAGGTGCAGCTCACACAACTTTTGATTTGATCCATTAATACCCTGTTAATCACACAGACTCTTTATTTGAAAAAAAACCCCAAAAAAACAACATATAAAGAGATGGCCTTGATTGTTGCTTGTAGTCCAAGGGCTTGAACTCAATCTGCGCAGAAGAAAAGAAGTGTCGCCACACGGGCTATGATAGAGACATATTGTTGAGTCCTGATTGCTACATGGTTACGCTGCTATCCTCTGGGGAGAGGGGTGAACAAGAGGAAACTTGCTATTATTACTACCTTGTTTGTGATTTCAGACTAGACATGACAGGAGAGCAGTGAGTGAAGACATTCACTGCCTTCTAAAACAGCGAACAATAAGTGTAGTGCTTAACCTTCCGGGTATTTTTGAAGGAAAAAAAAAAGCTTCCTGCTTGTGAAAAGAGAATTTTGTTTGATGCAGATTACTGGAATATTTAAATGCATGTATTTTGACCTTATATGGATGACACACTCATATCACTGGAAATGATTGTATAAGTTTTGTGACCTTGCAGTAACTGTGATACAATCCACTGATCTTTGAAAGTGTTTTTACTTTGGGAAGCGAGTGATTAAGGCATTCAAAACACTGAACAACTGAAACATTTCTGCAGGATGATGCAACATGCTGTAATTTTGTTGGTTTCATGAACATTTACAATAATTGTTGGTAGCAGTCAGCCCTGCTCTTCTAGTAAGAGTGGAAACAAAGTTGTGGGCCTCAATGTTAAATGTAGACTCCAAGAAAACTCAGTAAAAGTATCAGAAACATGATGAACTGTGAATGAATATGAATTACTGTGCAGTAGTTTACTGTCAGCGCTCATTAGGATTCACTTGATTTAGGATAATTAACTGCATTTTAATTAGCTTTATTTGTTAAAATGTTCACACTAGATGAATAATAACTAAACAAATATCCATCCACTTTCTCTGCACTTATCCGGGGTCGGGTTGTTAAGCCCAGATTTTCCCCATACTGTTCTTTCACGCATCCATGGTGATCCTGAGATGTTTCCAGGCTGAGAGATGTAGACCCTGCAGCTCACTGCCTGATGAAGCCAACGGAACAACATCATCAGCATAGAGCAGAGACCCAATCCTCCACCAAGACCCTGTGAAGGGGGTGTAGAGCTGGTCCACACTGTTACTTTTCAATCTGAGGTCAAACTATTTGATGGACCCTCCCCTCAAGACACCCCTGAATAGACTTTATCAAGCAGGTTCAGAAGTGTGATACCCTGTAACTCAAGCACATCCCTGAGCCTCCCTTTTTGAAAAGAGGAATCACCACCTCAGTTTGCCGCTCCAAAGAAACTGTACCACATGCCAATGTGATGTTGCAGAAGCCACTGAGGAGTTTTTAACCTCCTCAGCAACGTCAGCCCTGGAAAATAGGAGAGCCAACCCCCAGGTATCCCAGACATGGCAGCTGCCATATTAGTGCCATTATTTTCTACAATGATGTCACTGAATGCACGAACAACTCTGTGTGGGAAGTGAGGACCCACCGAGCTTTTACACAGCAGGACCAACTTTGTTTACTAGATGCAAGCGCAACGTTTGGGATAAATAAATCTTTAAAATTCACAATGAAGAAAACGACATACATGGGCACAATTTTGAAGCAGTTACATAGTTTTTGCTGCACCTGTAGCCACGTAGAGATGAAACATGTTTATATCAGGAAGAACTGTGGTGACTGATTCATTCCCAGCTGTGGTATTAGAAGTCATTTCTATGCTGATCTTTACTGCTAGATATCAGTAATTGTTACACACTGTACCTTTAAGCAGGGAATGCATATAGCAAAAAGCAGCTTAGCAATTCCAAGGTGTCTTCTCTCTGTCACATCAATCAAAACACAAAGAAATGAAGCTTTCCAAATACACAAACTGTTATCAATATTTATGACATGATGTATGTGTACACGTGTCTTATGAGCAGAGTAGAAAGTGTTATTTTTGCTTCATGAATAAGTAAAAGAAAACATCAAATGAACCACAAACAAAATCAAGCTCAACATTCCCTCCCTCTAAACCAAAAAAATGGTGATTTATAAACAAGAGAGAGCAGTGACTGGAGCCCCGTTAGCTGCCGGGGACTCTGGAATGATGCAAGAAAGTAGTACGTCTCAGGTAAAGGTCATCAGACACTGGCTAAGTGTGAAAATGTCGCAGCTCTGATTAGGATTTACTTAACTTGAAGTGATCAAGAACACTTGTAATTAGCTTTATCTGTAAAACATTTTTGTCCGTGAACTGAAAAAGAGGAAATACGTGACATTAAGAGCTTCAGTCCTATTGGTTTGGAAACATCTTCTCACACAAAAGACTTTGTTAGAAGAAAAGCATCCCGGGCACATGAGCTGAAAAAGAAGAAAAAAGAAATCAATTAAATGCTAAATAAAAGATTTAAAATCACTAAACATTTGCTTTTCCTTGTCTGATATGGTAAAATGTGTTGTTGTTTGAGTGTGTGTTTTGTTTGTCCTTTGCTTTGCACTGTGATGCATAATATACAAAGCAAGAACAATTAAAAGTGCACAATGATTGTTGGCTGATTAAAACAATTTTGTTTAATTTTTGCCCAACAAATGATTTTAATGAGCTCAGAGAGAAGCACTTAGTGCCACACGGTGCTACGTGCTACTGACAGGGGAGCTTTTAGCATTACTCAAGGATCATCTCCCTGCACGATTAGTAAATGTTCTTTTGTATTTTTTTCAGAAATCTAAAGGGAAATTAACATTAATGCTTTCTTTTCAACACAGCAACCAAGAAAATCTATTATTTTGATCCCACAGATTTAATTGGTTATTCATCCGAGAAAGATTTCATTATTCATTGTCCATAAACAGCGACAGCTGGGTTGTGGTGACTTCCAAATAAAATCCCATTAAGGATTCTTAAAAAGACGTGGGCAGCTATAGTTACAGTCTATCTATGTGACACAATATTTAAATATATATTTTTAATAATACCTTTTTTCTTTAATGGAAAAGGGGACACTGCAGTGTTTTGTAGGCCATAAACAGTCCTTTTTTTGAGGCCGCCAGCTGTCTCGCCACATATCTAACAGTCTGTGGACATTTTAGCTCCAGTATTCCAGTCATTTCACTACGCCTTTGCAATACCAATAAGATTAACCTCGTTTCATTTGTTTTAGAGTGTAACAGTGCAGCTGACAGCCTGGTGGATTAGTGAGGACACCTTTAAAAATAGAAATGTAATTAAAAAGGTTATTCCAACAAGAGCTTCAACATGCAATGACCCAAAACCAATAACCAATACATGAATACCTTATTATTGCTGGATCACACATCTTCATCAAGACTGGAGTAAAATTACTTGAAAGAGCTCGTAGATTAGAATCAATTGTTCCAGTTTTATCATTCTCCGCTACCTGGAACATTTGTCCTTTATTAAATCATCATGAAAAATAAAAGGACTCAAATCTCTTACAATCAAAGCCCAGTAATAGAATTTCATTAGACTGCATATGAGATTCAGAATACAAACAAATAAGTTGGGCCGTTTTCTAAGGGATAAATGTGATCACATAAATCCAAGCCCCTTCAGTTTTTCACCTAAGTCCTTGAGTTGATGTTGCTGCTCCATCTGCTTCGGATGCTGCAGCATGAAAGGCTATCCATCTGTTCAATATCACTTTCCTCATCCTCAAGCAGAACGATCTATTCTGGAGTTGAGTACCCAGGTGGTCCCGGTCCTTTCATGAGGATAAGTGCTTCTAAGTATGGAGTACATACATTTTATAATGTATCTGATTCTCTAAACCACATGCTCATTTCTGTCTTCACAGTACTGTGTAATCAAAAGCATGTTCAGTTTACAAAAAGTAGATGGAATATTATTTATGTTCCTGTTTGACACAAGTTAAAGAGTCACATTTCTCAACAGCGAATTGAGCTGACAGGAAAAATAGACGTGCACTTATTTCAGCTCAACCACCCTCTGAAACACAGCTTACCTGAAAGACAGACATGTGAGAAGACCTGTTATGGAAATGGAAGTTTGATCTGGTAGGAGTGGAGTGTGAGAGACGGACAACCACTATAATCATGTACAGCACAGGCTGGCCTTCTGCTAGCTCTGAACCTGATAATATTACACAAGATGACCCATCATCCATCCAGCCAAACCGAATCATTTTCCATGCTGCTGTGCAGAAATCTCAACTCTTTAAACTCGACTTGTCAAGCATGATTTGTCTGTTGCTAATGGGCTCAGTGATTATCCTAAATTATTTTTATTATTATTATTTTTTATTGAAAATTGAAGCTCTTATTCATGAAAACTTCTGAACTACTTTGAGCTCTGCTATTATTATTTTTTCATCTCCATCAATACATCAACAAAAGACTCTTAAAATGTTGACATTTTAACAGGTTACCATTTTTAAAAGCATTTTAGAAATTCAAATGCTCCTGTAATCTCAGCACTTGTGTGAATAAATTGTCCACTTTGAGCTGGCAATAAAGACCTTGATTAGTAACAAAGGATCCAACGCTGCACTTCAGTGGGCATATTGAATATTTTATGTTCACAGAGGATTATTTTTTGAACATTCAAACTGTAATTATACTACAGACATTTTACCTTTTAAAAATTATGGATAAATAGTGAGAAAAATCTATTATTTCAAAGATACTGGTGGTGTGTAATGGCCAAAACCAGCAATCACATTAGTTTGTGTAATTGTTCGTCTGGTAGCTTGTGACTAAACTTACTTGTCAGCTGATTTGATTCATTCAAGTCTTTTGCATAAATTCAGTCAGAATAAACTGAAGGAGAAGCTGGTTGCTTTTATTGGAGCTGATGAAATGTAAATTGAAGCATGTCAGGTAGTTTTACATCTTGGTCAATTCTTCATATCCTGTGAAATAACCAATCTTGGAGTTGTCTAAAGTCAACAAAATCCACTTAGTAAAAAATCAATTAATTACAGTTTCATGACAACTACAACTAAAGTGATTTCAATACATTTCAGTCATGTTCACTTCAATCCGATTACAATCCATCTACTGGCTGTGCCCACCTTCACCACTGCAGGGTTGCAGGGAAGCAGATTATTCCTGCTTCATACCAGGTAAGAGTGAAAGTACACCCTGGACAGGCCATTAATTATGTTCTTAAAATGTCAACTTATAAGATGTTCATTCATTCATTCATTCATTTTCTGAACCGTTTATTCCAATTCAGGGTCGCGGGGAAGCTGGAGCCTATCCCAGCCGGCTTTGGGCGACAGGCAGGGTACACCCTGGACAGCTCGCCAGTCCATCGCAGCTTATAAGATGTTGTTTAGTTAAAAAACCAAAATTAAATCTTCATTTGAATGCAATCCCCTGACATGAGCATGGACAACGTAGGAGAGAAAAACTCTCCTGAAGCAGGAAGAAGACTCTGAAAGGGTGGTCAGTTTGCCATGACCAGCTGGGAGTGTCTTGTAAACACCCAAACAACAAACATGGAAGGACTGGACCCTGTAGTTGTGTCCTTTCTCATTGTTGCTGCTACCAATGGGATCTCCATTGTTCCCAACGTTGTGCACACTGGGCAATCCGCTAGCCGTGCTCGTTTACGTAATGTTGAGAACAACTCCAAGATCATTGGTCTTAAAGAGTTAACTAACTTTTAGGGGGAAAACTGTGAATTTAATTAATTTTCAAACCATTCCCTTAAGTAGATATTATAAATAAAGTGGCTACATTGCTTTATGTTCCAGTGACCCGACAAGCATCAAGGCTGAGGGAAGAATCAACTGGATGTGGTTGTGACGCGAAATGCCAGAAAGTCAGAATGTTACAGACTCTGGCTCAATGATGTGGAGCTGCCCTTCAGTGAATGTAACTACAGCAGAGTCTGTGTTTTTATCAGATGAGATGACAAACCTGATCGGGGGTTGCTGTCAGTCACGGCATGCTGTTGGTCTGTTCCCACATGTATGTCCAGAGAGCTTCTTCTACCACGCTGGAGGACACACAACAATCTTCTAACACCTGTCACAGCCAGAAAATTGTCCTTCACAGCAGCTGAATGAGCAAGCAGCCTGGAGGTTTGAAACAATATCACAAGTCCAATGATTTTATTTATAGCTTTGATACAAAGATGAGTTCCTCCGTTCAGCGCCGTCCCTGGGGCTCATGAGGTCGACCGGCGGTGTCAGAAAATGTTCTGGCAAATGACATTCCCAGAGACAATGACCCATGGCCTTAAAACTACACAATGAGCATAAAAGGGACCTTTACTCTGCACTGTGCCCAAACAACCATAGCAGAGGTGGTGAAAGTAAGTAAGCTTGTGTGGTTCCTCCAGAAGCACATGCGTATGTATTCTGTGAGTGTGCACATCCTTCATGCCTGAGTGCCTCCCACTTTGGGTTTCATGCAACACTGTTTCAAGGGTGAAATGATATGGGGTTTTTTTGTTTTTTTTTTTTCTGAAGAAATTGGCAGACAAAGCCTGAAAAGTAACAATGCACCCATACTTTCTAAAAAGAAAAAAAAAGTCTCCTGAGCTGCCAACACACTATTCTTTTGTACACAGGACAAGAAGGTTGACAAGGTTCATCTCACAGAGCAGCAGTCTGGATTAAGCATAAAACATGCAGACAATAAAATGTGCTGTTCCTCAAAATCCACCCTCCCCCAAGTTAGAGAGATGTCAAAATGTGGACTGTATTTAGCCCGTCTATATTTCTGGTCTTGGACCCATTCATGCAAAGCTGAGCTTAGTCATGCCCTTCAGTGTTCTCGTGAGTAATGCCTTTCCTCTAGTGGTTGCAAGAATATGCATGAGTGTGCAGTGTCATTGGGAAAATATCCCCGTTTTCTGTGAATGCATGGCTATATCTGGAAGGAAACCCTTAACACGTGAAGGATTAAAGCCACAAGTTTATCTTTACAAGAATATTCAACGGGAACATAACTAACAGCAAGAAAGTCTGAAGAAAACAGGAACATTTTTTGCTTCACCAGGGACTAAACTGAACATATATAATTGAATGCACTTCAGACCTGTACCATAACCACCATGTAACAGGACTGGCACATCCCTTTTGATACCCTTTGTAGAAGTCTGGAGCCATTTTCTTCCGTTAAAGGCACAGTGTGCTCCAATTCAAGCTGAAATAAAGTCCCAGTTAAAGTCAGCAGAGTAATTGAAGTGCTGGCTTGGTGTGAGAATGAATAGCTCTACAAAGACAGAGGCTCAATACCTGGCAGCAATATTTGGCCTACTGAATGAAACTGGTAGCGTTCCCAGATGAGAGGCTGTTGAAGGATCATGCCCTTGTGCGATATGTGTTATTCTTGGCCTAATATACTGCGGCTATTGCCTCAGCTTTCCTGAGTCTTTGCCTTCGCAAATATTTGGAAATGTAAGTATGCCTGTATGACAGCATCATTTTTATTTGTTAAGGTTTTCCCTGCATTGTCCCATTCTCAAACCTTAGTAGGTTTTATCAGCTTTCCTCCAGTTCACCAGCAAATTGTAGTGGAGCATTCATCTTTCATTTTCCTTGTTTCCATACATTATTTTCACAATGTAGATAGAGATGTGGTTATTAGTTTGCAGGATTTAAATTTCTGCTTTTGCAGAGTGAATTTGAAGAACCCAAAAGAGGTGTTCACAATAGCCAAATCACAATAAAACCAGTATATAACGATATCTTTTAAATGTCCTGCTTTTTGTAGCTGTGTGGGTGGAAGTTACATTAAACAGCTTCAAATTGTTAACAAACAAAATGGCTTATGTCTCTGACACGTATCTTTTTTTTTCTTCTTCCTGCATTGTGAATAAAAGATTTTTCAGTCTTTGAGTTTAGATTTATTTATGGTTACATTTAAAGCCCCAGTGTGTGAAAATTATCCCCATCTAATGGTTCACTAACTGAACGTAAACAACCGAGTAGCGCTCTTTGGTACCACGCTGCTTAGCATGTTATTGTTACCATTAGCAAAGCTGCGGAGAGTCACAAATAAAAAATGTCAATGTCTTGCACAAGCTGGATGTCCAGTCAGGTGATGAGGTGCAGAATGATACATAACTCTGTTTTGTTATTGATGTTATTGATGTTTTTGTTGGATTTTTGGTTGTTGTTGTTTTTTTGTTTTGTTTTTTAACAAAAAAGGAAAAACATTTACATAGATGACATCAATATAGTTTTATTTAAAGTTTAAAAAAAAATATATAGTAATGTAGAAATTATAAAGGCAGAACGCCAAGTTTTCTTTTGGACACAGTGTGTACAGTGTGATGTATGCGGTTTGTCTGCGCTACTACAATTTTCTGATTGTCTTTAATTACTGTATTTGTGCAGGTTTGTGAGAGCATGTATTCTGCCTGAATGTGTGGATGTGTTCACTGATCCTTCACAGTGTGCATGGGCAGGAGAGATAATATTATCTAGCATGTCCAAAAGACCAAGCAATGTCACTTGGTAGGATAAGTGTGAGCCAGCATTTGAATTGAGGTCTATTATTGCCAGCAGAGGATTTCTGATGATGCTTGTGAAAGCCATTATATTGCAGAAAGTGAAAGAGCTGAGAGCTCAATACAGAACGCTCTCAACCAGCTCTGGCTGCTTGTGTATAGCACTCTCCCAAGGATAGAAAGCCAACAGTGGTGTCTCACCCTGGAGAACAGAGGAGAGAAAGAAAGAGGGATTAAGACAGAAAAAGAGACAAATGTGCTTCAGTTTCCAAAATATTATTTTAATTATATGACAACCTCCTTCCTGACTTCAAACCGTTGGACTGAAAGACTCCTAAATAAAACGGGGACCTGACCTTTTAATGGCTGCTGACATCAGCTCCTTGACCATTTTTTAAATGTAAGCGGGACCTGGCAGCATTTTAAAAATCTGGCTTCAGCTTCTCTTTTATACCTCTTTGTAAGCAGAAAGACGGAAAGAAAAAACAAAAGAGGAAATGTATTCATTTTGTAAAGATTTAATTTAATGTCAGATGTAAATATTAATCCTAAACATGACTGGTGCCAAAATCAAGTCTTATGCTCTGTCTTTTCGCTCCCATCATATAGAGCCGGGAAGCACTATAAGCCCTTTGGAACAAACAATATTTAAGCATGTATGACCGGCATTCAGCATCTATCACAGTCTGTCACTAAAAAAAACACTGACTGTTAGAAACAAAAAGGAACATGTGTGGTCACTGTTTAGTAAACATTTCTTGTGTGTCTAATTACCAAAATCATAATATTCATTTCCATTTCAGGGACATAATCGGATCTGTTTGCACACTTGTGAGAACTCAGCTCCCATTGGGAGATAAAAAGCTTGTTATCCACCAGTTTAACCACACAATTGTGGGATTAATAGGTTAAGGATAAAAAATTAGGCACATAGTGGCTATGACTAAGCCAGAAATTGTTTTGCGTGTTTTAACTTCATCCGACAGTCACAGCGCAACATTTATAGTATTTGTTTATTTGTTTTTACTGGAATTCTGCCGGCAGTGGCTGAAACTGGAGATGTGTTAATGCAAACAGCTCAGTCATACAAGAGAGAATAAGAGCAACATAAAAATATTTTATTAATCCTCAGAGGGAAATTTTAATATTGAAGCTATTGTTCTAAGTTTTATTTTAACTTATAAGTATTAATTAATTGGAAAGCAAATTGTTCCAAATGTTTATTGCCTACAGGAATGACTCCTTGTACCGTTTTGTCTTGCAACATCTTGCTTGTTGCCCACTGTGGAGAGATGCAGTAAAAGTTCAGATAGAAATGTGGTCAACCAAAGACCGCTGGGACTTGGTGCAGCTCCATGGTGTCTTCTGAAGTGGTGGGAACAGAAGAAGAAGCCCTGCATTAACCAACAGATGAGCAGACTTTGTTCTTTGTTGTTGTCTTTTCAATTTCAATTTCAATTTCAATTTTTTTCAGAAAAATTCTGCTTATCCTTTGGTAGTTTCTAACTGTGGTGATTCTTGATTTAGCGCTGCCGCTGGAAAAATGGGAATACTTTATTTAAAAGGTCCAGTTTGTTTGAGAAAGTGCAGTGTGAAAGGAAACTCAGATGTGTTGCAACCTCACACTGAAATAAGACCTGAATTATACCAAGTCTTGCAGAATTGTAGGTGTGGATGGACTATAAGTCTCAGGCTGTGATATTGTTGCTCCAAAGTAAGAATGCAAAGGTGATTGAACTTGCACGACAGATTTAGAGAGGATATGCTACATCTTGGTGCAGACTTTAAACGATCTTGGCTTCCTCAAGAGGCAGAGTCTGCTCTGTTCTTTCACTGCAGATCTGGGGTGTTCAGCTCTGGTCCTCGAGGGCTGCAAACCTGCAGGTCTTAGAGGTATCCCTGTTCCTTTCTTTTTTGTCTTGTCCAACATTTAGGCAAGCCGAATGATGGTCTGGATGCTGTATTCTGCTGAGCAAATTTACTTTGAAAGGGGAGCTTTATAGTTACAATGATCCCCTTGATATTTTAGATTCTTGTTTTATTTTTCTGTTTTTGTTTTTTCATATTGTTTGTACTGCTGGATCGGAGAGGATAGGAGGACATAAGAGGGGCAGAAAGAGACCAAAGAGAAAACGGAGAAAACACCTCGTGGAGGGAGAGAGAGAGAGAGAGAGGGAGAGAGAGAGAGAGATAAAATCCTACATACATAGAGGTATCCCTGCTCCACTACACCTGACTCAAATGAACAAGTCATATTGCTGAGATTCATAGGCTGTTACATCTATTTAATTTAAATCAGGTGTGCTGAAGCAGGAATACATCAAACGCCTGCAGGACAGTGGTCCCCGAGGACCGAGTCCTACTGGAGCTGCCTCTGTCCTGCATTTTCAGACTATTCTGTTTCCCAACTGAACTCCCAGGTATTTGTATTCCTCTACAACCTCGACCTCGTGGATGTAAACACAGCTATGTTTACTCTTGTTCCTCCTGAAATCCACTATCATCTTTTTTTGCTTTGTTTGAGTTGAAGATAAAGGAATTGTTTCCACATATACAAAGTAATCAAGATTTACGGCTGGAAGGAATATTTGTTCCTACATTCAAAATGTAGTTTAAAACTAAAGACAGCTGACTAACGGTTACATGATAGTTTTTAATTTGGAGTTAATTATTCAAAATTAAAGTTTTCTCTTTTGCGTTTACATGGAAATAGTATTTCGGAATTGTGGTTTACATGGAAAATATGTTTGTTTGACTTTATTTAATCCTACTTTAAATCTGATGGTTAGAAAGGGCTCTGATTGGACAGTTGGTCAAAGTGGCGTACTTACATCTACTTCCTGCTTTTTTTTTTTTTTTTTTCAGGTACAACATGGATAACCACATAATGGAAACCACTTTTGTTTTGATTTTGATGATAGTTTTGAAGCATTATATTGACTTTCTTCAGCAGCTGAGGAGAAGGGAGAGTCTTAGAGAAGGAGGCGCAGAATATGTTCCTCATCCTGACAGGACAAGGGAACGAGCATGTGCAGATCAGAAATAGAACATGATAGAAGAATCAATCAAATCAGATCTAAACTGGGAATAAACCAGCAACTTACTTTGGAATTAAATTTAATTCTGAATTATCATTGTAATTTGTTATTAGACGTTTACATGGGAATTCTTCATCTATTTAAAATGGATTAAACTTTTATTCCAAATGAAAGAGGAATTGAAACTCATATAAACATGGCCATTGCTAAATCAAAGAGAACATTTTGTGTTGTCAGGATGTTCTGTTTGGATAATGGACCGCCACTGATGTTGTAATGTGCAAGTTGTAGCCAGATGATAAATTATTAAATTAATCTCTTACTGAGGAACACAAGGTCTTTTTTTTTTTTTTGATTGTTAAGAAATGTTCAATTGTTGTTTGTTGTGTTTTGTACATTCGTGGTTTGTCTATCCTCTGCTGCAGTTTGCATTGCTTGATTTCATCAGATGTAAAAAAGCATGCCATGTTGTAAATCTTGGCCACTGGATGGCAATGTCCCAGGAGCTGAAACTTTTTCTGCCAACTCTTTATAAGAGGCATTCCAGCCCTTCTTCCTGTTTGATCGGACTGGAAAGGAAAGTTTGCTAATTAAGGAACCATTCCTGGTGTTAGGAAGTTTACCGCTACAGAAAAGGTATGTATGTGCTGCTTTTGGCAAAATGTGTATTTGAGGTTCCATTTGAGATGTTTACTGCCTGTAAATCTCAATGTGATGGTGTATTATTAAATGCAGAAGGCCTGCATGTGGTCTGGACTGGAGACTGCCATGCCCTCTAAGGACTGACAAGAACTGATTTCCAGTGCACGACATGTAAAAAAGGAACTGCTGTGATATTTAAGTGCACTCAGAATTTGATATATTTTACATGGATAAACTGTAAACAGTTGTCTTTTTTGTATATTTTTCTGCCAATGTTTGGAGTCCACTGCTGTACTTTTTTTAAAAAGGTTTTTTTTTTTTTATTCTTATAGCTTTACCAAGTAGACTGTACCCAGAATGGGATCCAGTTAGATTGTACAAGGCACTAAACCACTGCAAAACAACCCCAGTTATTGTGTCCTGTGAGGTGACATCTTGCTGAGGCTACTTGTAAGATTATTTTGCAGCGTTAAACATGATCACGTGTAAATTCACAAGTAAAAGCATAATCTTTAAATGAGGAATCAGACGCGTAAAGTGTAAAAGTCAAATGACTGTGGGAAGTGTTCTGTGGGCTGATTGATCTACTCAAGGTGTGTGAGGTGTGAGTTGGCAGATGTACTCCATCATCACCCCCCCTCTGTGTTCAGAGACACATCTACATGGCCTAAAGGGAGGACATAGAGATTAACAGAGCAGGATTTTTGTGCCTTTATGTGAAACGACAACATTCTCTGCCCATGGAACTATTATATATTATGTTCTGTCAGAAGGCCAGGTTGGCACACATGAAAATACCTGGGAAATATAAACTTCTGTAAATCTGGGACAAGCTAGATATTTAGTTGACAATTCCTTTTAGGTTTATTGTAGCACTTATTTATTCCTTTTCATGCATTGCCATCAGGTTAATTCAGTTCAGTGTTATTGATGTTGTACCAATTCAGACAAAAACTCATCTGAGGGGATTTAAGGTCTTTAGTTCCTCTTTAGAAACATGATGTTGATATTTCATGGGCCTGTTGTATTTAATCTGCTTTAACTTTTAAGAGCACAAAGAGACAACAATAGAGAAATTGCCCATACTTATTCCTACTGGGCAGGTAAAACAAATCCTCCACGATCCTGCAACGGAACAAGCTAGTGGGGAAATGGATGGACGGACTAAAGTAGGGAAACCATTACGCTTAATGCTGAATTGTTGAGCAACTGTTTTAAAATATATTTTTCCAGATCAGCATGTGTTTTGAAGTTGTTCTTCAGCTGTGTCTGTCTCCTGCTACCTGCTAAGGTTATTTTTCTGAACATGAAGAAAAGAAAAACTTACAGCAGTCATATATGATATTTATTATTGGATATGCTTATTATCCTCCAGCAGTGTTTATTTTGGCAAATTGTTGCTTGTGTTATTTTCTGTCCACATATTGGCTTTATGATTAGCCACTCTTGATGATATCGAAAGAGAAAGTGGAAAAACGAGACACAAAGAGCAGACAGATGGCCTGGTGAGGCAATACAGCTGAACAGACCAAAAATTACAGCAGAACACAACATAATTGTGGCCATTATCTTACACTGCACAACTCTACGTTTTCCTTTCAGATTTCACTGATGCCTAAGGGGAAGCTGCTTTGATACAAACCATGTAATTTTTCCACTCTGTGCTTATTGTACTATATGCTGGTACATTTGTACTGCAATAAAGAACAAATCTTTTTTTCTAACAAAAGAGCACTTGAAATTACTGTTCCAATTATGTTTAATTTCAGTTTAATTACACAGTAATGGAAACATGATAAATGAGACATTATTAAGCCAAATCAGCCACTGACAGAAGGTGCAGTTGTAACACAAAAAGTGTTTTAACTGCAATACTGCTTATTCAGGAGCTGGCTTTTT
This sequence comes from Telmatherina bonti, assembly GCF_933228915.1. Classification (NCBI taxonomy): domain Eukaryota; kingdom Metazoa; phylum Chordata; class Actinopteri; order Atheriniformes; family Telmatherinidae; genus Telmatherina; species Telmatherina bonti. The sequence continues at coordinate 24,546,299 of NC_136623.1, forward strand.
GTTATTTCTTAAGATATTACTGCAAGAGGAGGGTTACTGGAATAGCTATTGATATATTTTAATTCTACAGTTTGGTGTGTAAAACATCATTTCAAAGTTTTTGTGGCTTTGTTTTTGGTTGTTTTCCAGAGTCAAACGGTCCAGCAAAAATCAGTTTTTGCAAATCCGAGTCGAGTCTCAAATCCATGTCAGTTAGCAAGTTGCTTTAGCTGCAATACATCATCCGCCATGCGACGTTTGCCGCCATGCGACGTTTGCCGCCATGCGACGTCTGCCGCCATGCGACGTCTGCCGCCATGGGACGTCTGCCGCCATGGGACGTCTGCCGCCATGCGACGTCTGCCGCCATGCGACGTCTGCCGCCATGGGACGTCTGCCGCCATGCGACGTCTGCCGCCATGGGACGTCTGCCGCCATGCGACGTCTGCCGCCATGCGACGTCTGCCGCCATGCGACGTCTGCCGCCATGGGACGTCTGCCGCCATGCGACGTCTGCCGCCATGCGACGTCTGCCGCCATGCGACGTCTGCCGCCATGGGACGTCTGCCGCCATGGGACGTCTGCCGCCATGCGACGTCTGCCGCCATGCGACGTCTGCCGCCATGGGACGTCTGCCGCCATGGGACGTCTGCCGCCATGGGACGTCTGCCGCCATGGGACGTCTGCCGCCATGGGACGTCTGCCGCCATGGGACGTCTGCCGCCATGGGACGTCTGCCGCCATGCGACGTCTGCCGCCATGTCTGCTGATAAAATAATATTCTATCCAAGGAATCTTAAATCATACTTACTCTTTATCTTAAAACATTTTCTGACAGCAAAGGCTTTTGGCATTATCTTAAACTTACAAATGCTACATAACTCACAGGCTGATATGACTTAATATGAGTTTATTACAAAAAATATGAACATTAACTATTTTTTGCATTTATATTCTAATTTTAGTGGACTTGAATTTATACAGATCTTGTATTTAACTGATTCAACAAATATCACCAATATTACCAAAGAAGCTAAATAACTTATGTTAAATGGCCGATTAAAACCACACTGTCTATAATGGGTCTTATGGATTAGGTTTGATTTTATTGGATCATGGCAAGGGCAGCAGTTTATGCAAACAAAGCAGTGTGATCAGTAAAGGTCTCATCCCTCTTCTGAACACATTCAGTTAATGCCAGTCTAATGGGGTTTACATTATTTCTGTACAAAGATAATCACAAACTAATGTTTATGCTTCTGTAGCCCCATTTGCTAACACGGATGGTGACATTAAGCTTTGTTATTTCAGAGTAACTGTCCTCTATGTGAGTTTTAATTTGATGGATGAAGTTAGATTTGGTGGATCCAGCATCCTGTATTTTATGCCAGACGCATCACAGTTTGTTGCTCTTCTATTTATCCCTTTCATGAAGGTTTGATAACCAAAAGATATAATGACAACTGCGGCAGCAACAGATGTGCTCACCCGGGCTGCCAATGTTTTTTTTTTCATTTGTGCATACATGCATACGTCAGTCCTACAAGGGGGAATTAAATCACATCAGAAAGAAAATATTGAAATACACGATTATTCATAAGTCTTAAACCACGATTATGAGTCCAGTTCAAAGTCTTTTGAATGTAAGTCTCTGTCAAGTTACTAGTCACTGTATATGCAACCTAAGTGCTTCTGAATCCAAGTCCAGCACTTCAGTACCCTTCTCTGTCAAACACGTACCTCTTATCATGGTCACCTTCCACAGTAAGCCACTTACAGATGGTTACCAGATTACAAAACCCGGACCATAGAGTTATAAAATGTGAGAATATTATAATTACCTTGTGCTGTTGAAGACATTAGCTGGCTTGGTTTTGGTTAAGTTGTCCCATTGATACATTTGTTCTAAATAGTCTTACAAAATTATGTCACAAAACAAGCAATTGAGCTCTAAAAAGTTTGAAAACAAACAAAAAAATAAACTATTGACAAGATCGTATTGACAGAGTTCCTGAGGGGCCATGAGATCTATTTATATTTACTGATAGTCAGTCAGGTCTCATTCTGAAACAAAGGGTCATGAGAAAGAAAATTTAAAACGTGTACTTTTCTTTCTTTTATTTTCTCCTATCCTGTACAAGTTTTAATATAAAACATTGTTATAGAACGTATGTTTAAGCTTCCTTCAGGCCTATCTTGGCACCTGCCAGAACAGCCTGGAAACCATTAGAGATGAAAACTGCAGAGAATAAGCAACCGAAAGAAAAGACATCTTCATTAACTTGCTTGTGTTACCTACTGATAATAAAACATTTAGCTTGTAAATCTTTTCTGACACATACTTAACATATTGCACTCTTTATTAAGTATACAAAGCTAAATTTATTGGATACATTTATAAGTCAGATTATTTGATTCACAAGTAAGCTGAGTATTGTTTTCTCAGTCATTTCATGGAGATGAATAGAAATAATGACTAAATTTCCACAGTTAGCGAGGATATCATTTTCCAGTCATATTTAGAACAGACAGAGTTGTACATAATGCAATATGAAGTAGTTCGTTTTTTTTTTTTCTTTCTAACACCAAATGTAGCTAAACTAATAGTTTCTGCGGTAGGTTGGCTATTAAACTGCTGCAGAACAGTGAGAGATTGGGAGAAACGATCTCAGTTTATTTTCTGAAGAATATCCGGAGTATCATCTTGCGCCACTTTGAGCGACTTTTTCCTTTTCTTTGCTTTGTTGTTTTGTATGTTTGAGTCAGAATTTAAACTACTGTTCAAAATAAAGGATATACAATTATCATCATCTTCATGATCTTCCTACAACCATCCGTATGCTACCATCGTCCTATCCTCATTTAAACCAAATGTTGTTTTTATGATAGAAATAAAGATTCACAAATATAAATAAGAAACAACATGATGAGCTGGGATAATGAAATGACTGTATGATGATGGCACCCATCCCTCCTACAGCAGAGTTGTACCTAAAAGGATCCCAACAGGAAGAAATCAGGAAGAGGGGGCTTATAAATTGAGGTGAACTGCAGTAATTTTGTGTAATTATAAACCAATGTTCAAATGATCCCATCCCACATAGGTATACATCTTTTTCTCCTAAGGAACTATCAGCAGGTAAAAGACAAACATACATGTTTCTGATGCTGGTTTAAGAGGAAGATCCCTTTCATCCAGTGAATACAGAAACACACAAACTTCGCGTGTAGCTACTGGAGCAGTTAAAACATTAATGCTTCTTTATAAATCTTGTACAGGAGCTTTCTTTGGATCAGAAGGATGTTTTGTCTTGTCACACCTTGTGACTCACGTTAGTAAATTTTTCATTTTATTGTACGAGGGGGTGGCTCAAAAGCAGGGACTATTTAGCTTAACGATGCGAATGATCTACACATTAACTTTGCAAATACCTGCCAGTTGGAGAAAACAGAAGGCACAGATTGTTAAACTTCCTAAAGTCTTCCATGAAAAAAAATCACAGAGAGCGAAATAGCTCGAAACGCTGACAAGTTTCTGGAGAGAATCACCACGGGGTGAATAAGCCCCGAAGTGAACTTGTTGATGTTGGCAAGCTACAGCTGTTGCATCGTACTCCTCTTGCAGCAGAAGGCTTTGAAGTGATGGAAAAAGTCGATTGCAAAAGCAGAAAAGCTGTGGTCTGCAGACCTCTAGACATGAGCTCATGAGAATATGGCTGAGATTAAGTCTAAATGACGTGGTGCAGTAGCGATTTCTTTCTAATCCAAAATGTGTTTGCAGCTATTTGTGAAATTTGTGTCTAAACTACCCTGTATGAGAGATTCAAGAGGAATAACATTATACAGCATGTTCTGGGTCATTTTTAGTGAATAAATACATTTCACATGTTTCTGTCTTTGATCAGATAAGATTAGAACGAAACCTGGCAGAGTGGCACTAAGTCATTTAAATACTTTTTTCCTCTGACAGTGTTTCTTACAATCTGCTGTTTGTTTTTCTGTCTGTGAAACGACACACACATTTATACATTATGGAAAAAAAAGGCAGATGACACAAAACTGAATTTATTATAAATGATAAACTTAAAGGAGCCAAGCAGAGTTTTCTGCTTTTATACTGAATTGCAAAGTGTAAAGTTGCATGTTGTACTATACTCACGACACATTTACTACCAGAAAGACAAAGTAAAGCTAGAAGGAACACATTGCAATGTTCATGTTGCTTCTGCCTTCATCAGTCCTGCTTGTCATGTCGGTGCGCTTAAATTTAATGCAGTACTGTGTCTTCATGAGCTCAGTCTTTAACTCTGATGTGTCCCAGCTGGCTGATTTTTTATTTAGACTCTTCTAACAGCATTTTGCCTGGTTTGTCAGAGCCAGTACCATTGAGAGGTTTGAGTTACTTCCATGGTGCATGAAGCAGTTTGCATATCTCTTGTCTGTAGGAAGGACTAAAAGCAACCAGGATCAACTCAACAAATTCAATAAAAGTGCAAAACAGGGCGGACGAACTGCTCTTTTAGTACTCTTCCACTTTGTTTAACTGTAATATTGTTTGACACAGTTCTGACAGTTTTGTTGGCGACACACAACAGTGTACCTCTGTTGCCCTGGCGATTCTGCTGTTATACATACTCACTGCTTGCAGCAATAAATAAACAACAACTTTTAACTATTAAATAATGACAAAGCCGAGGTGAAACTTGATAACTTGGAACAACAAACTCCCTGGATAACATCTAGAGGCCACAAAAACCTGTGGAGCTCACTACCAGGGGGAAATAGAAAAGTCAGGACTCCAAATTTTCTTTTTTTAATTAAAAATGAAAAAAAGAAAACTAACAAAATCACAGCTCATGTTTTTACATTAGCATTTAATCTGCAATGACTGAAGCCTGCTGTATTTAATTAAAAACTGTAAATAATGCTTTGATTAAATAATAAAAAAAACTTTATTACATCATAATTATTAAAATTCCTATTTTTTTTCTTACACTTTTAGATAATTTGTTTTATTTATACCCTCTATGAACCACTTTGTGCCTGTATTTTTTTGTGAAGTGCTTTGAACAGCAAATTCCTTATGAAAGATGCTGTTTAAATAAATCCACTTAATAATTCACAAACTGTAACAAATGTTTTGTGAGAGTGTGGCTTACCACTGTGGACTTCATCAAGGATGAAAAAGAAGGAACGAGTCGTTCTTTGATTCTTTGTGAAGATTTGAGACTCCATTCAACCTGACTTGGTAGCAGGTCCATTGAACAGAGGATGGTGTTCAAGATGGAAGCTGTGTGGGGACAAAAGAAAAAAAAGTTCATAAAAAATTTCAATTTACTCAGCAGCTTGTACTAAAGCAACCCCACACAACTTTCTGACCTTAAAACTTTATTGGACTCATTTGGACGACGCACACACATTCATTATGCACAGTCCTGCAGCCGTCGCTGGCCTGCAGTGTCTTCATGCAGAGAAACTATATTTCATAACTTTATGTCTCAGCCCAGGTCATCACCTGGCAGCTGTGTTCTGCTTTATGGAACTGTGCCACATGCCAGCAACAAGATATCAATTCACTGGCCGTACTGGACGAGTACCGTTAGTGATTCAGCAAAGAAAACAAAGCAAAGAGCAGCTCTGCCTGAGCTTACTGACTGGCTCTTCTGCCTTGCATCCTGTCATTACAGCCAATACTGGCTACAGAAATTATTACTGTACCAAGTAAAGTGTGGTTAAAAAAAAAAACAGCTACAGCACACAATACAAATGTGAGCAGCAGAGCTGAAGGTAGGCGTGTTGGGTGTTTATTTGGTTTATGTGTAGACTAAGTGCTAGATCTTTGATGTGCCTAAGTGTGCAGGGAAGGGTACATGTATGGTCCCCTTGGTGATGTATCCTGCCTTGGCAAATGCCAAACGGATCAACCAGATGCTGAAACATCTGTGCGTTTAATTCACTGACAGAAAACTCCACATGGGGATTCTGCCTTGGTGGTATGGGTGAGAAATAATTAATCCTTTTATTATTCATCACTTTCACAGTGCTTCCCTTCTTATGGTGTCAGTTAGAAAAGCAGACGCAGCGCTTGTTGACACATATGGCAGCACTGCTGATTTCAAGCATGCTAATACAAGGTGACTGTTGCATTACTTTCTCCAATTTAACATTAACTTGACTTACATGTCCTTTCATTTACATTACTATATATAAAACAGTCATTTATTGCATTTGAGATAATAATCAGTGATTTCCTCCCATAAGGATGTATTAAGCAGTACCAGAATCGAATCCGTTCAACAATGAACATTTTAATTTTGATATTTGTGAATAATTTAAGCGCCAACAGCGAAATAATGTATCATCAGTTCAAATTTCTTATCTATTCTTACCTGTTGGTCTTGGGATGCTCCACTGTGCTCCAGCTTTCACGTCTCATCAGTGGTATTGTGAATATCACTTGATTTACCTTTCTAAAAGAGTTCTTTTGTGTAAGACAAATACACATTTGATGAAGGTCAGGACTAAAAAGGGAATTTTACTTTAGATCATCTTTAAATAAAACTCTGTAGTTTTTTTTTTCTCGATTGGATCCGACATGTTGCACCAGGATGTTCTGGGAAGACAAAAAAAAAAAAAAAAAAATCCTATCATTTAATTAAAGGCAAACAAGATTTATTATTAAATAAGCCTGATAAAATATAATGGGCAACTAATTTGGGGCTCATGTAATGATTCATTTGATTAATTGGCAGAAAAGCTTGAAGGATTTTGAAGTTGTGAATAATGGATGGTAGCAAAATCCTCTCCTGTGTAAAACAGACCTAAAAATATCGTCATAAGCATTTACCTGATTTAATTAATAACAGCTAAACATCATTTACAAGGTAATTATATACTTGATACCAGCATGTCTCTGTGAGAGCATGAACAAGAAAATGTTTCAGAGCTGTTGCTGCCCTGAGTTTTTGTACTTTAACTTGTGATATTTCAGGAAACAAAGAAATATGTAAGCGGGGGCTTTAAATCATCTGTCTTTATGTGCTTGCAGTTAAAGACCACATCACACCATGCATGTGATCTGTGTGTTGTACTAGTACCATGTTGGTAGCAAGAAAAGTCAATCGCATACAAGATTCTTTGTCTGGATGAAGCAAAACTAACATAATTTCAGTGACATAACGTCATAATAACAATGTCAAAACTAATTAAAAGACATACCCAAAAATGTTCCTGTTATGTTACCATGCCGATTGAAAGGAAGCAGCTTTTTGGTACATCAGCTTGGTTATAAACGAACAAAGCAAGGAAGCTTTGTGATGTAGATGACATATTCCTTCTGTACTGTCCAGCTTACTGGCTATTGCTTTTTTGTCCTTACAGAGTAAGCACTTGGCACTCACTTGCAAAAGTGATCTGTTGCTTATGAGGTCAGCTGGTTGCCTCCACATGTTGCTGCAGGCATTGAAGCATTGTAGATTAGCATTGTGTAGTACTGTGGAAGTGTTGCGCGTCTGCTCTGTGCACGCCACCGTATTGTCAGAGAGAGCTAGCCTCTCTTAAGCCCAGGCTGTAACAGAACTGTGTTCTCCAAAAAGAGCTGACTGGCTCTCATCCCAGGGGGCTCAGGAGCAAAACAGAACAAAGGACACCTCTGGAGGTTTTGTTGACTGGTCAGCGGTACATTCCCAGTGATATTCTTTCACAGTTGCAGAAAGTGGCTGGAAGAAAAGTGCAACTTTTAACTTTCTAAGTGAATGTTCAGTTTGATTCACACAACAGGGCCTGTGTAGCCACCTACTGGTGCCTTTAATGGTTTCAAAAGTTTATTATAAGTCTGAGTCAGGGGAATTGATGGCAAAAAAACAAAACAAAAAAAACATGAAGAGAAAGTCTTACTTGCTTCTTGAAGACCCCCCTGGAGATCCACACAAAGTAGCTCAAGTACTGACAACAAAGCAAAATAGCAAGACTTGCCAGGTTGCAAGATTTCAATTTTTAGCTCAAAGACCTCATATTAATCCAATCAGTATGTAAGCTTATCTGCCTTGGGGGAAAATCTCCCATATACGACATATCTGTGTAACAAACCATCCTGCATGGCAGGTAAAGCTTCATAGCTACCATACAAACATGAGAGAGCTGATGAAATTATTGCCTGTTATAAAATCATAACCCTAAAACCACTGCTAACTCCCTGCTCTGCCACTGATACACAAGCCCACCTTCAGCTTCTTCAGGCGTGTACGGTAACAGAAATGGATCAAACCTTGAGTCAATTTGAGACTTAGTGGATTAGAGATGCTCTTGTTACATCCCTGTTGGTCCTATTGATAAGCCCTGGTGTCAGAGGATGCAGTTGAATTAGATAGATGATAAATGGGTGAGGGGGGTTATTAGTATGGATTGCTGTGTACCGTGTACTGTGCAACGTTTACAGTAAAACCAGGATTTTGAAAGATACATAAGTAAAGATTGCAGTAAGGAATATACAGATATTATGAAACGGCTGTCATTTAGGATCTAATTAGAGTCAACCTTTATTAAGATGCACGAGAAGCCCTCCACTGTGGGGTTAAAGGAAAACATTTTTATGAAACAGTGTAATATCTCATTTTGGTTGTGCATATAAGGACAATAATATCTGGTGTGACATCACCTAAGCAAATGGTGGCAGAAAATGCGTTTCAGTATCCAGTTCTTTGTCTTTTTTTCTTTGTATGGAGTCCATGCCAGGTAATTTCTCTCAGAACATTCATTCTTACCCGTCAGCCAGCCACGGTGCAGAAAGTAAACAGAATAGACGGGAAGAAAACAGCACAGCTGGGAAAACTGCTTGCATAGGGGAACAGTTAATAGAAACAAAACAGCTCAGGAAGTATGAGGATCAAAACATCCTCTGTCAGATGAGGACGCTAGTGGGCAACATCATCTTTTCTGTCATAGATGTGCATGCAAAGTCCCATTGCATTCTCTCTCTTCTTGTTTATTTCAGTGCTTGAATAGTTATTAAAATCAGCTGCCTGCACTGCCAACCCAATAGGGAATATTGGCTGGATGTCCAGCTTGATAAAGTGAGACACTCATGCTTACAAATATTTGTGTGGAAGTGCAAAGAAAAATATTTAAATTGTCCGACCCACAAGATTTCACTCTTTCATGTGGTGAATTTAACTTGAAATAAAGACTCCTGTTTATTCAGAAAAGCAGCACAGGGGAATGATAAAGCTGAGCTTTTCAGGTGAAGACTGGCAGTGTGAAAGAAAAACCCCTTTCTAATTAATTGGGATTTGAGTCTACTCGGCTACTTTGAAAGCCTGTGGACCAGCTTTGAGGATGTGGTTTATTTCCTGACTTTTTATACACCTGATAGGACAAAATGACATTTAATCTTGGGAAATACTTATGCTTAATACATACATGATCAGTTCTGTCATCTTGTATAATTCGGTAATGGAAGCATGTTACTACTGGAGAAAAATACAAAGACTATTGTTTGGTTTTTTTTCTATCATATAGATGTAACATTATTTGGTTTAAGATACTGACCACAAGATCAAAACAAATTACAACTTTGTAAATTAAATTGTGGAGCTAACAGACCCAACATGTCTGTTTGGGTTATCATGAAGAGGAAACAGCAGACTCTAAATAAACGTGATTGTAATAAAACATGACATTCTCATTCCCAGATCTTTTTTTTTTTTTTACCAGGGAAGAATCCAAGTAACCATTTTACAGCTGCATAAAATGCATATTATTGTTATTTAAAAAAAAAAAAAGTTTCAATGATATTGCCCATGTTGCCAATGTAACACATTATATCACTATACATAATTTACATTTTTTTATTTTTTATTTTTTAATGTTTCCAGTTTGGGGGTTAGAAAATGTTTAGTAGAACTGCAAGAAGTACACAGAGTATCTTAGTGAAAATTAATCAATAAATAAATCATTTTCTAAAGTAGACCCAGTCATTGTGACACGTGATACTATAAATGCACAAAAACATAAAAGCAAATATTAAACTATGTCCTTTAAAGGACAATAACATAACTGGAGTTTGCTTTCACATCATAATGAATGTTTGATTAAGATTAGTTATAATCAAACATTCAAAACAGATAACTGCAACTAATATAAATTTAAATCCAAAAAATATTGCATTGTAGCAAGGGTTGCATTTTCGCTCCATCACAGAAACATCATCTTCCTTTTGCTATTCCACCTCCTCTTTCATCTCTTCAAGACTTAGTACCTCTCTTTCTGCTGCTGCTCCTTGGCTCACTTCTTATCAGACGTGTTCAGCTGTCGGTTGAGCGTCCACAGAGACTGTCTGCATACAGGGCTACTTGGCAATGGTTGAGACTTTTAATTTTACTTACTGTCCAATATTTTGTATGTCTTTCTTCACTTCAGTAATCTTCCTCCACATTTCCTCCCACCTATAAAACGGTGTCTAAAATACAGGATGAGAGCTCCCACTATCAGTCGATCTCTGGTTACAAGCAGGTGGTTTACATGCTGTAACAGCATAGTAAGGTTTGTTACGAAAGGAACAGAAACAATGTATTGCATTAACAGTTATGGAGTTGGCAAATTATCAGTGTAGTTAAAAAAAAATTTCTTATTATTTTCGGTAAATATTCTTGTCCCACTTCTATTGTTTTAGTCCATTACATGACTGCTGGCGTATGATTGTTTTTATTTTTTTATTTTTGCATTAAGTTTTTTTGTATCTCTGGCAGGATGTTATTGTTCCATAAGATATTGATGGAAACAGTTGGCAGAATACATTGGATAAAGAAAGTTACTTTATTTATGAATTTGGTGGGATTTTCGCCCTCCTGTGAGAGATACACATCTGGTTGCATGATGTGGCTTTAGAAAATCTGAACCAGTCTCTCCACACTCAGTGTGTGTCTGTCCCAAGCTTGAGCTGGTTTGGTAGGCATCTGTCCATTGTGGCTTCTGTAGGCATCGCGTTGGCTTCTCTGTCCTTTTGGAGTTGAGGCTGTGTGTTGGCTGTGGCATGTTTGACCTCCTGAGCAGTGAGGATGTGGCTCACTGCTTCACCTTCCTCTCCTGTGTGGGAGGGCTGTACCTCAGCTCATTGCAGTGCTGATATTTGAAGCTGCTGTTGTCTCGCATCTGCATCTTTCAGCTAATTCAGTGTCTCCACCTGTTATATCAGATGAAGAAGATGTGAGGATCAACCTGCTCAATGTTCTGGCTTCGAATACACCTTGGAGTTTGGCTTGTTATGTTTTCTTTCAGAATTTACTTTGCACGTTCTTTTTAAGACAAAGCCAGAACTCATGATTTATACGGAAGAGGATTTGGGTCACTGATGGAAAAAAAATAAAAAATTCTGACAGAAAAATTCAGAATTTTGAACTAATTTCCAAAACTTAAAAAGACCAAAATGTTTTTAGGGGGGATTTTTGAAAACAGATGCAGAAGAGAAACACCCAAAGAAACTGAACAAAATGGTTTTAACAGGCTGCGTGCATAGCCGTGTAATCAGCAGGCATGTGCTGTGAGCTCTAGGGTCAGTGATGATGATTTGCATGTATAGGAAGATAAGCGCATGCGTAATCTAACACATGCAAGATCACAAGACACAATTAAAAGTCCTTGCTAAAACACACCTGGTTCAAATGAAATGGATCTCTGACAAGTTCTGGATTTGACCCATTACTTTTAGTGTTTTAAAGCAGGGAAACATTGAAAGTCTTCAGGACAGTGGGCTTTGAGGACCTGAATTAATGGATCCCTGCTTTCCAAAGCTGCAAGTGTTGGATGAGCCGAGAACTGTGCAGGTTCTTCCTGTTGTTCCTGACACTTTTGTCAGGAAAATGAGTATTGTAACTGGATCAAAAATGAAAGTACAGAAAACAACACATTGCACTGCAGTAATGCCAGCTTACTAATTTCAGGTATTTGCTTGGTTTCCTCAATCATTGAGGACACGGAAGAACATACACCAGATACAGCTCAAGAATTCTTTTCTTTTCATAATATGCTCATGCACAGAAATGTTTTTCTCTGCAACTATGTCACCACATGCTGGCAACACAGCGCAAGCTAGATAAACCTCTTCTCACCAGGTAATGGAAACTAAGTGGATGCCTACCTAATATGAATTCCAAAGATGGCTTTACGTTTTCAACACTGGAAAAAAAACACGGTTATCCTTTGCCAGATAAAAATAGACATTG